>NW_020799095.1:133539376-133587483 GCF_003259725.1 Athene cunicularia
GAAGGCTTGTAGTCTTTCTCTTTTTTTTTTTTTTTTTTTTTTTTCCCCCCGGAGCATGCGCAGATTCCCTTGGCCAGTTTCTTGAATAACAAGAGTGTTTTTCAGACAGTTTACTTTTTATCTTATCTAAGAGAACCAATAGAACTTCTACCATTCGTATATGGCTATCTTTACTCATTAGCAAAATTCCAACGAGTTAGAGCCACCTGTTACTCAAGGACAAAAGTATAATATTTTGGGGAACATTGTAATCCTTGGTAGATATTCACAGTGAACTGCTTTGTTTTGATGAACACAGTAGTCCTTGGTAAAATTCCACAGAACAGTTTGGGCAAGCAGGATTCTTAGCAATATTTAAAAAATACTATAACTTTCTATAAGTAAGTAAATAAGTTGCTAAGCAGTTTCATATAAGTAAATAAGTAAATAAATCTCAAAGCAAGTAATTATTTCTCTGTATCAAAGGCTTGCAGCATGTGGGGAGGTGAGTGCATTTCAACGGGGAGCAAATACTAATATTCTTACTGTGGAATTTCATGGAGTCAGAACAGGATTTTCTAAGCAGCTGATACAGTGCCATATTTTAATTTTTAGAGATGCCATAGTAGGCACAGTATGTGGGGAATGAATTGAGAACCATTAGGAAAACTGAAGCCTGTAAATATCTAGAGGGCACTGGTCACGTTTATTGGCTGTCATTTAGGGAAACAAAAGACAGATGCTATAGGACAAAGTTAAATGGCAAAATATTTTAATCAATACATTAAACACATAGGAGGAGTACACAAAGCCTTCAACAGACAAAAATGGCAACTTCCTTCCCTTATCCTTATCAATCCCATCTACAGTCTTCTGTCACAAACACATTTCATATGTATTTGGTGAATACAGACATCATGACATAATGTATTATTACAAATGTCAACTGTGCAAGTAACTGTTGTAGTTTATTTTTACTGTGTATAAATGTGTAATTACAGTTTGTCAAGTGTAAATAATTTGTCAAAAATTAAGATAAAAATAATCTAGGAATGGCATTAATAGACAAGGGTGTAGATCCATATATTCAGAAATGTGCATTGTTCTACTGGATGAAAATATCAGAACAGTTGGCATTCAGAGAATGATGAACTGCCCAATCCTTCCTAATTTCTTTTTTACCTATATGCCAGTGCAACTTCATGGTGTCAGATGATTTTAGTGACACTAGTAGAACTAGTGGTGATTTATTTGCAAATAAATACATAGGCAATCAGAATTTTTCAGCAATTTCAAATAATACTACTAATTTCCTTTGTAGGCATAAGTTACCGTTTGTCTGTATAATTTTATATAGATAATTAAGATATACTGTTCTGTTTGGGTGGGGTTTTTTTTTTTTTGATTGAATTTTTGTTGACAGGAAATGTTCATCAAGATTTGACTGTAATGACTGCAAAACCTAAAGTATGCGTCATGATTACTATAGCTCCCATTGAAAGTAATATAACTGGATTTTCAAATAGCCACCAGGGGAAGCCAGTATCATAAGTGATTGAAAAATTCTGCTAGTGCCAAGGACTAATACCCTAATGAAGCAACAGAAACAAGATACAAGTTGGGCAAAAGGACAAAGTTCTTTTCCATGCAGAGTTTTATATTTTTTTTTTATGCAGAAAAGCTTTTAATGAGTATATGTTTAGCTATTTTAGTAGGCAAATGTACAGAATCTAAGGCCAAATATTTTCTATATCAGACCAAAGAAAAACCTACGCATTCATTTTTTTGACCATTCCTTTCTCTCCAGTAGTCTTCAGGAAACAGAAAACAAACCTCCTTTGTTTTACATCCTCTTATCAAAGAAACTGTGCACAAAAAAGTCTGATCCTTCATTCAAAAGAGTGAAAGTACACAGAACAATTCCATAGAAGGGAAAGAACAAATGAAAATTGTGTGTCTTCAATTAGTGAAGAGAGGAATAACAGTCCATACCCCCTAATAAAGTTCTTCTTTCTTGTCAAGAATGAAGAAAATAAAGTTTTCTCACCATATAGTTTCTGCTCTGTAAGAATGGAGTACCTGTGAAAATGTACCTCAACACTTATGTCATACTTTAATTCTTTACTTTTTTTTCTTTACTTTTTTTTTCTTTCTTTATTTCTTTTTTTTTTTTTTTTTTTTTTCAAAAAATGGGGCTGGAAGCAAGAGGAGGTTGAAAAGCCATATCGTCATATCAAGCACTATTTGCTCCCAGGTCCTACTAAACTCATGTGATGCTGATAAACTGCACTGCTCTGAAGAGTGTCCGCAACCAGGAAGTCTTATAAGATCAAGGTGTGCTCTATTTAGGAAACTCAGTAACTCTAATGGGTCTGGGTATGTCTGCCTGGAATTGAAGTTGACTAGGATAACATGTATGAGGTAAGAAAAACAGTAATTAACACGTTAGTTCCTTAGGATATTAACACATCAATTCAGATTATGCGGGACCCACTCTGATGACTACCTTTTGTTTTCCTTTCCTATTCGTCTTCTTTCAACCACATATCCAGAAAATGGATATTGATTTTTGAAATACTGGTCTTTAAAACCAAACAATATTAAAAAATAATACCTGGTTAAAAGGTCTAAAGTAAAATTCTACTTTCTGATACCTCTTGGAGCAATAAAGTAGGATATTAAAATATTGACTAAAGCAAAACACCTTCAGAATTCAAATGCAGAAGATACAATGTATGTATATGGAGAGAATGAAGCTGTGCCCGGCATTAGAATCAGAATGTCAGTATCTTCTCCATAAAGTGAGGAAAGTAGCTGATGTGTATTGTTGCAATAGCGTTTGCTCAATTTAATAGTGACCTAAATACTAATTTGGAATTAGTTATCTATTAGACAGTGGACAGGAGAACTGCGTTCATTACGTCCTATGCACGCTTCCTGGACGTTATCAGCAAACCCCTTAATGTATCCTAAACACCAGTTTCACTTCTGTTCAAGGAACAAGTTACTGATGTTCACAGCTAATATAGTGATTGTAGATTATTTTTATTTCATTGATTTGTCTTTGTGCTTGAGAAGAATTTTTTTTTCCCCAGGAACAATATTTTATTTACACTGCATTGTGGTAATATAACAAACACTTCAGGTTATATAAAACTAATGCAAATGTATGAAGTTGCAACTTCTGCAGTCCAAACTTATTGAAAAATAGAATTTTCATTCTGCACTTAGCTACACACAAATTTGGGAAACATAGAAATAACATCCTTCCAGGATGAGCAATTTGCTCTTAATAGATTAATGATCTGCTGAATATCTTGCTAATATCTATGATTAGCAAACTAATATCAACCAAGAAAATAAATACTTAAAAATACATGCCATGTCAAATTAGGGCTCTTGATTGGGATTAGATGACTAATTAGAAAGGACAGTTTGACTAATTTGTCTGGTAGACCAAGACTTCTGGCATGAGAAATAATAAAGCCAAAATGCTGAGACAAACTAACTGTTAACAATTTGAGATGTTCATCCTCTATGGAGGATCATGACCTGGCGATTAGAGATGAAAAATGAAAAAAACAAAGCAACAATTTTAGAAGCTTGATGGAAGGAGAACAATCGTCCTTTTAACATAACTGGACACAATATTTATCATATTGAAACACTACTGGCAGAGTAACATGCTGGAAATGTCAGGTAACAATTCTGAAATGAAAGAGTACAATCTAGGACCTGACCTAAAATGTTCTTTTCATGTCTTTTCTTTGAACCAGCTGACCAGGTAGAAGAGACTGTGATCCTTTCTGCAGTACACCCAAAATATAATCACAGATATATAACCAAAGTTAATCAGCCATAAAACATACATCTGCAGGGAGCTGCTCACAGAGTTTTATACTGGTAAGAAAACAAACAAACAAAAAATTAATGTAGCTGTTCTGAAACTTTATTACCTCTTATTTTCATCTTTTAAAACCATGTTTCTAAAAGAAATTGTATGTTCAAGTATATTTTGTTTGAAGACTTCATTTTATCTTAAGATACAACCTATTAAACTAATGGTTTTTATGTGTTCTGTACCTTATCAGATTGTGGTAATGGCCACATTACATTCTGCCTCTTAAAAATGCTTCAGAGTTGACAGCTGCTTAAGAGAATAAACTGGAATCTTTGGGGTTTTGTGAATCACCAAATAATTGGTTATCCATTACAAACACGGGAGTTTTATTAGTACTCGTGATGTATGTATGTCCTGTGCAATTTGACTTTCACTTCTGAGTTGAGACTGAAGCAAGACAGTAGAATTCACAATGCTGTTGTTTGCAGTGCTACTTTTCAGAGTAGAGCAGCATCTTAAAGGATCCACTTCCCAACAAGACAAAGGAAGGAGCAGCCCTGTAACTGTCACTCTTGATTTCCCTTTCAGATGCATCTGTGCTTGGAATTGTCAACTAACGATGGAATAATTTTACTGTGAAGTCACCCCATTGCAGTATTTCTTCTTAATGCATTATACAAAGGTCTCCACAGATGTGTCCAAAACATCTTGATATTGAGACTGAAAAAATTATTTTCCATAGTATTTTGTCTGCCTGCAGCAACTCTACTGAATGCAAAACCAGGAAAGACATTTTTATGAATGAGTCGGGAATGCCTGACACTGTTCACAGGTGCAATTCAGTCTTCTCTTTATGAGGGGAGAGGCCAGGAGGTGTGCAGGGAAGCCCTTCTCTCTGAGTTTTATGTTTCTTGGAGCTCATGTGTCAATGTCAGAATTTCTGCTGATACAAGAAACAGCCAGAGAGCAAGTAGCAAGAGGAAACTATGTACCTGATGTGGGAGAATACAGTGTTTTGTTCAGGGGCAAAGCTCCCACTAAACTATAAATATACCAGTAGATTTCAGGAAGGGCTGGATTGGGCCATGGCAGAGAGATTGTGTGATAAATTTGTGGAATAGGGAAGGGAAGAAGAGGAGTTTCCGCTTACTGAGTCCAGACAGGCAAAAATAGTTGAGTGGTTCACTCACAGTTAGAACGGTTGTCCTATCCCACAGTGTGCAACTGGGGAATCACAGAGCAAGCTGGGCTCATAGGATAATTTCCACAGCTACAAATAAGATGATGTGTGAAAAATATGGATCTGGAGACTTCAGAATGCAGGTTCCAGAATAGAAGAGGTGCATTAGTGCTGATCCTGAGACTAGTATAACACCATCAAATATTGAAGAGTAATATGAATCTCAAAGAATTTTGCTTAGTGGAATGTTATTAATCAACAACAGAATAAGATTGCAGTTTTCAGTAAGGAAGCCTGCACTACTTCTTAGAAATACCACTGTCTCGCTTCTGGACAAAACCTTATGATTAGGGAAATAACTTCTATTTCACACACAAAGCTCATGATGGCAAAATCTAGAGCTGCTTATTGCAAAGAGTTGTGCTCATTTTCATTCCCTGAAGCCTTTATACTGACAGGTAGTGGTGAATCAAGCCTTGTAGTAGCCTGGGGAAGCAAGCTGACACTAATAAATATGGATTGTTTGTTCTGTCTTCAAGCAAACCTTTCAGTGCTTTTATTGAATGTTCATAATGAAAGGCTGTATGGATCTATGACCCTGATTCATCAATAAATTGTACCAATCTAAATTAGAAATAGCAGTACTTCAGGAATAAAAATAGCAAAACTAAAAGCAAATCTTGCCTCAAACTTTAGAAAAGTTAGTAAAGCGTAATACAAGGGCAAAAATGGCATCTGAACTTTAAGGCCCTTCTTAAACAAATAAGAGAAATAGATCAGCCACTGTATCTTCACCTGTTTTTCCCTATAGGACTCCTCCGGGGTCTTTGACAGAAGATTATTATCTTATCTTAATTGTTTTCCTGTTCAATTTGTTAAGTAAACCATTTAATTTTGGTTCAGAATTATCTAATTTTCTTCCTTGGTCAGTATTTGCTACATTGACATATAATCAGCTGTAGATGAGCAATTTTCATTAATGAAAATTGTGATCAACTCAGTGCATTGAAATTAGCTATCTGAGGAAAAATCCTGACAAAACTGATACTCTCAAGCCATTGATTGATGTGTCTGTGATCTCCGTTGAATGACCAGATATTTCTTACAAGAAATAAATAAAAAGATCAGACATAGCAGTTCTGTGAACTCATGACATATCTGTACTGAGATCTTGAGGCTGGCTCAAGGGCATTCTTACTAATTAGTCTGATGAGGCTTTTAGCATTCTTAGTGCTGTTATTGAAGATGAGAGGCATTAATCATCAAAGCAGCTGACCTGTTCTTGTGTAAAGAGGTACGAATGACTAATGCACATTCCCAACCAGAAGAGACAAAGAAAGATGACACCATAACTATCTAAAGACAGAATAGCAAAATTATATTTGGATGTGAAGCAGGCCAGACATGTTCAAATACTAACAGTCTGAATTTTTAAAGTATCTTTGAACAGCTATTTGACCCCTCTCAATGTCTAAGTGCATGAAAAGTGAGCATGAAAGAATTGGAGGTGAGCTCTTGATCTCTTTAAGTCAGTTTTTTAACCCAAATATGTTTCCAGACTCTAAATAATGATCAGTAGTTATTTACAGCACTGTTCATCTTTCCTCTAAAAATTGCAAATACTTGCAATCGCTGCAAAGCAAAGATACTATTTGACTAATGTGAAGCTTGCCACACTGGATTATGCATTTTATTTCAACTAAATAAAATAGTTCTGGGAGGAACTGTGAAAGGTCATCCAATACATCTTTGTAGTTAACTGGTCCATTTATTCTAGTACCTTGCCTGTGGTAGTTGCCCAGTCTATCTGACTAAGTCCTGTTTTTACCAGTTTATACTGTCTACATGAACTAACAAAACTGAAAGAAAAAAAAAATCTGCTAGTCTCTTCATTTCAGAACTGTGATTATTTCTACTTCTATCTCTTTACATGATAAGTGGCACTTAACTGTATCTTTAACTAGAATCTGTCATAAGGGAAATTGTGTGGGCAAATATGCTTACACGCTTTATTGCAGATACAGAAAATAGCAGGTTTCCAGATCAAGGCAGTCAAGACCCTGCAAGAATGAAGAGGGGCAAAATTAAAGATAAATATTTCATAAACGCTTTAAAATATTGGGTTTTAGTCTGGGCATTACAGGGAGGGTGTGAGGCCTGGTGGTTGGTTGTACCAAGTAGGGGAACTAATTGCACAGAACAACATAATGATTGCAAAAGAACCTGCCTCTAGTGATTTGGATTTTTTACTTCATGCATCATTTAAGACATACTGCAGTGAGGCTATTAAATCAGAATATACCCTTAAAACAATGAAAGGAAGGACTAAATAGAAATGAGTGCTCTTTGAGGTTTTGTGAACTCCTGCAGTGTTCCTGCATAGACCTACAGAGTTACAGCCAAAGCTCCCTCTTACAGCACCTGGGGACAGTCTGCCCCTGTGCCATTAAGACTTCCTTCTTAAAGAGCGCCCAGCCTTCCTGGATCCCTATACCCCTCAGGACCATCTCCCCAGGGATTCTGTCAAGCAGTTGCCTAAACAAGTCAAAGTCATTCGTTTTGAAGTCCAGGATGTCAGTTCAGCTTCCCTGTCTCCTGGCCTCTCTAAGAATAGAGAACTCTATTATTTCATGATCACTGTGCCCTAGTCGGCCTCCAACCGCCACATCACCCACCAGTCCTTCTCTGTTCACAAAGAGGAGATCCAGCAGGGCACCTTCTCTGGTCAGTTCACCCACCAGCTGTATCAGGAAGTTATCTCCCACACATTCCAGGAATCTTCCGGACTGGTCCTGCTCTGCTGTGCTGTATTTCCAGCAGATGTCTGGGAAGTTAAAGTCTCCCACAAGAACAAGGGCAAGCAATCATGACATATCTCCTAAGTGCCTATAGGATATTTCACCCACCTCCCTGTCCTGGTTGGGTGGCCTATAGTAGACTCCTACTACAACATCTGCCCTGTTGGCCTTCCCCCTGATTCTAATGCAGAGACACTCCACCCTGTCTTCACTACACTTGTGCTCAAAGCAATCATAACAGTCCCTGACATACAGCACCACCCCACCGCCTCTCCTTCCTTGTCCATCCCTTCTAAAGAGCTTGTAGCCATCAACTGGTGCACTCCAGTCATGGGAAACATCCCGCCATGTTTCTGTGATAGCTACTGCATCATAATTTTCCTGTTTCATCATGGCTTCAAGCTCCTCCTGTTTGTTACCCATGCTGTGTGCATTGGTATAGATGCGCTTCAATTGGGCTGATGTCCCCAGCACGTTTTTGCCTTTAGAGGTCCTAATTCCAGCCTGACCTTTCACAGGTGTTACCACGGTTACTGAGCCATCCATATCCCTTGCATCTTTGTTGTGCTGCATATCTCCATCCCTTGCTTCCACTGAGATGGCAGAGTGAGGGTCTGGCACACCATCCCACAAACTCTGGTAATCTTCCCTGGGGCTTATATCTGTGAGTTCCAGTTCTGTCCCAGATATGAGAGAAAAGGAGTCATGTTTTCCTTCTGTACACCTATATATTTCCATACACTTTTTCTTTCAAAGAAAATGGCACAAAACTGTGGATGTTTCCAGCCTCCACTGAACACTGTGCTCTACAGGCACACTCTCCTACTTGAAACACCAGTATGAAGGTTTGGTTCCAATCATAGTAATAGCTTAGTATATCATCTGCAGTTTGTGCACCATTTAATATGTTTCAGTAGACTCTTCTTCCATGAATCTTCAAGTAAAGGAACAAAGAGACAGAATTACTACCTTAGGATGGTCACTGGCCTCTCTTTCTCCTTATGTTTTTATCTGTTTAGGAGGGTGCCATACCTCTGCTAGTCATTTCCAGATTTAGGATTGTTGTTAAGGTACCTAGATAAACAAGGAAAATAATGAAAAAGAGGGAGAGACAGACAACTGGGAACTTTTGAAAAAAGCCTTTATTAGCATACAGGATATCCTTGACAAAGAGCTATGCCAATTTCATTCTGTAAAAATTTGCTAAGAAAGTCTAAGGGGGACAATTCTCTTGGCGTTCTGCTGTAAATGAAAAGTTGCTCCACCACAAGCATGCGCATCGTTTGCAGCTCTCGTCCGGCTTATATGTTACAAAATAGTGCATATTCATAAAACGCCTATACATATACATAGTCTACCCCCGCCTCCCCTCGCTTCTCATGGTAATCAGGTCTCCTCTTCTTCTTCGCTGATGAACTTTTCTCCTTATCGCTCTGCGCAGCCTCAGTTGTTCTCTGGCTTTCTTCCAGTCCAATGTTTTGGGGTTGTCTGTTTTTCAGAGACTAGGAGGGACTTCTCTTTGGGCTAGGAGTTAATCGCCTAGCAACGTTATCAGTACTTGGTATGTCTTTTTGAACAGTCCCATACGCCTCCCCTTGTTTTTGTGCAGGCCTTGCACTATCAATCTAAGATTGTTTAGACTCCCTGTCTCAAATGTAGTGTAGATATTACCCTGATATTTGAGAAGAATGGCAGCATATTATTTCTTTCCAAACTTCTCATAAATCCCGTAGCAAATAAGCATACCAGGATCTCCACAATTATCAGTTTCCCATGTCTATGTCCATAGCCAACTAGTTCTCACCTGTGGTGAAACAGGATTGCTAGTAGCTTGCTGCCAGAGTTCCTCTCAACATTATCTCTCGGATTCCTACAGTATTGTAACCAAAGTGCTATAATTTTCATATGAACTATAATAAGATTTGTGAGAATGCAAGTATTTGCAGCACACCTCTATGAAGTATCTATGATAAGATCCTCAGAGGTAATTAGGCCTAACTGCAATCTAGGTGAAGCTCTAAGCCAGAGTGAGGTGCCAAACTTCCCACAGAACACAGACAGCTTTTAAAGGAGGGCTCTTCACAAATCAGATACTATGAGATGCTCCCTGTACTATTTCTGAGTGATATCCAGAGAAGGATGTTCTGATGTGACACCACTGAGAACAAGCAGAAAATATGACATGGCTGTTTGAGCAAGGCACTCTGTTAGTCTTTTACATCTTTTATTAGTGTATGATGAGCAGTCCTAAAATTAATAACTCGGTTCAGCTGCAAAAATATTACAAATGCAGTCTAGAGTTTGTCAGTGCATATTGTGCTGTCTAGAAAGAGAAAGGCTAATCTAAGCCGAAGTTTTATGACTCCTTGATCATGAATGCGAAAAGAGGGGAAATTCAACATTCCAAAGAAATCTTTGAATACAAATGATAACCACCCCCTCTGCAGGTTTAAAAGCTATATTTCTATTGTTTAGCTAGAGGACTCGTTCAGTCAATTTTTTATTTCACTGGAGATGGCTGAGAAAGGTTTTTAATCGTAAAATATCATAAATTAGGTTTTTTTTTCTGGTGCTATGCCTTATTCACTGGAAAAAAAAGGGAAAAATAAATGCACTCCAGGACAGACATGGTTATTGGGTGCAAGTTCATAATTTACTAACTGTCCTTACTATAGAAATTCCCTAAGGATAATGGTCAACATTCCTGTCATCACCTGCAGCAGTAACACAACCAAGTTAACAATATTCTACATCTAAATGTCTGCTGAGGCTTCATTCAGTGAAGTGCCCCATCCGAGAAAACTTTTTGAAGGTCAGGCAAACCTGTGCAATCAAATCCGCAAGATTCATATCAGGGACTTGAAATCATATCCTAGGTCAGTCTCCTAAGCAAAGTATTTAACGCACTAAACCAGGGAACTGTCAGTCTCAACTAAGCATTTTTTTCCCCTTATGTATATTTATTGTAATTTTTCAACCCCTAACTGGTGTCTTAACTAGTAAGATAGAACTTCTTACTTTCTTCTCTTTCTCCATATCTCCTTCCCTGCCCCTCATGTAGTTAGTAATTATCTATACAGCGTAGAACAGGTTGAATGGGAAAAAAGAAGATGGTCCTCCCTAACACAGCTAGTTCTCTTGGGATATGGAGGACTGAGGGTCAAATGCTGTTTCTGAAGGTGATACAGTTATAGCTAAACTTATCACTAGCAGAACATATGGGGTTGTGTGCTAATTAAATTTAAGCCACAAGTAAATAAGAGAATGCCTATTCTGAGAAAACTCTTTTTGGCTTCTGAAGTTTCAGTTTGAGACATGGCTCTAAGATGCTTGTTAGGTAGCAGTGCTGTAGCATTCTAGTAAACTAACATACAAATGTTAAAAAAAAAAAAAAAAAAAAAAAAAAAAAAAAAAAATCCATGCATCGTTCTCCTTTCTTTCTGCTTTCTTAAGTCAAAAAGCAAATACAATAAAATAAATCAAATGTTCCAGTACGAAAGGTATGAGTTACATAAGGAATGGGTAAGAACAGCAGAAGATTCAGAACAAGCCAAAAGGACAGATGTGAAGGGTTCTGAATAAATTATATAATTAAATGTATGTCTAAAGTGAACAGATTATTAGTGACTTGCAAAAGTCATTAATTAATATAGAATGCTTTAGTTAGAATCTCCAGAAACTAAGAAAAAAAAATATTTTAGGGGGTTTTGGTCAATGGAAGGTTACTGTTTTTGAAGAAAGCTGTTTCAAAAGATTTTGTCACCCTGAATCTGTAATTCATAATGATAGACAGTGAATGCACAACACTTAGTAGGAGAATATCATAAACAATAAGTCAAGTCTAAATAGAGCTTTATGGAGTCCCCATCCCTGGAGGTGTTTAAGAGTCGGGTTGACATAGCGCTGAGGGATCTGGTGTAGTTGGGAACTGTCAGTGTTAGGTCAGTGGTTGGACTGGATGATCTTCAAGGTCCTTTCTAACCTAGCTGATTCTGTGATTCTGTGATTGTGGTTCTGTATGCCCAGAAACACCTTGCTATGCTAGAATATTATTGAGTAAACTCAGCTGCTGCTGCAATGTAACTCCATTCAATGTTGTGCTGGCCCATTGCATACTATAGCAATATGTAAGGTAAGTTACACAAATGCAAGAGGAATGCAGAAGGAGAGCTGAAAGCTCCTAATTTGTAAAATAAGTGTAATTTAAGAAACAAGTTTTTGTTTGGGATGTAGAATGACTCCTTTAGTGGAAACCATTTCCCTGTTGTTACAGTCCAGGCTCTGATTGCAAATAGGTAATGACAACTATAGAGTACTTTCAGTTCAGCACTGAATACTGACATTTCAGAAAGCATTTGGGAATAACCTTTTCTCAATTTGATCCTTCTGAATCCTTTCTATCTTTTTCTATTTGATCTGCCTCAAGCCTATTTTTTTTTTTTTCTTATAAGTGCTTAGGAACACATGAAGAGATTAATCAGTCACAGAAAAAAAACTTTCACTCAGTGCTCAGTAGGTAACTATGCCAGTCGTAACACTTGTCAATAGAGGTGATCTGATCCAGCCTACCTAAAATGTAAAAGACAGTTCCTTCTGAATGGTGAGCTGCCTGATAAACAAAAGGCCAAAGAAATAGAGATTAATGGGTCAGCAATAGACCCATCCTCAGAAATAACTGTCAACCATTTTTACATCTTGAGTAATTTCAGTGATGACATATCAATATTATCATTAGCACAATTGTTAGTACAAGACATTAGCACAATGTTATAATTGCATTGCTATCTGAATATGGTTTCGATCCCATGGAGGTCAATGATAAACTTTCACTTACTTTCATATGAGCTGATTCAGGTTGTTAAAGAAGAATGAGTAAATGTTTTAATTGACTTAATCTTGTCTAACTTTAGAAATCTAAAAGTTAAGCATCATATCTAAGCTACACAGCTATATTTCCAGTGTAATGAATGGGTGAATGCATCTCCTGAGTTTGCTTCATTTCATTCTGAACTTAGTGTCTAGTAGAGGTGGGAGGAATCACCCACTCTTCTTCCCTTGAATACAGTGAAGCCTTAATCACTGTCTTGACTTGCTGCCTAAGATTCAGATGACTAAAGCTGGATGATTTCTATGGAATACAAATCCAATCCTACAGCATCACACCATGTCCTTGTAACAGTAGTTTCCTTCAGACAGCGGAAGAGGTAGACAAATTTCTTATTCTCTTTGATTTAGTCAAGTTACAAGAGATTAACAGGAACAATATGATGTGGCAGAGAGAAAAACTCTGTATTAGAAAAGCAACCGATAGTAAGACTAATGTTATGGACTTTTTTGTTGTTGTTGTTTTGGTGGGTTTTTTTGTGTTTGTTTGTTTGTTTGTTGTTTGGTTGTTTGTTTGTTTTGGGGTTTTTTTTGTTTTGTTTTGTTTGTTTGTTACTAGGATGGAGAGCATCAGCTCATCTGTTTCTTGGCTACTAGTGGTAGCACTTACTTAATAACATTTGTGATGATATATAGTGTAGAGAGTTACATCAGTACATCTCACATCCATTACGCTTGGTAAAGCTTCTGTAATACAAAGACAAGGTTGGTAATAGGTCAAGTTAGTAATATTACGTCAATAGTATTTCTCTAATTAACAACTGAATAACTGCCAAGCTGTGCAAATGGATCTCTCTGTCTCCTGCCACTAAGTTTATTACCAGATAGAGTTGGCATTATGCATTTCCCTGCAACTCTACTGTCATGATAAAGGCCAAAGTAAAAGAGAAGGAAAGCCTAAAAAGAGATAGCAGAGTTTTGCTCGGAATAGAAAGGCTTATCAATTTGTCTGCCAGACATATGTGAAAGTAAACTGCTATGATCAAGAGGTGATGTATGAGGGATTTTTGTCACAGTTGTATAAATCTGTGAAATACAATTATTAATGCTTTATATGTCCCTGGGGCAAATCTTTCCTTAGCTCTGAAATGAATATCAATTAAATTACATGGAGGAGATCAAGGGTGAGTGGGAAAGGAAGCAGTTCATCATGAAGGTGTGAGATGGTAGGTGCTGTGCCAGGACTATCACAATCTGCTTTGCTTTCTCTATCAGACCCTAAGAGGGAAAAGCCAAGTGCTAAGCTAAGCATAGACAATAGAACTTCTGCAAGGGCAGCAGCATCAGGAACAAATGGAACTCTTTGTAAGTGTTTGCTGTAACTGGTTTAGCAGCTAACAATGATTTTACAATCTGGATGCAGAGAACTGTGCCATATCATCTCCATTGTAGATGCCCCTCTCTGGAAGCGTTCAATGCCATGTTGGATGAGGCTTTGAGCAACCTGATTCAGTGGAAGGTGTCCCTGCCCGAGGCAGGGAGGTTGGAACTAGATGATTTTTAATGTCCTTTCCATCCCAAACCATTGTATGATTCTGGCCCTCTTGGAGATTCTAAATTATTTTGGAGGATCAGTAACTGAAAAATATTCGTCCCATAGCAAGGAAAGATATGAAAGAAGATAAAATCATTGTGTGGATTATTTTCTCCATGTTCTAAGGTGTCTTTCATTCATATATATATATATATATATATATAAAATGTACTGTATTATTTTTTGTATTTTTATCAATATAAATATTTAGTGACTTCTTCAAGTATATCACTGTAATGAAGAGGGAGGACATCATGTTACAAGCTGCCCTAGCCATGGAATATACTGAAAGAACATACATCTCCTACCACTCTAGACAAATGTCCCAGTCATTATTCAAGACCTTGTTGGTAATAATTAGTGATATCCTTGGTCTGATGCAAAAAGTAAACCATCAACATGAGACAGGAAGAAACTGACCACGTGGCAGAGAAAATAATGTATTTCCTTCAATACAGGTATTTTTAATCTATAAAACACATGGCCTCACCACTAGAAGTATCAACTTCAGTCACAACTTCTGCCTACTCCATGACCCCCCAAGACAACCCAGTGTTAGTACTGATACTGCTTTAAAATTTCTGCTTTGTATTTATCCTCTCAGTAAACATTCCTTTTTAATGCACCTTTATACTAAAAAATTCCATTAGGTTCTCTGCTCAATATTCTAAAAATCGATCTATAAATCTTTATGATGTTTTTTAGAACTGTGCAACAGTGTTAGAGCCTTTCAAGTATAACATTCTTAACTTAGATCTCAAGGGATAAAAATGCTTAATACGTGATCAAAATCTAGTGCTATTTTTTTTAGTGTGCATCTGTCTTTTGATCTAATCTACAGAGAGACCAGGATTTTAGAAATTATGCAAACTGACAATTGATGTCTAGCTTATTGACATTTAGAAGGGTAATAGTTTGCTGGCAGCTTGTCCAGAAGAAGTTTACAAAGCCTCAGTGTACACATCACCCAAAGCTCTCACTGAAGGCCAATCTTCAAATGTCACTGGTAGAACATAGACAGATGAAAGGTTATCCTAATTAAAGCTGTGATGGGATAGTTCAAGACTACTAAAAATATTACAAAAGTAGGCTAAATAAAATATTTGGTAAGAAAGAGAAGTTTTTTGTTGCTGGTTTGTTTTGGGTTTTGGTTTGGGGCTTTTAAATTTGAAAACAAAGTTAAGTTTGGCTGGTTTGTTTTGTTTTGTTTTGTTTTGTTTTCAAGTACATTCCTTTAAACTTGTATTAATTCTCATTTTAAATAGATCTTTCTAAGTTACTGAAGGCTTAGAATATTTTTCATTTTGGAAAAGGAATTTCCATTGGGGAAATTTTTGGCAGGTTGTGCAGTAATAAGCAAATTTTGGCATTATGAGGGGCACCAGAAGAGGCTACATAAAAAGGCTGTGTGAAGGATTAGGGCAGTGCCAAGAGGAGGACTGACAGCCTCCTCCTTATGCACTGCTGTGTTGGATCCCTGTTCTGTGTTGAAATAAAATCTTACTACTGTGTATAAAGACTCATCTGCTTAATCATTCCTATCTTTTCATAAATACTTTTTCAGCCTCCAGCAAACTGTGTGAATGAAGCTGTTCTAAGGTTATGATATGAGAGTAGTGTATATGAGTTCAGCCAACCTGAAAATTCAACACCTCTCTAATGATCTAAAGAAGCCTGGCCTGAACAACAAAGAAGCACTGGGGAAAATCCAGCCTTGGTGAGTGCATCAGCTCCTTCAGCTCCTGACTGAGGACAACAATACTTGGCTACTTTTTCCCTCATATTGGAACAAGTCTATAGAGGGGAGTGAGGAAACACACTATATCTTTTTAAGACATTTTGTGTTATGCAAAGCTATACGAATGATATTATATGATATGAATAAAATTGTGAGCTAGAAGACGAGAGACATTGTTTCATGGCAGTCTCTTCCCTTCTTCCTCAACAACTGCATCCAAGTGAGTTTCTGTAGCTCCCACCACACACTGTTATCAAGGGGCTGCCATTGCAAGAATTGAAGGTTTTTTTGTTGTCACATAACTGGCATGTTGGTGTTGCCCTGGAAAGGCCATAGTGGAAATGAAGAAGTTCAAAGGATAATGTCTAATAGCACAAAACAGGAGCTCAAGAAGAGAACAGAGACGACTGAACACTCATTGCACTAACAGTTTTCACATCAGGGTATTAGCTGTCAATCCTTCAGCATGAGTGACTGGTGTAGCAACCACATTTAGAAGAATTAGAAATGTAAATATATGTAGCTTCCCATTCATATACCATGATTAGATTAAAAATAGCAGTTAAAATAAGAAGCATATCAACAGTGCATAGGCTAATTAGTTCCTCACCATGTGGTGAGTCAACAGGAAATTCTTTCTGAGCTAGAGCCATTTTCCCTGAGGACAGTGCGATGGTAGAACTGCTCTGTGTTGGGTTCAAGCACAGGATGTAAATATGTGTACAATTTCTGCTGGTATTTTAGCTCTTGAATGCATTCCTCAATGCATACCCTAAAACAGTCTGGAAAAAATTACCTCAAAGGTGCAGAAGCCCAAAAAATGATTCCTGAAATGACCCGAACTTAGGCTCTGAAACCTACTTATTCCCTCCCAGAGCTCTAGCTGTACACTCAAGAGCATGTTTTTATGAACAGCCTCGGAGTGGCAGTTCCCAGTCTTCAATTAACTCTTTTAAACATATCCACAGCGTGGAACAAACTGACCTTCTCATTCTCAGTGTGTTGTACCACGAGCAAACATCAGTACCTACTTTCCCTAGGCCCCTTTGTCTGTGTCCTATCAAGGTTTCCTCCTCCAGGATTGTCACTCACCTCCTTCCCCATCCATTTCCCCAGTTTCTTCCCCCAGCTGTGAATGGGATCTCCCACAGCTTCAACCGTGCTCCACAGAAGAAAGCAGCAGTGAGTTCCTTCTTACTTTCCACAAACCCTCCCCAAGTGCCAATGGTGTCCTTCCCCAGTATGTCACTGATTAGAGGGAACTGGTCTTGTGGCTCCTTAGCCCGCTGCTTATTGAACCTGGCACTGCTTCTCTGTCTCTCCCCTTTGGAAAGCCTTCATCTCTTGGTCAGCCACCTGCAGCATCAAGGTGGGGAGTGCTCAGCAGCAGCAAGAGCACACTGCCCCTCTGTGGACCCACCCCAGAGCTTTCTGCTCTCTCAGTCTTCCTAAAATCTACTTATTCACAAAATCCTTCTTGATCTGTGAGGCTATCTGTGGGGTTAAGAAAGCATGAATATTGTAGTTTTATAGCCAACTTGCTTTGAAGATACTAGAACTACAATCTGATTTCAGAACTTTGCCTTCCTGCCAAAAATTCCACCTTCATCCTCTCCCCTAAAACCCAGATTTGCTTCAGAGCTGACAGTTATATTTTTATGGACCTTTCTGTATTCTGTTTTGGATCAGGGATTCACAGCACTTTTTCCCCAAATATAGGTCTGCTGCCTACACAATGACAAAACATTTGGAGATGTGACACAAAAGTCAGTATAGGAAGGTGCTTTAAAAGGACGATGAAATTATGACAGAAAAATATTGCCTACAAAACTTTTCCATGTAACTTGGTGTACTGGACTGTGCTGGATTAGATAGTCCACTGTGAAGATAAATTGCTCATCTATTAGCTTTTATTTTCATTTAAAGATAGCGTAAGTATAAAAGGAGGAATTCTGGGCTGTCAGATAAACAGCCATTCTCACAACAAATGTAAGACTGCACCCCTGCACCTCTTACATCGAAAAAAGAGCTAGAGAGGTTATGTCAGTGATAAGTACAGAAATGAGTGCAGGTTTGAAGCATGACCTCTCTGTGGATTTTGCCATGAGTCTGAATTAAAGCAGAGCATTCCCATTGTTACAATTTTAGTCTGCTTTTGTGCATGTGTGTGTAGTTTCTTCTCAGAAGTTGGTCCAAAAATATTTGCAATTACTTCTGAAGAACAGCCCATCTCCACCCCTTTGGAGTTGACTTTCTTTCTTCATAACTTGTAAGAACATTTTAGGGCCTGACTCCAAACCCATTGAAAGCAATGGCTAGCTTCCAACTAATGTCAAAAGGATCTGGATAAGTATAGAAAGATTCACTTCAAATTACATATTGCTATTGTTTTTATAAATCACTTCAGAGGAAGTAAAATCCTGCCTTAGTCCCTACCAAATTGGAATGACAACTATTTCATACATTATGTGGAAAAGCTGGACATTTCCTGAAGGGCAGAAAGGTCTCTTTTTTTCAAAAAAGTACACTTTTGCATGTCATTTCTCCTGTCAGCCCAGAATACATTAGAATGTGGAAGGGCACTACATAGGTCTATAGTGTTACTAAAATGCTAGGAATAAAAGGAATCAGTGAAATGGCAGAATAATGGATATGAACATTATCTGTATTTAATTTGGCAAGCTTAATACCTTAATTAATAATTTAAATTAATTTCTTCTACTTCAGTGATATTTCTCAGGAAACATTTATTCCACACCTGCTAAAAGCTGCCACCTACACAACTTCAGCTAAATGAATATTGTGAACGAAAATATTCTATCTTCTCATAGAGTGTTAGCAACACAGCCTGTTATTAGGCTTGCCTGACACTTTCCATTATAAGATTCTGCTTCCAGTTGCTTATAACTTTGTTAGACTCTCACCGGCTGCCTGCCAGGTGCTACTTCAAGATGACATTTTTGGAACATTAAATTCAAAATAGTTCAGTCAATTATGGAATTGAGATAGGAAAAGAACACTGATTTCCTATGCTGAAAATTTTATAGCAATATTGTTCTAGGAATTACTTTAAATGAAGACTTAAGTTGGCAGAAAGTCTCTCAGTACTTGAGCAGATTTGCATACAAAGTTGATGGAGTCAATCTGATATTACTGGTTCCGTGCTATGGCAGTGACAGGTAATTTCTTAAAAACTGTCTTTGCTTCTACAAAAGATTGGGCTGTCAGACAGGAAAACGTGTGGTCTGCAATATCTTTTTCTGAGTAGGGATATATTTTGTCCCCAACAACTATATTCCCTGGCCCCTTATACTGTTTTCATTTTACAATGAGCTGCCTCTTCCCATGCAGGTGAAATGAGAGCGGTCCAGATGGACCAATAGAGCAATAGCTCTTGCATCCACACTAGGTGTTTGGTTTTCAGATGTGTTCCTTTCCTCAGGGACACCATGGGGTTCTGGCCCATTTCTAGCTGAGAAGTGCAAACATTCTTGCTAAGCAACCCAAATTTACCTCCTAAATTTTTGCATATGAACCTGGTCAACAACACAAAATTGTGAAGTATTTTGATGGTACATATCCATGTACTGCAGCCTGTTCTGATGTCCTTAATGCTTCTTTCATCAATCAGCCCACACTGGCCTTTTGGAGTACATAACTGTGCTTTCCATGGCCAATTTGTACAAATGCACAAGTGCACAGATAGAGAAAAAAACATGGAAATTATCCTTATTTGAATACCAAGCACTCTTAGAGGTATATCCATCTTGCCGTACCTTCTCTCAGATACAGCTGCATTTACAGGTCTGACCTGATGGTAACACCCAGCTGGGTGGAAGTGTTGATCTGCTCGAGGGTAGGGAGGCTCTGCAGAGAGACCTGGACAGGCTGGAGCCATGGGCTGAGCCCAACTGGAGGAGTTTCACTAAGGCCAAATGCTGGGGGCTGCCCTTGGGCCACAACAACCCCCAGCAGCGCTACAGGCTTGGGGAGGAGTGGCTGGAGAGCTGCCAGTCAGAGAGGGACCTGGGGTTGTTGATTGACAGCCGGCTGAACAGGAGCCAGCAGTGTGCCCAGGGGGCCAAGAAGGCCAATGGCATCCTGGCTTGTGTCAGCAATAGCGTGGCCAGCAGGGACAGGGAAGGGATCTGACCCCTGTACTCGGCACTGGTGAGGCCGCCCCTCGATTCCTGTGTTCAGTTTTGGGCCCCTCACTACAAAAAGGACATTGAATGACTCGAGCGTGTCCAGAGAAGGGCAACGGAGCTGGTGCAGGGTCTGGAGCACAGGTCGTACGGGGAGCGGCTGAGGGAACTGGGGGTGTTTAGTCTGGAGAAGAGGAGGCTGAGGGGAGACCTCATCGCCCTCTACAGCTCCCTGAAAGGAGGGTGCAGAGAGCTGGGGATGAGTCTCTTTAACCAAGTAACAAGTGATAGGACAAGAGGTAATGGCCTCAGGGAAGGTTTAGACTGGATATTAGGAAGCATTTATTTCCAGAATGGGTTGTTAGGGGCTGAAATGGGCTGCCCAGGGAGGTGGTGGAGTCCCCATCCCTGGAGGTGTTTAAGAGTCGGGTTGACATAGCGCTGAGGGATCTGGTGTAGTTGGGAACTGTCAGTGTTAGGTTAATGGTTGGACTGGATGATCTTCAAGGTCTTTTCCAACCTAGATGATTCTGTGATTCTTTGATTCTGTGACCCTAGCTGTGGTCTGCCCACTTCTTAGCCTTACCAGCTCTGAAGATGCATTCATTTTTCTCTACATGTGTCACAGGCTGTGAAAGCTGGCCCTGCAGGCAAGGCTGGCAGGCTGGGCAGCTGTGAGGGACGACTATGTGGGGAGGGTGGAAGAGCAAGGAAGACTTGTCACTGGCTTCACATCGAGGACATCTGCTTTGTCCCCTTTCTAATCATCAGTACCTGGCAAGGACCCTTGCTTCCCCCTCTCACAGCTGCAGCTGAGGCACGATGGCCTTGCACAAACAAACGCCTGCAGCCTTTCACATCTTCTCTTCCTGACGGAGAGCATTTGCAGAGCTGGAGTGAATCCTTCTCTGGTGATGTTATGTGCTGTTTAGAAACAAGTTCTTGATACCAGGTGGAACTATTCTATAGGGCTTTTCTTTGGCACCACAGTCAGAGAGGATCTTCATGGCATCTCCTGCCTTTCATAATCTTCATTTCAGGCCTCTTGCAGCCCCAGGTTGGCTCTGCTAGCTGTCTAGTTTCAGAGCATCTCAAGAAGGCCAGGAAATGGGGACTATGAGAAACCAGCAACCCATCTACCTGTGTTTTGGTGGTGTGGAGGGTATTAGTTTGGAGCAGTCTCATCTGGTCCCACAAAAGCAATACCTGCACAGGCTTTCAGGAAAGCAGACCCCTAGTAGTAGGTTCTAGGAGGGTTTTTTAGATACTCATGTGCAAAAGGTGAACAACATTTAGCATAGAATAGACTCTTTTTAAAAAGTGCTCTCTATCCTCGACTGTTCCTGACAAAGCCATTGGAACGACCCTGGATGGCCTGACCTCTCTCATCATCAGTGACAAATACAGTGTCTGGGGGTGGAAGCAGCACTACGCCTGTCTCCATGTACTGGCCAGCTGTGCAGAAGATGTCTCTTTCTCTACAGAAGCTTTCCCCACAGAGGATGAGCACCAAACAAAATGCCCGATCCTTCCAAAACAATGGCCATTGCACATATGGTAGCCAGACTGTTGCAAAGACACAGGGGTGGGAGGGTCTGACAAGGACACCGCATGCCAGGAGCTGAAGGTGAGGAGAGGTCATGAACTGCTGCCCTCACTTCATTCCATAACCTGTACTGAGCTGCACTTCAGAAGCAAGCTTGCTTCTTTGTCACATGTATGTATGAAGTGAGCTATTAGATATGTGTGCCCTGAAGCTATTTGTAAACTGATCCTCATAGTGAGATAAGTTATCTGCTACAATATGATGTAGGTTAATGTGAGTAATCAAAGGGAAGAGTGTCCACAGGCAGAAACAGCTGGTCCCTGAGAAAAGCCCAGGCTGTGTGATGTCTCCCTCTTGTCTTCCAGAAGCACAGAGAACCAACAAGGAGTGGTTGTGCTTGCCTGCCCATCCCCTGCTCTCTTGCTTTGGGTAGTGCCAGAACACAAGTATGTTTAGTGAATAAAGAACTGAGAGGAAAAGGGGTTTCTATGCCTTTTTGGTGGGAAACACACACTCTCGCAATGGTGTTTCAGCTGCACTGTCAAGCTGAAAGAGGGGGATGGGGTATGTGCTAAGAATGGAGAAACTGCAGTATGGAGGAAGCAGTGTAAAGTCACTTTACAAGTCTCTGTTTTCATGTTGCTCCTTGAAATCATAGTCTCTTCTGGTTTTTACATCATTTTATACACTTGGTAATGACCACACATATGGAGTTCAATAATCAAATAAAAAATCCATGCCAGAGAAAGTTATTCAAAAGCTTCTTGAAGCAATACTGGTCTTACATAATCACTGTTACTTTTAGTTTCGTCTCTTGCTCTTTCTGTAGTTTATTCTATTTTTATTTATGCCGGACTTTTTACATTGCTTTCAGCTATCTGCTGTTTATTATATCCATTATTCTAGCCATGCCCTGTGCAGAAAATGTCTGTTCAAAGTCCAGTCGTTCACACTAAGGGCTATTTGTTACACAAACATCTCCATTCAGATGCACTTAATGATAACCCTGTCATATGGCTGGTATTTGCAGTGCTCTCAGAACCACAATACTGTGCTTACATCCAGACGAAGTTAATTGCATGAAGCAAAGAATATGCGTTAGATGGGATTGTAAGTGTAAGCAGAAGTTGGAAACTAATTGTTTAACAGGTCTTCACGATCTCTTTTTAGAGGAACCAACAGATGTTAAAACAGCCCTATACCTAAGATTGATTTGTTTTCCAGCTGGTTCTTGCTTAACTGTGTCTTATGATACATCAGTGAGTCACCAATATATTATTTATGAAAGCAGGATGCATTTAAGTTATATTTAGAATGCAAGTGTATCTTACTAGAAATATAATATTTAGCAGCTCATGCAAGGAATACAGAGCAGAGCAATTACTGCTTATGGGCCTAGTTTTTACAAGGTGAAAAAGAGGGTAGCCATTTATATGTTTTTATAGAGAGTGTAAAATCCCACCAGAGTGAAGAGGAAGGATATTACTTTCTCTATGTTGGTGTTTATGGCTACAGAAAGTACACACATTTATATTCTTTGTTTTATAAGTAACTAATAATAAGATGAGGTCTGTGAGCTATAGAACAACCAGAAAACTACAGTATATGGTAAATTATACAATGTTAAGTTGTATTACAGGAAAACCTCTATGCAATTTTGGCATTTCTGTCACAGGATGCTTAGCAGTAACTTGCAGTGACTTGTCTCATTATTTCCTGTATGGAACCACTAAACAAATAGTACTGGATCACTTATTATTGTATTCTTCCCATGTAAACTGTGAATCTGGCAGGAATTTACATACCTCTGAAAGTTATTTAAATGCAACATGAAATATATCAACTATGGAAAGGCGTGTAAAAGTTGAATGCTACATGTGTCATTCTGTGAGTATGTTTCAAGTGTTACAGTGAGTTGTGACTCTTCAGAAGCAGTCTCCCAGTAGAGAAAACCTTTTAGTAAGGCATAAGATGAAGGGTTAAATTGAGGGAAATTTTGTCCAAAGTACTTTCCTATACACTGGAGTGAGGATGAGGGGGAAGAAGGAAGAGTTGGTTGGTTCTTTGTCATTGTTAGTGATGAAACAAAACCTGAAAGAGCAGTATTCTTGAAGAAAAGATTTCTATAACTGAAATGCTCTAGAGGTGCTCAGCAATATGACTGCCTTCCTGTATTTCAATTCTACATAGAGCTGGCAGGGATAATTCTACATCAGGGGGTAATATTTGTGCCTTAAAGACACATCCTGTTGCCTAGAGTCTGGATGAATGAGATTTGGTCTGGCATGTGCTGTATAGGGGCAGTGCAAATGCTTTTCCTTTCCTTCTAAGAGATTACTTATGACAAGATTAAAGAAGGAATGAATCTTCATTATTATCAGAACCTTTTTTTCCCCTATATATTTCTATTAAGAGTATGTCAACAATATCATGCTTATTTGAAATTTGTGTATTTAAGGGTTAAGTATATTTTCTCCTGGCATGTGTCAAGTAATTCCTGTTTCTGAAAAGACTTAAAGCTATATTCAGACTTCAAAGCAGGCAGTTATTGGGAATTATCAGTGTCTAGTAAAAAAATAAATAAATATATAAAAGTAGTGTGAATTATTCACTAACATCATACCTATATAAAGTAACTTCACATACTGCTTCCACTGATCAAAATAGCTTGAAGTTAGTCTTACAAGAGTAAAATGTGTTATTTATTGAATAGTTCACTAAAGCTATGAGAGATGATTATGTATGGGATTGCGATTCTTTATAGTGCCTTCAATAGTTGAAAGTCATGCTGTAGAACTATCTGTTCATGTTATGTTACTACCCTGGGTTCTACATCGTTGTATAACAAGTTGTTTTCAGTCTGTACTATTTGCCAAACTTTAACTTTGGTCTGACACAATATACTAAGATTTAGGGGGAGGTTGTTTTCTTTTTGAATTCAGATAACATATCAGGCTTTTAAAAAGGCAGACATCTTCCTGACAACAATGTAAATATGATTTTTCCAAGTTTGAAATGTTAGTTTTGCAATGTCCGTTCTCATATTTTAGGTGTGCTTGATGGAGCTGAATGGTACTGAATAAACTGCTGATCTTTTATCTTTGGTTCAATGATTCAAGCCCACAATGAATTGCTGAGTAAAGTGAAAGGTTTTTCAGGTCAGGCCATGTTGCATAACAACAAAAAGTTGACGATGCCAGAATCTTTACATATAAACTGTGTCTAGTCAGAGTGAATACACAGGGTCCCTACACATTTTTACTTCTGGTTACTAGTCAGGACTGAAACCCTGTGCTTCCTACTTTTTCAGTGCTGTTGTCTGTACTAACTGTATTACAGCTACCACAGCAATGTTGGTTCTGCCACAGTCTTACTCTCATCCTGCTATCATCAGGTTATAGCTATATTTTCCTTTGTAGCAGTGTTTGAGTTTTTAGAGATGCAATTTCTTTTTTTATCTGAAGTGTTAAGGCTTAGGGTAGCCTGAGAGTGTATCAGACGAGCTTTTGCTGAAATCAAATGTAAAGACAAAATTAAACATGGGAATTACTCCATGTGCATTTACAACTGAACAGTGTAATGCCTTACATTCATGATGCACCTGCTGTCATCCCAGGCCACTCTCAGGATGCCTTCCACAGCTCTTCAGCACCAGTTCTCAGTTCCTCCTCCTGTAGCAATACTGTTGCCATCCTGTTAGGCAAGCCTAGATGAACAAGGAGGCAGTGCCTTTAGTTCCCACACGGCTGCTGGGACAGATTAATAATGTTGCCAAAGAACTGGTTTTAGAGCCAGGCTGAGCCAGACTACTGGTTAAAAAGTAGCTATTTTGAAGGAGGGAGATGTGAGATCAAAGCAAGATGCATGCTCTACACGGAGTTTACAGATGACAGGTGAAAGTAAATCTTGACTGCAGAGGGTCATGCTTAGCGTCTTCCTCCAAGACCCTTGCCCTGCCATGCCAGCCTACTCATCCTCATGCCCACATGTGCAGCCATTGCATGTTGGACTTTGGCTGTCTAAAGCTTTACCAGAACAGAGGCTTGAGACAGGGAAATTCACTCTTCAGACCAGACTTGCACATGTTTATTCTAGTTATCTAATGTATCTTGGGCTCTCAAAGGCAGTCTGTAGTGCTGATGTTCCTTGTGCCAGTGGAGGTGGCAAGTTGATCAGCAAAGTCTATATTCCTGAAACTCATTCCACTGTGACTTTATGGTGTGTTGCTTATGAGGGTCTTTCTAGATCACAGTGGATTTGTGGGCACTGGATGGGTATACAGAATTTGTCTGTCTGACACTTTAGAGAGACGGCGGTATGCCCTGCATTATCTGACTCCTTACAGACACAAGGTTGTTAGCATTAAAGGGCATATATCTGAACTGCTGGTGTTTGTTCTCTGTAGGACTTTATCATCCCTACACAGATAACTGCAGGCCATACAGAAGTTTTAGTAAAGAGTTAATAAATATGTAGCAGCGAAGCATCTGGATGGTAAACTTCACCCAAGGGAAGTCCTGACAACTACTGTTTCTCTATAGTCTTGTGGGAACAGATCAAGGAACAGTTCTGCTGAAACTAAAAGACCCTACAATGTGTTTTGCATTCAAACGTACACACAACTGTTTAGCAACTCTGCAACAGAAGCTGTTCTGAACAGTTTGGGATGAGTCAAAGAAAGAAAGCCACTCATGTAGGATGTCTGAGAAAGCACAAACAGATTCCACTGTGTTCCCCCATTTGAGGTGCATCTTGTTGCTTGTGAGAACACCAAACTTGCTCACACCTACCTATGCTGTTCAAGCAGTGTGTGACCCATGAATATCCTGGAGTCCTCAGTCTTCTCTCTGAGGAAGGAGGGAAGGGGATGTCTGTCCTGTGGCTTGCATATCCAGAGTATGTCCAGGGGACAGCATCTGTCTTTGCAGAACTTAGCAGCACACTTGTATCCATGTGCTAACCACAACTCTGACCTTTCCCTGTCTCAGACACTCACACATCCCTGGCTCTCAGCCCACCTGCCCTACTCACTGGCTAGTCTGGCACGATATTTGCTGGTGATCACAGACACACACACACTCACTCCAGTCAGTGGTACCTTGACACATGAGCCTCTGACTTGAAGTCTGACTCCAGTTACACACAAACACACACGTCCACAAAATAGAGAGCCCCTCACCCAGGAAAAGTTAGAAATGGAGTTTAGTGGGAAGACAGACAGACTGCTCTGATCTGCTTTTTTCCCCATGCTTGTTCCTCCTCAGACCATTGTGGTCACTCCCCATTTTTGTTTCCTCCCCTAAATAAGTCTCACACAATCCCAGAATGCTTTCCCCCCCATCCCATAATGAGCGCCATCCCCTAGGGCATGGACCTCCCCTGTACAGTGCCCTGGAAAGCCGCCCCTGGAGACTCACGATGCTGGCTCTCACCCAGCCCGGGGGGGCGATACTCTCCTGGGACAGCCCAAGGTGGGGAGCAGGGCAGGATGTTATTATTTCTGTTGTCCCTCATATTTTTCTCATGGTCTTCTCAGAAGCAGGCTTTGTGTTCAAGGTGTGAACACATGAAGCAGAGGGGAGAGAGAAACATGCAAATCTGCTCATTTCATCTCAGTACTTGCATGTCAGCCCTTAAGGAGCAATAGCTCAGGAAAAGTAGGAACTTAGAAAAACTATCTCTACTGAATTAAGCTCTTCAGACCCTCACTTCTCTAAATTTCATAAATACAGCAGCAAAGGTATCATTGGTCTTTTGGTTTTGCTCTTGTGCAACAAATGCCTGAGGCTAAAAGCACAAACTTGGAGCACAAGTCAATGGCATCTTACAGCAGAAAAAGTGTAAATAGGAGCTGTCTCATACTGAGGTTCCAACTATTTAGATTGTTTTTCTTTAAATCAAGTTCGCATTCTTAAATAATATTCACATATATGTTTTTTATTCTTTGATTTTCACCCCTCTCCCTTCCCCAAATTAGGAATTGGCAAGATAACTAATGAATGGAAGTTTTTTCTTGCTTCCAAGCTGCACTGAAAGACAGCTCAGAAACAAAATGGTTTATTTAAATACCATGTATTCTGTAAGGCATCCTACACCTTCAGGCTAAAACAAATCTGGGACACATTTATTTTCATCGTTTCTAATGTTTACTTGTCAGTCTGTGCCAACTAGCAGTCGCCAGACAATGATTGTGCCTGGTCCGGGGGAAAAGGCCATCTTGGGGGCATGGGCCATGCTGTGCCAGAGTGGACTCTGCCCTTGCTTAGTTTCCTGCTACAGATATTATTCTGAATTGTATATTGATGAGCCTGGCTGGGTGAGTGTCTTGGGAGGTAGGAGATGCAAGTTTTAATTCTTGCAGAGAGAAGAGGTCACTGAACTTTCTGCTTCTCATTTTGACAATTTTAGCCATTTAGCTGGTATACAAACTAGGGACAGGACTGAAGAAAGAAAGCAGAATGTCAGCCTGGTGGCAAGGGTGGTGAGATGATGATGTGACAGATGCAGAGGCATTCAGGGAGCTGCCCTGTCCTGCTGTGCTACAGCAAGTGCCTGGTGAGAACCTGTGGACTAGTGAGGCCCAAGACCTCTGTTCACACTTCAGGACCTGATCTGGCTAAGGTATAAGCAGGTCCTTTTGTGAAGAAGCAATTCCATTTATGTTGGGCAATTTAAGTAAAATATTAATAAGGTACATCAGGACTGTACAAGAACTATTTGGACTTTTCAAGATCACAGTTACGCACACACATGCCTGAATTTTGTATCAAATCTTCTTTGGGATCCCAGAGTCATAACAGTTCTGTGATACCCTTGGGTTAAATTAAGGTGAAAAGACATGGAACAACAAAATATTTCACTTGCAGTAGAAATGGCTTAAACTTGGAAAGGGATAGTAAGCAGTGTGGTCTTTTATAAATCTATAAGAAAGAAAAGAAAGGAAAGAAAAGAAAAAGAAAGGAGAGAGAGTCAAAGAAATCCGGATCAACACCCCAGGTTCCAGCATTGTCTCAGATCCAGTAATCTTGGGTGGTGGGTGCGCACACACACACACACACACACACTCACACAAAGTTTTCTGTTGCCTTTTACCTTCATCTTATCAGCTGAATAGCATGCTAGACAAAGAGAGGCAGGTATTCCATGAACTCATTTCCATGAGAGACAGGGAAAAGGTGGAGCATGGGTTCTGCACATGTGTCGAGGGGGAATGGGGTGCATTAACCTTTTTGCCCAATTGAGTCTGTGGTTGCTACGTCCCCCTACCAGCTTTACCTTTCCCTCAGTTTTTATTTCTGGGGCAATTATCCAGTCATTAGCTCCATCTGGTGTTGGTTGTTTATCTCTTATTACTCTTTTAGCTCTTCTTCATGGCTATAGTTGTACATGAAGGTGTAGACATTAACCTGAACATATGGTTTTACTCAGTCTATGTCTCCTCCCTTCAAGGCTTATCTAAGGATTTTGGTGACACAACTGCAAGGGAGGAGAGCCATTCACCCTTTGATACACTCTGTGGTTCCCTAGGCAGATAATTAATTCCTTAGACTAATCACAAAGGCCACAACTTGTCCTTGAGTTTTTCTGTGTTGATGAATGTTTGAGGCATCAATTCCTTCAGTTCATTACAGGCTCCGACCCACTGGATCCCAGGATAGTGTCTCACCCCTCAGCTGTGATGGCTGTTTCTCTTTGACACAATACGATATGATGATCAAAATTGGTTATAGTGAAATGCAAATTACTTGCTTTCATGAAGTTAGTAAACTAACCAAGTGACTCTTCACTGGTGATAGTCCCAATATCATTACTTACCATTACAAAACCTTTTGTGTCATTCATAAATTGTTTTCGTGATTTTGGTTTTATTCGTTTCTTCTCTGACAAAATGTTAAATAGCATATATTTCAAATCAAACCCCTGTGGGAAACCTCTATGATACATTACCACAAAAACATTTTCTCTTTACAACCCCATTTTAAAAGCCATTAATTATCAAGTTTTGAATCTATTTAAGGTTTTCAGGCTGAGTTTATAATCGTAATACTAATTTCCTAACAAAAATGTGAGATGTTATTAGGGCAAATGCCTGACAGAATTTTAAAAAATTAATATATTACTGATAATATTTATCAACTAGAACTATAATCTAAGAAAAATATCAAGTCAGTTTGAAAATATTTATTTTTCATAAAATAAAGTTGATATTAAGAAGAGGATAATAAAATTACTTATTAATGATGATGTCAAACATTGTGTTATTTGCCTAGGATTGAGAGTTGATGGGTAGTTTGCCCTTTTAAAATATTGGCCTAAGATAAGCTTTTTCAGTTCTCTGTAATTTCCCTTGTGTTTTAAACTTTATTAAAAATCTGCATGCATTTCTGAGAAAGCTTATTAGATGATTTCTTTACTGTGGTTTTAAATGTGTGTGGTTTAGGCCTCTTGTTTTGTTTGTTGTTGTTTTATTTATTTTTTAAAAAAAAGAAAAAAAAAAAAGGAGATTTACTAGCTGCTGTTTTCACATTTTTCAGGACACTGCTGGAATGGAACTTCTCACTTCTACTCTTTAATCATCTCAGTCTTCCCTCTCACATGTGGAGTGATGTTTGGGTATGCTCCTTAAAATCAACTATAGTTCTCTGTTATTATAAACCCTTTCCCCACCATCTATTCAGACATTCTACCAGGTATGTTCATAATTATTCTTAGCTTTCTGAAACAAAAACATCATGTACAGATATGAATGTGTGTGCTTCTTTGTATGGATGTATGTGTAGTAACACATTAATTACGTTATTAATTTGGACACTGTTCTGTTTGCATACAGCAGACATAATGAAGACATGAAGACACTCTGCTAAAATCTTGTCCCATGATCAATTTCTCTTCATCTCGTGGTGCTTTGAAGTGATACTCCAATAAAATCCATTGGCTGGAGGAAGCACAGGTGATGCAGACAGTGTGCTGAGAGCCTCGGTAGTAGCAACAGAGGAAGAGAAAGCAGCCACTGCGACTGATTTACCAAACAGCTGTGCTGAGCTGCCTTCTACAGCTCCTAGATCATTTTAGAGCTATAAATATGTATATGAATATGACTTAGATGATGTAATCTAAAAAATGTAGGCCTAATATTACATTGCAAGAAAATTCCAGATTAGCATTATTTCCTAAAAATAGATTATTTTGTGCTATTATTGTTTTCTATAAGCAAAAATATGCGGCTTTAGGTTACAATGGCTGAGGGGCAATATATTTAAGCCACTAGTTCCTTAACAGAAAGTCAGCCTGACTTTTACTTCAAGCATCTAGGCATTTTTAAAAGGATAGACAATGATTGGCTGCAGAGAAATGGATACAAATGGATAGAGGAATGTTTCCCTTTTATGCCTGGGTTTAGAAGAATTATATGCAACCAGAGTTGAATGCTTCACTCTTCTTTGAGCATTTGACAGTGTCCCATATAGAATATAAATATATGTAATAAAAAAAGGCTTTACCTGAGTAATAGTTACAGATTTTGTCTTTGTCCTATCCTCATCCAAAATCTTGTCTCTCTTACACTGCTAGTAAATATAAATGACCACTGCTTCATCTAAAATCAGGCTGTGGATTTTTTTTTCCAAAGAAAAGAGATTAACTGTGGCAAACTGTATATTTTATATAAAAGAATAAATTATTTAACTCCAGCCAAATACACACATAGTCAATAACATACCAAAACTAACTGTAATTTGTCCAGAAATCAATTATACCACCATTGTATAGCTTCATGTATCAGAGATCTCAATGTCTGTATTTGAACCACCAAAAATATCAGTAAGGAATATATTTCTGTATTCCAGAAAAGGAATAAGGTCAAACAGGAGGAAATATTTAAATTCTTTTTTAAGGGAGAGAACAGCACTCTTAGCATAGCCATGAAAGGGGATATAATCTATGTATTAGCTAGAAAAAGCCACAGGTGGTCCTGCTCTGATAAGTTTCACACCTAAATCTTATTTCGTTTATTAAACAGTGTGAGACCAAATCTCAAGACTTTTATGATTCATTTTACGTTATCTGAGTAGCCTCCCACTAAAATGGTACATCCAAATTACAACACAGAAATGTGACAGCTTATTAAAATGCAGTGTCATTAACTCTTCCTGCATGTGCATCAGTCACACGAACCAGCATGACCTGTGTCTACTATTATATGCGTTAATTTGGAGGTATCGTGCTGAGCTCCATCTTTCACTACATTTCCACTTGGGTTTCTGATAAAACACTCTACTCAGTTAAAACAAGATTATATGGTAAGTGTAGATGCATAGCATGAACGTTTGATCCCTACAGGATTTCTCCATTAAACTTGTTTTGTTTCTCTCATTAATCTCATTGAAGGTTGTTCTGCAGTAAAGAAAGGATATAATCTGCCACTGACAAATTGTTTCAGGCTCTTCAGCCCTCAGATCTTTCTTTTCAAAAGGCTTTTCCCTTCATGTTTCTTCTGGTTACATAAACAAAAAACAAGCTGAGGGAAAACAGGTTTTATAGGTATTTTCCTAAGTCTTTATAAAAATGCAGTAAAGACTATTCAAGGGTTTTCCACACATCCTGAATCATGTTTTCTAAGGTTTTAATATCTGTGCTTTAGGCTCCTCCCATTCTGTGTGTTTTGATCCTTTTGGTAACTTCTTGGACATCCTAAAGGTCTGTTCCTTTGCATTATCTGTACTTGCTAATAATGAGACATCCCTCAAACTGCAAACTTGCCTATTTAACAAAATCTGAAGCCCTAAACTGGGAAGAAGACAGAGCTAAGTAGAGTCTATTGAGCCCAAAATGCTAAGAGGTAATTTGTTTAAAATAGCCCAAGATGAGAAACACCCTAATGTCTCAGCTGAATGCTCCTCTGCATGCTCATAACTCTTCCTGACTAGATGGGACCCCCTTCCCCACCTCTCGGAAGAGTGCCCGGAGCAGCAGAGGGAGCATGGTGTTCTGTAGTAGGACTCCTCTGAAAGACTATGATGTCACTTGCAAGCAATAATTAAATACCCATCTGGTATATGTTGAAGAGAGCAAGTAAAAGTGAGCTTTGCTTCCCAGCCTGTTGATATTAAAATCTGTTCAGAAATGGGAGAAACTTCTGTTGTGCACTTTGCTCCAAAGCTTATTCAATCTGAAATACTTGTGGATTCATTAGCTGCAAGTATCCCCCTTCCCAGATGAATATCATTATTAGAGAAATGAGTGATGTTCATGTTTTCACTGAATAGTCCATTGTGCTGTTGATTATTTCATGCAAAATGAAACAGCTTCTGCAAAAGACACAAACACAGCACTTCACCTTAGACTACCGAGGAGTCTGATTGCTGGGTATTCTACAGGGAAGTAGGAGGCAGGGTTTCAAGGGCTGTCAGGCAGAGGAGGCAATTAGACCATAGATTTTTGGGTGAGTGCTCAAGCTGTTTGAAGACAGGAGAGATGACAACATCTCCTTCTCTTTTAGCTGTATTCTTGTGTAAACCAAATCTGTTCAGGTTTTAAATCATCCCTTCACCCAAATAAAAGAAACATGCCATGTTTGTGAACCCTGGCAGGATTTGTGTAAGAAGCTCAGCATTACAGTGGCTGAAAAAATACTTCTAGTTATTGCCATAACAGATCTGTAGGTATAAGGAACTCTACTATCAAACCCTTAGGTAAATAGGGAGTTTGGACATTACCAGGTTGTGGCAGTAGCATAGTGAAAAATATTAAGAACCAGATTTTCTACTTAATAAATGCTTTTATCAGAAGCCTTTCTCCATTTTGCTGTACTCCAAACTCTAAACTTAGAAATAAAGTAGAGAAATGTTGTTTATGCCTACAAGGTTAATGCGAAGGGCTGAAATACTTCACAATAATGAAATTCCATAACGCATATCGTAAACACAAATTTCTAAAGTAACTTCCTGTAGATAGCAGGTTCTTTTCAGTGTAGTAAGTGCTGTGGTATTTGCTTCTTTTATGAAAGTTCAGAACAACTCCTTATTGAGAGCCCTAAGTTTATTTTAGAAGTTTTCTCAAGAAATTTGTACTGACACCTTCTAAATCTTTGGCTACATTTTTCTCTATTGAGATAGCTTCAAATACTGTACAATGAATTATATGTGTAAATAAGTCTATTGGCAGTAAAGTTCAACCACACATATTACTATTCACCTGAAACAATGCCTTAGGTTTGTGACTACTACTATCAAGCATAGAAATAAACAATTAAATCTCTATTAACCAGTGTCCAGCATGAAAGTTGAGAATGACGTTCAGAACAGTATTTTCAGAGGTTTACAAAATCATATATTGTGCTAGCATGTTATCTACAGTTTAAGACAGGTAAATCTTCCTCTTACAATCTGTTGGTGAGTGAGGGAACCATGGAATGTTCTCCACTTACCAGCCACCAGGCACCAGAATCTTTGCAGTTCTGTGCTGCAAAGATGCTAGTGGCCTGAGGGCAGCACAGAAAGGGTGAAAACAGTTTACATGTCCATATTCTTTCTTCCCAAGGTTACGAGTATGCTGCAGCTCACAGTTCTAAAACGTTTTGTCAGCTTAACTGTAGCAAATAACTCAGACTTGCCTAGCTTCAATGAAGCGTCTTTAAAAGGAAGCTTTTTAAAAAACTTCCAAACCAGGTAAGTGCTGATGTATCTCATAGGCATCTGTCAAAATAAATGTAAAGTAAAAGTAAGGTGACCTTATCCTTCCTGTGACATATCCTCTTCTATAGCATTTGTCTACACTCCATCAAATGTTTGTCTGATTCACATTTCTGTACTAGAATGGCATTTGCTAACTGTATTCAAACTGGCTTAGTTGAACAGATTCACTGTTCTCATCAGTCACTGGGAAATGTTGTCTTGAAGTATATACTTCTTTAAAATACACCAGGCTTTTGTCAGGAATCTGATAAGCTGTCATTGATCATATGTGGAATATGTTATATATGCAATGTGATGTCTCAGTTGCTTTGAAAGACATCATCTTTCTCCCCAGAAACAGTGAGAGTATGGTGTGGAAATGGAAGAAGCACTATCTGTTTTATTCTCTGGTTCCTTGAAAACCTTCAGTGAGGATTTTTATCTTCAGGTGAGGGATAGAGTTGTGGATTATCTTCAGATATATTTTCTATTTTATCAGTTCTTTATGGGCAAGATATCTACATTGTCACAGCAATTCAATATTACATACAGAGGTTTTAAAATTATATTTCAACTACAGGGGCAAATGTTCAGGTGTCCTTGTGTTTCCTCCCAGTTAATTCTGTAAGTTAAATTTATACAATTGCAGCCTTGCTCTGTCCATTCATCTCTGTTTTTCAATAACTGCCAAGGCAGGAAGATGGCACTACTTTAAGAGAGTTTTATAACATGACAAAGAAGGACCCAGGAGAAAAAAACATGGCTGTAGTGTCGCCTTATGATTTATCAAATGTCAGAGAATCCAGAAAGGAGAGCATAGTTAGGAATTCTGCAGATGACAGATGTTTGTTTTGGTAACTCATTTTTCAGAAGAATTTTTGGATTCTGCTTCTGGACTATTTGCTTGGATTACTTTGAAATTTTAGGGAAGCATATAATAAAAACCTCAAGAACTTAAGGTACTTAGAGGAAGTTGGAAAATAAATGACAAGAAAAGCAGTAATTTCCATTTTGGTTTTGTCTATGTGTTATAATTAAGAAGTGTTAATATTAAATATGTACTCACTGTGGTCATCACAGAGTATCCAGGGCCTGCTTGGATGTAGAGATGTTGTGTTAGATTATGTCTTCCACAATGGGATGTTTTATAGGAGTTGGACATCTATTTATGTGGTGTTTATTAACTGAATTTGAACAGTATTGTAGAAAACACTGGTGCAAAGAACTCTGGAGTCAGCAAAATATCATACGTTAACTTTGTTAGAAGAATATGATGACTACTAAATCTGTGCTCCAGGAATATCAACAATAAAATAAAAATCACCACAGGAAGCCACTACTGAATGGAGACTGTGCCAGCAAAGGATCCCCCCTCCAAGTTCATCACATTAATTTGACATGGCTGAAACTACACAGTGCCTGCATAACCATGTTCATGTACAGCATGATTGTTTTTTCCTCTGCAAATTTCTAATACAACTGTGTTTTAAAACTGTGTAATATAGATCAAGGTTCTGATGTCAGGACACAACCGTCTCCCAGATAAACTAATCATTCAACCACAGGCACTACACCAGATTGATGGTGCCATCACAGCATGGCAGTATTGGCAGCTATCTGCCCTGGGATCCTAATGCCAGTATTCAAAGTTCCTGCACACGTGATCTCTTTTAAAGGACAACATCTCACTGGTAAAAGCAACATCATGTGCTTATACCCCTAGGATATCTACTTTAATGGCAAGTGACATTTCTTGGAGTCCAATCTTTGGTATAGCCTCTGGTTGATGACCAGATGACCTTTATTTGAGAGAACCATCTTAGTTTTCCATGAAGTATCCTGTTGTCATGAGAAATGAAAAATAACTGATTGGAAGCCTATTATTCAATACTGTGTCTACAAACAGGAGAAAAAAATCATTTTCCTACATAGAATTTTATTGGGGAGAAGCATATTCAGTTACTCATGACAGTCTACATTAAGGTATTTCTTTTTTATGTTTGGTAATCTCATCATCTTTCCATCCAAACTGGGCTTTTTTGGACAGGTTTTTTTTTTGTTTACATTTTACAGATGTGAAACCTTATTGTCTAAGGAGTCAGTCCTCCGACTGAAAGTATATGAAAGCATAGCACTGCTAAACTTGGATCTTACAAAGGTTAATTTTAAAATTCCTTTCTAAACAGTTTGCTCAACTTCCCATTAGACAGTACCTGAGTCAGTAGCAGGCCTCCAGTTCAGAGCTTCAGGCTTTTGGGTCAATGAGCTGCCAATGCTCTCGTACCTTCACAGTTTGTGTGCCCAAAACTTCTGCATGTAAAACACTAGGCTGCTCTGAGGCTTATTGAAAACTGTCCCTTTCATGGTATTACTTCAGTGAGATGGGCATTTTAGGATTTTTTTATTCAGTATTTCACATCAGGGGAAAAAAAAATTCTATTCCGGAGAACATTTATCTGTTGGTTTAAATAGAGCAAATGTTAAAGGAAATATCCTCAGCTTTCGGCCCTAGAGCATATCTAACAGAACCATAGACTATAATTAAAATTTGCAGAAATGTTCTGAGGAGATAATGCTTCCTCACTATTGAATATACCACAAAAGAAAAAAAAAAAAAGAGTAAATTGGACAAGTAAGTATTCATACAGCTGTATGTCTGTGCTTATATTGCCACAGTCTATATATCTCTTGTCCTTTAGGGACCCCACTACACAATATGAGCATCCCTTGTAGCTAAGTACATTCATCCATCCTGCCCATACAGCTGGGAAGTGGTGGTGTTTCACAGGAGTGGCACAGACACCCAACTCAAGGAAAAGAAGTGAGCCTCATTAGCACCATCTAAAGCCTGTATCAGTAAAATGTAGGTATCTGACCTTTTAGACATTCAAATTTTGGCATATCCAAAGCAATATGAATCTTGATTCAGGCCTCCTCCTCAGTGGGACTCTGAAAGCTGCCACTCATCAATGCAGCCTTGTGCAGTAGGAGCTTCCAGAGAGTCCCAGAGGGTTGGGTGTTGTGCAACTGACATTTGTGTTGCTCTGTAGCCTCATTATTCCCCATTGTTTGTGTGAATAGAAAAGCTTGTTCCTAAATCTTCACCCTGCCCAATTTGTACTTCAGACTTCCCTATTCCTTCTCACCACAGTTTTAAATACTGTGAGGAAGATGTTTCCAATATGTCACACTTAAGGTCCCTGTGATGTTCCCTCCTATTTCCTTTCTGTGGATAATGAAGTATTAGAGAAGGAGCTAGAAAGTAACTCTGGTGAGAATTGCATTAGAGGAGATTCCCATGGGAATGTCAGTTATCTGTTGCAAAGGGAACTGAGACGTGGGTTCCTGCTCCCCAGCACTGGTCAAATGCTATAACCTCTGCCTCTTTGGCTTGTGTGAACAAAAGATGTAGTAACTGCCACAACCAAATTCCAACCTTCAAATTTTCATTTAAAAGAAAAAAAGTGGGAAAGATCTAAACTGGAGTCTTTCTATTATCTAACATTTAAAACTATCCTAGGCTTACAGCCTTTTGCTTCATCTGTACTTGATTCATTATTCCTAAACCAGGGGATGCAAGCCAGCCCTGTCCCAAAACACTTTGTTTCTGTGGGATTTTTAGCTCAAACATAGCACCTTTTGACTGCAGCATGCTTTCATCCCGATGGCTTGGGACATAGGTGAGTAAAGGGCAGATCTGTACAAGTCCTGTGAAGAGAATTATTCCTTGAATAAACAGACACTTGAATAAACATACTCTTGAATAAAAGCTGTAAAGGGAAAAACACAGCAGCTGTGTACAGCTGGCCAACTCCTGCGGAGGTTCCTATGTGCTAATAAAAGATAGTGATACTCACCTTTCTGCTTCATGCCTAGAAGTCTGCAAGAAGCCCTACAGTCTCCCAACATGGTTATGACAAGGCTTGCTAATCACCTCTCTGGTTACATGGCTTTAAATGATGAAGAAAACATTTGTCATAAAGTATCTTATTCTCTCTTTTTTAAAAAATGGATTTTTTTTTTCCCTTGTCATTTTTTGTATGTCATTTTCATCCTTCAGAAGGTCCTAATATTACCTTTCTGCCTTGAAAAGCTTTGAAAAGTTTGAGATTTTTCCTCTAATTTCAGGCTTTCAAATTTTGATGCTAAGATGACCTAAAACCATTAAGCAACTGGTATTTGCATCTGAAGATGAAGACAGAAAGAGTAGATGTAGATATTTTCATTGTATCGATAAAGTATTAAGGGCTGGCTTAGTGGGACAGAGAACATGCAAAATTTCTTAACTATATAGCACAGGATTGTGAGCCTTTCTTTTTAAATTGTTTGGCTGAAAAAAAAAACCCCAAAAAGCATTTTCAACCCCTTAAGAATGGTGACTTATTATTTAGTCCCATGCTTCTCACATATCTATCTATGCAGGTTGCCATAGTTAGCTAAGAATACTCAAAATCAGAAAAGAGGGACAAAGAAAAATCAAGTTTAACAAAATTCAGGATGTGATCATATGAGGCATAAACTCATGCTGAAAATGTATACATAACAAAAAAAGAAACTAAACCAAACCAAACCAACAGCAAGAACTGGACTTATATTAAAAATTGCTGGGTTTTGTTATTCATTTGTCTTCAATTAATTTTCTTCTGCTAGAAAATGTCAGTACTGATGATCACAAACTCAGTTAGGAATACACTGTGTCATCCTGTGCCCAAACGTAAAATGTTTATTGCATTTTCCCTTCTACATACTTCCCTAGGAGGACCTGAAATGAGCATTCTTAATTACAGTTATGGCTGGTGCTATTTATTAGGGTGTGTACAGCTGTGTTATGCTTTCTTCTATTCACATGTGATCTTACAGTTAAAGAACAGTTTTAGCTTGCTGTAAAATTGTAATTTGAGAAGACAAAAGAAATACACAGGAATATATAAGAGCTGCCCCATGTAGCATCAAGATCCAACACTGAATAGTTGGATTCTGTCTATCCATCCTTTCCTCTCTTCCTCCTTGCCCAGGTCTTTTCTGAGAAAGAAACATATCATTGTACTATGTTTGTGTATACTAGAAAAATGAAGAACAGCCCTGGAATAAAGCTTCTAATTGCATCTATATGTTAAAATCTTTAAAGATGAAACTGATTTGATAATTATCTCAAAATATCATGGGAGCACTTGGAAGTTTTGAAAAAAGATTAATGTTTTATTTTTATCAGCTTTTACTGTAAAATACCATTAATGTTTCTAAAAAGTTGATTGCTTTAATCTCTTCCTTGCTGATGTGGACAGTGAATTCCTAAGGCAAACAGTGACTGAATTGTTAGAAATGCAACTCTGGAAAAATTTCTTGTCATAAACACAGTTCCCTCACCATTTTCTTGGTTTGAAGTTCCAGAATGTTCCAGCTGTGCTATTTGGAAGAAGACAGTTTACATTTTTTTACTATCCAAAGGCATTTACCATTCTTTAACCCACTAATAGCTAGACCTTAGATTTATCCTTATACAAGAAAGTATCTAAATCCTTACTTAAGTTTGGCTCTGCTACATTAACAAGTAACTTTTCACAAGAAGAGTAGATTGGAGTGACGGGTGGTGTGGGATTCTTGACACTTCATTATATATATGGTTTGGGGTTTACTTCATATTGGGTAGCTGGGATATATATGTTGTGCTCAGAGCTCTTGAAGAGGCAGCAAACTTTTGTTCTTTCAACTGGAAATTCCCTCTGCCCTTTTTGTCTCTCATGCATATGACAGTAACATATCTGTGTCTACATCAAGGCTGATGTCACCTGACAGTTTCTCATCATGCTATTTCTGAACAATTCTATGATGCTCAATGCCCAGTCCTTCTTCCCCCTCTGAGTTTGCAGTGCACTTTAGGAGAGGAATGCTAGATCCAATAATGCAATAGTTATATGGGGGAGTTAATGTGCACGAACTGGCACCTATCCTTCCGGACCTCTTTTTCCCTAAGGGGAAAAAAAAAAAAAAAAAAAGAAAAAGAGGTAGAAAAGGTGTCAGAGTGATGATCAAATTCTCCAAGACCATGCAAAACTCTTATTTTTTGTGCATGTGTTACATCAGTTAAATCATCCAGACCTTTGGTCACTCAAACTATGAAGAAGCTGTTGATGAGATCCACATACAGTCAGTGGTTACAACTACATAAATTGCACGGACAACAAGACTTCTCATGTAAATCTTAGTGGATCAGTGTGGCAGATTTATGGGCTCTGTCAGACGTTGCCTGAAGGATCCATGATTCCTCTGTCTTCTGCAATTCTGGCTCTGGACCTGGTAAGGAAACTGGCATCTTCTTTTCAAAGAAGAAAGGGCATCATTCACAATATCTGGGTGCCCATATGCATGGTGGGAGCTGCAACAGAGCTCCTGCCTCGCTAGGTCAGGAGGCTTTTACCTGCCAGTGCTTACATTCAATTTTGCAATGTCCTTAATGACATTCATACAGACCCTCGGCTTTCAAGATAGACAAGAACTTCTATCTTGTTTCTCTTCTCCCTCTCCAGCTTTCAGAATCACCTATCTGTCAAGTAATAAAACTTTTGGCTGAAACATTGCCTTTAGATAGGAATTGTATCTTTGATGACTCATGTCCCTCACTCTTGTTTTAATGAGGTTAAAAACTCTTCTGCTATATTTGACCACCCAGTGGGATAGTCAGGGTCCAGCTGTCATATGCCTTGACTGAAAAAAAATAGCAAATAGGAATATCCTGTGACATATAGTTTGGGTACTTTCTGATATAGGCTGATGAGGATTTTGCTTCAGAAAAGAGAACTAAACACAGATTTCCCATGCCCTAACAACAGATAACACAGGAAACATTGTTTTTAGCAGAAATTATAAAAGAATTTAAGGTTAAATTTGTGAATAGTCTTAGGATGGTAAATAAACTACTTACAAAAAAGGAAGAAAAATCACCAGTTTCTATGTACATGTTATTTTTGATCCCTTTGCAGAGGTTACAGGTTCTTTTGAGGGTATATATCCCTGCATCTTTCTAACAAAGAAGCAAAAAAGCAAACTAACAAATTATACCTGGAAGCAGCAAAATATAAATCTATTGAGAGCTAGAACTTTAAGACAAAAATGTGCAGAGATTCCAGTGTGCTTTATAATTTCTAATAATTAAATTACGGATTTACAATGTTGGTATTGTATATAAAAGTTAATCACAAACACATTTGGTTCTCAATCCCGTCCCAGAGTTGATAAATCTCTCAGGAACTTTAATAATGCAATTTTTGACCAAGGCTGCCTAAGAGGTCAGAAACATAGGACAGGAAATACCTCTTGATTCAGTGGATTATTAGCATTGTAAGAAGACAGGTCACATAATCCCTTCCTTGAAATTTCCTGCATTTTATTGCTTTGTCATACAGGGATCCTCTTCTCATTTTCATTGTATGTGTAGTAATAGCTAATTTATAGTAATCTGTTCCTCTATTAGAATTTGCCTTTAGAGACAGAGGTTGTTCTTCCTCTACAATAACCATTCCTTTTACATATTTAGGGAAAGTAATAATCCCTGCTCTCAGCCTTTTTTTTTACAAAGCTAAACAAGCTGAACTGTTCTTTCTCTTCTCACAGTGAGCTTTTCATGCTCCTGGTAAAACTTTGCAATACTTGTTCCACTTTACATTACTCATTATTATCAGTGGGTGAGTTGGTTACATTTACAAATTCAGGTGAGAACATACACAAATTAGAAATAGAGCTCATCTGTTAGGTCATTATTTCCATCACTTTTCATTTCAGACTTTTTCTCCCTGATATGTTTTCTACAAATATGTTTGTTCCAAAATATCTCCTTAATCAGAAGAAATAAATCACAAATAAACACATAATCAGGAGGTAATCCCCCATGGTAATCAATTTACAGATAAAAATAACAATCTGCTTTTGGAACTCATAAATGAGCAAGGACTGAACACAAATCATAAATGAACTGATATTTTTCACAAAATTAAAAAATTCTTATAGAATTTAGACTTCACTTTGCCCATAATAGCAGAAATTATACTTTAACCTCCTGTACAAATACCTTATTTGAGTCAACAATGAATAGCATATGATGTTTTAGGATATACAAACCCAATAATAATACAGGATATTATTTATGAAACCTCATGAATTTTCTATCAACAGCTCTGTCAGCCCGCTTTTTGGAATTTACAGCAATGTAATTAGTACTTGTATAGTATACATCCAAAAACATAATTAAAGAGCTTTCTATCCTAAGACCTGTAAACATTATACCTTTTAAAATGCAAGTTTAATGGTACAAGAATCAGATAGCTGGAGATCTGTGTATTGAAAGAAATTTGAGAGATTAACTTATTTGACAAAGGATCTAAATTCAAATGAGCATCAAGATCAAACCACTATAAAGGTAATTTCTGTCTAGGTAATGTAGCAGAAAAAGTGGTTAAAAGCACAGCTAAAAATATCTACTGTGACTCAGAATGTTTGAAAATCCACAATAAAACCAGCCCATAATGTGCATCTGTGACCCTTTTACTTGTTTTTGTAAACTCTTTGTCTTAATTTTTAAGAGAAACTATTTGTAATGCAGGACCTGAAAGCAAGAGATGCCAGAAGTTTCTAGCCTGCTGATAAACAGCAGGTTTCTGCTGCAACAGACAAAGAAGCAAAGAGAAAACCAATCAGAGATCCTGTTTGTATTGGCTTAAATATTACTTAAAAATATGTTACTGGCTGTTTGGCATTGCTAGTAGCAGTCATTTATCTTTGCATCATTCAGCAAAGAAAATATGATGGGAACCAAGATTTCACAGTAGCAGCAAAAAGTGGTATGGACATTCAGGTGTTAAGTATAGAGTGGGAAAAATTATTCTGAGAATTGTATCAAAAACACAGGTACAGGATAAAAAGCTTTAAAAAAATTCAGTTGAATAAAGGAAATAGTTCTGTATTTTTCTACCTTTCTAACATGGAATTGAAAAATTCTGAAATATTAAACTTTTGTAATTTTGAATCCATTTTATCTGTTTTGAAATGAAATTTTAAAAAAATTACCTATGCATATTTCAAACAAAATTTAAACATGTTCTGAAATGTCAAGATCAAAATATGGAGGAGGGTTTTTTTCTTTTTTTTCTTTTTTTTTTTTCAGATAAAAGGAAACATGAGGATTTTTTTTTCTAAAAAAATCCCCATTTTTTTCTGTTCATTTATTTAATTTGGGGGTTTCCTACATAATTTCTATCAAAAGATAGAAGATTTTAATTTTTACTTAAGCTAGTTCAGCATTTTTTGTTAGTTGGAGAATTTGTCTGTCTATTTAAGTTTTTTTTTAGTCTGACTTCAAAAAAAACTTGAGTTGAACAAGAAATTTTCAGCAGCTGAGACATATTTACATTGTTTGATAGTAACTATGTCAGTTGTGCAATCCAGTCTTTTTTTTTTTTTTTTTACCACAAGGGATTAGTGCACTGGTATTATTATGCTGCCTAAACCAGCTAAGCGGAGCTATGATCTTCCTGGTCCTAAACCAGCCATGTGGTTGTCTGCAGCATCAACAGTAAAGCTTCCATCACCTTGGTGCTTTGTCAGTAGGCTCCCAAAGACACCTATGACAAATATCAGTTGTAGTTAACTCTTCATTCTCAGTAGTTTTTCTTAAAGTTTACACAAAACATGCCTGTTTGTGTCAACGGGAATTCTGCCCATTATGCCCAACGTGAAATTACCAAATCTCAAGGCAATTTTATCTCAGTGATTCCAGGAGTGAAGTACTTAAGGGGAATATCTGATCAGGTAGACAGATTTTTTTCATTTTCATGAATGTATCAGAAACTGCAATACTTGAATGTTCCATGCTTCTTTCTAGTGGCTTCCTTGCCACCTTCATCCTCCATGCTCCTTAACATTGCTTTTGTTGGGTGCTAACCCCACGTGATGCCTGAATACAAATACTGAAACGTAACTTGAAGTACATACTTTGACCAGCTATTTTCGAGCAGCCTATAGGTACTTACATAACAGCACATACACTATAGATATAAATCTTGGATTAGCTAAAATAATTTTCTCCAGTGGCTTTAGTTTAAATTTTGCACTTATTCTTAAACCAGCTTGGAAGTAGTTTACCTTTTGGCTTACTGCATCTGTGTGCTTTTTTGTCAGAGTTAGAACAGCAGAGATTGAATGTAATTATTTAAGAAGCGATGTTCCCATTTTATTTTTCAGATGGTTTTAGTTTGGTTTGGGTTTTTTTTTGTTTTTTAAATGGTGGGACCAGTTTTCTAAGTGGTTAAAAATAACACTTCCCAGAGCTGACTGAAAATTCATAAGGCTCTATCAAACACTGACACGTCTTTCTTTTAAGAACATATAACCTGTTCTCCTTAGAACAGCATCTGCAAGATATTGTTAGTTTCAGCAAGTATTTTTAATAAAGGCTACTGAAGAACTTAATTGAATTATTTCTTTTTTTTTTTTTTTTTTTTACTAACGGGTTTTGCTTTATAAATCCACATGGAAATTGCATGGAAGGAAAGTTTTTAATTAGTTTCAAAGAAAACCTGCAGCCACGTTATTTTCCCCGTGGTTTATTGACTGTTGGTTATTGGAGGCCTGTCCACCTTTTAAGATGATTATACTTTGACTGCTGTTACTTTTTACAATAGTGGGATGTATGATTTCTGTGAAATCTTAGATGATCTCAGCATACTTCTATTCTTCATACTGATTTACGTAAGACAACCAATGGCTCCATCACATCAGTGCATGGCCCTGGCCTGGCTCTGCTGATTACCAGAGACGTCACCTAATCTTCCTTTGTAAAAAAAACACATGACTTATGTGAGATTACTGAGGGAAATCAAGGAAACATATTAGATTAAATATTGATCCCAAAGTAGTATGCTGCACTTCTCTCTTTTGTTTTTAATAGCAGCACTAATAGCACTCTGCTGTTACTGCTGCTCTCTGAGAGACAGATGCATCCAGCAGCTTCCTGGTGCAGAATGATCCATACACTCACTTCTTCCCACATTAAAGATCTCATATTCTTTATTTATTTTGGGTTATATAATGTCTACGGCAACTTGTTTGCCCTACAATAGTTAAATAACAGAAAAGTTATGATTTTTTATTTCATAGGGGCACAACTTCAGTAATGTTGAAAGAAGGCTGGAACCGATCTATGATTTATTTTACTATTGAAGAGTACTAAGAAAATATTTCTGAAGCATTTAATAAATTTACATATTAATAGAAGCCTGTGACTCTTCATAACACATTGCTCAATTATTAGTGTCTGAAAACACAGCAAATTAATCTCATGTATACAAATCTGCATAATGTGTGAAAGTAATGCATGAGCTAGGTTTCCTATACACTAGTGAGAATAGTGCATGCACAACCTTAAAGTTAAATGTTCACTTCCAAGCCCCAAAATGCCTGGCAGAACTCTGAGTTGAAGAAGTCAGGGATGGATATTTAAATTCCAATGTCTAACCAAAAAAACCTTCAAAGCCCACAGAGGGCAGTAAAAAGTAGATTACTGCAGACTGACTGGGAAAAAAACATTGATTACAGTGAAGCAAATGTCTGAGGGGAATATGGCCAACAAATTTGAAATGCTGGAAATGCTGAACTTCCTCTGAGTAAAAACACATTCTGTATTCTTCCTAGGTTAGTATATAAGGTTATTTTCCTTTTATATTAAGAAGGGATTAATATGAAACTCATTGTTTGAAATTCAGCTATATTTTGAGTTATTTCTCCTCAAAATTCTTTTTCTTACATACAAAACCTTTTTTAAAGAAAGAATGTTGACTCATGCACTGGGCAACACTTGCATTGCTGTCAGTGCCTCTTCTGTGTAGCAATGGCTGCATGACCCCCCTCTGCTTTGCTCTGATCAAACTCCTCTAGCAGGATGTTGTAGAAAATATGTAGTTTGTTTCCTCTCATGGACCAAAACTTGCTGCTCAGGCTGCCACTGACATAGACTGACCTCTTAGCAGCCAAAATGGCTGTTTGACACAGCCAGGGAAGAACAAAGGATACCAGAAAGAGAATGGATTTCAGAAGGATGGATATCCAAGGGTTTCAAACCACTGGCCATTTCTTGTGGAGTGTATGGTGGCAGAGCCCCTCGGATGGTAAATGGAATGGATACTCAACGGTAACAATCATCAGTTATGAAGGATTGTGGGATATGGTTAAACTCTTCTTCAGAAACCATCTAAATGTCCCTACCAAGCTATCTATGTATACAGGACTTACATGGGAGATAGGATTTTGGCCACTGTGAATTGAGAAAGATATTTATACCAAACCTCCAAAGATCTTTGCCAGTCATGTTTAATGAATATTAATAGAGAAAGTGGGATTTTTAATATAACATATTGGTTTATCAAATATAAAGAGGCTTTTTGCTGCATTCTTCTTAAATTCTAAATAACACAGCAGCATGCCATTAGCTACATCTGGAGTTAGCGGAGATCACACTTGTGGTTGAAAGCACTTCTATGATCCATCCTGGGGATCACACATAGTGTAATTGCATCAGCTGAATTTATCACAGGTATTATCTAGCCCAAATACTGTCTCTAGCAGTGACAGAAGGAGATACTATTTGGAGACAGTATATAAGCCTAAATTTTTTGTAGTCTGTTCACCTAGAACTGTCCTAGAATCTACAGCTCTTGGATTCCAGGTACTGAAGGCTCTTCCCAACCTTTCCTTTTACTGTTTACACATCTGTTGCCTGCAGGTTTTGCCAATTCTTTTTTGAACCTGCTGATGAGGTCTGTCTCCAGAATCTCTTGGGCTATTCCTCTCCAGAATACTACTACCCATTGTGTCTAGGGGAGGGTGGTGTAAAGTACTTTCTTTCTATTTTACACTTCTATTAGTTTAACTGGGTTTATCCATTACTGTAGAATTTGGTGAACAATCATTCTCAACCACTTTTTGTCTTACCTACTGCTTTCACGATGTTGTAAACCACAGCCATGCCCCCTCATGCTTCTCCACATTGAAAAGCCCCAGCCTTTGCATTCTTCCCTCACAAGGCAGTTGCTTGCTCATGACAGTTGTCTTTCTCTGTACCTTTTCTAGCTCTGTCCTTCAGGGCTGTAGATGAAGCCTAGCCTCCATCCTTGATGAAGCCTTATGCTTCATCGGCTTTTTTTGCTACTGCTGCACGTTGCTCTGAGAACTTCAGAGAATGGTCAACAATGACTCCAAGAGCTCGTTACTGACTTGTAACTGCCAACTCTGAGCTCAGTTTCATGGAAGCACAATTTAGGTTATTTTCTATAAATGTATTATGTATTATATGGCTTGTGCCTCTTTCTCTTTCCCTTTCACTTCAGGGATTCTGTAATAGTGTCAGTTATTCCTTATGAGAATCTCACATTTCACAATCCCCTATGTCTTATTTTCCTGTTCTAACAAAAACTTCCTTTGCTATCTGTTCCCATTCCCTTCAAAGGTAGTCTCCACAGCAGGGGGATTTACGTGCCCCACATTCCTGCTCCCATGTCTCAGAGTTTTCTGCTTTACCTCACAGACCACCATCCCCTTGTGATCCCATCCTGAGGCATCCCTATTTCCAGCCTGTTTGGGTTCTATGAGAGCTGGTCCCCTTCCAATTCCTACTCCACACCTACCTCCACAGCAGGAGGCCCTTACATGCTCTTTTTCTTCCACTCCACCCACCCTCCTTGTACATTTTTTCTGGTTTAGTTCCCTGATTTCTCCTAAAATTCCATGGACTTATGTCTGTCTCTT
>NW_020799095.1:133587533-133590751 GCF_003259725.1 Athene cunicularia
CCCCCCGCCCAACTTCTCAGACATTTTAGTAAACTTTGGAGTTAATCGGATGTGGGTTTTGAAAATTATGATACAGATACATCATAATAATCCGATAAACACTTTTAAATAGTATTCCAGACACTAAGTATTTTTCTCCTAATCTTTCAGGTTGGGCTTATTTTCCTCATCTTTCTCTCACAATTGTTTCTGAAGGAGTTTGATTTCAGGGGCAATGTAAATCAATGGCAGGGGAGAAGGAAAAAATAAAGTTCTTTTTGCTTGGAGGCCTTAGATAGTATTGAGTAAAAAAGGCCTAAGACAGTATTGATTAAAAATGAGGATGCCTCTTCATGCACTGTGAAGCACCAGTCATCCAGTTGTATTTTGTGCTTCTTAACTGTAACCCAAAAGGTGTGAGTTGGATAGTATCTTGTAGTAAAATTGTTCCTCTTCCCTTGAGCACAGCCGGACACACACTGATCATGCCAACTTTTCTGCTACTGTATGAAATACTTCCCATTTGGGCCCCAGCCTGACAGCTGGATTCTCTCTGTGATTGTGTCTCTCCATCCTCCTGTACTCAATAATATGAACTTTGGCTTGGTGCCCTCTCCGTGTAGTGTTTAGTTTAAAAGGATGTACAAGAAATGGTCACGTAAAGGATCATAAAGCATGAGGAAATAAACTTTACCTTTTATTTATGTCTTTACTAAAACTTCCAAGTTATATCCCTTGGAAGTGACTAAGCAATCCTGTAATCCCTTGAAAATCGTGTAAGCAATCAAAAAAAAAAAAAAAAAAAAAAAAACAATGCATACTGTATTGACCTCACAGGCAGATTACGTACTTGACTATACTGCGAAGTTACCTAGGGCAGTGAGCTTGAAAGGTAAGGGCGCTCTCTGGAATGAAGCTTTGAGTTACACAAGAAGAGAGTAAAGAAGAGAGAATCTGAACACTACTATCAGGGAGGAGGGTGAAAATAACAATGAGAGGAGAAAACTGAGAGCCAGAGCCAGTCACTGGCATGTCACAGCCTCAGATCACCAGCAATGTGGAATTACTGGAGATAGATTTTTTTAAAATAAAGATTTTACTAGAGCCCTCCCAAGTAATATGAAAAGAGATTGGTAAAATGCTGTGCTATTCACAGAGACCAAAGCTACACTTCTTCTACATGCTGAGGAATTGTTCCTCTCCTCTGATAGGGGCACAGCAGCATAGCAGACATTTGAATCTTTGTTGCTGTGTAGGAACAAAATGCAACTCTGGGGACATTTCTGTTGAGCAAAATTGGAAGGAGAAATGAACAGCACCCAGCTTCAGATGGGTGTCTGCCTCTGTATAAACTTTAGTTCACTGGGTGGCACAGCAGATGCTGCCACCACTTACTTGCTAATGTCCAATTCGGTAATGTGCATCTGGGAGATGATGGTGTTTTTTGAATGCGGGAATTATAAGAACTAGTTATCTTAGGCAAAAATTTTTATCATTTCATGCAATTTATAACAGTGTGGTTTGGGTAGGAAAGATCCATATATGTTTATCCCTCCTTGTAAATGCAGCTATATTTAACAAGTTCTGAAGAGATTCCTCATAGACAAAGAAAGATGTGAGAATGATAACATAGCTACCCCTGAAATGAATGATAATGCATACTTTGAAAAAGTACATGTTTTCTTCACCATTATTTTAACAGAAACATTTATTCCCATGATGGAAAATCTTCTGCACTCCCTAGACAGTATGAGTCCCCAGCTGGAAGCTACTCTCCTGAAACTCAGGATATCTCTCGGTCTCCTGATTTATCTAGAGCTGTATGGTATTGAAGGTGCAAACTGTTCTAGGAAATTCTCCAGAGGCTGCCTACTGTTCCTGCAGAGTTCCAGCTGCAGCCAGAAATACATTAGCCCTCCGTTATCCCAGATCTGAGGCTGCACTCAGAAAACTGCCTTTTCTATTCCCCCTGATGTCTATCTCAAGATCAATAGCTCCAGGTGAAAGAAATACATAATTATTTTTTTCCCCCATCACTTTGTACAGTTATGCATGCTGCAGAGCTTACAACTCTTTCTAATATATAGTGTGAAGGCTGCTCTTATACACGGATTACAGGATATAGCACATCTCATAGTTTACCGAGAACACAGAACGATGGGACAATTAGTGATACACGATTCATTCCCTTTCTAATACCTTTGTGACATCATCTTTTGTTTCTTACAGTACTGCGGAAGAGTTACCTATGCAATCTTGTCTAATAATCTATCCCATTGTATATCAGTTTGCAAGGGAAATTGCTCCTTGCTCTCACTTTATTTGACATCACTGACAAGTAATGTTTCCTTTCCTGATTATACTCATCTACACGACCGAGCTTTTTTTCTGCAGTAGCTTTTGCTGAAGGCTATGTTACAGCTCAGATTAACTTGCAACGCTCTCATGTCTGGTGAAATAAATGACTTTTTTAACATGGTAGTCTTGATTATGCATAGTATTGTACATGATGTCATCAGAGTAACAAGTTATCATTATGAAGATGTTGCCTGATATTCTTTTATGAGTGAGAACTTAGTATTCATACTATAATTTTTTTTTTTTTGTGCAGCAGCAGTTTTCTATATCTGTAAAAGCAGAATTCAGTAAACTCTGAAGTCTTGATATGGTAATATAATTTTAGTCTTTGTAGTATGTTTATAAATCTAAGCCAACGTGATGTTGTCATGTTTATTCTTACTGGTCTTTTAGGAAGGCGGGGAATGATAAGCCATGGCTTAAATTCCACATCAGAAACTCCCATTCACAAATACTTAGGGAGCTTTTTATTTCTAACAATTATCTACAGCTCTTCGGTTTGGAACACAGTAAGGTCTGTGAGAGTGTGATCCTGTCGTTTCTTTTGCCACGCAGATCTTCCAGCCTACAAAATCTGTGTGTGCGTGTCTCTCCCGAAGCCTCATCCACAAAACCTAACACCTCAGAGCGGGATGGAGATGTCTCCTGAGAAATACTGCATGACAACACCGCTTGGCATCCTCTCCCACACTTTCTAGACCTGATGACTGAAGCTGTCTCTTCACGGGGTGGCCCGGCCCTGAGGTAAACGGCCCGGCCCTGAGGTACGCTGCCTGGCCCGGCGCTGCGGTGAGGGGCCCGGCGCTGCGGTGAGGGGCGGGCAGACCCGGCCGCCGCCCCACCAGCGCTCCCGAGAGCCGTGCCGGAGCCGCGCCGCGCCC
>NW_020799095.1:133590801-133736632 GCF_003259725.1 Athene cunicularia
AAACCCCCCCCCCCCCCCCCCCCCCAACAATAACAATTGATTTGTGGGTTTCTGAAAGCTGATCAGTGTGTGTGATTGGGATCTGACTTGTGCACGAATAAACTGCTGTCCTGTCAGATCCATGTTTATGATCATGCAATAATGGGGAAAAAAAATGAATTCTTAAGTAGATGCCTTTTGCCTGCTGCACAAGACTGTAAGAGAATGCAGCAGGAAAGAACGGCTTGTGTTACCTGTGTTGACAGCATAGTGAAAAATAAGGAGAGAAGTTTTTGTGTGTGGCAACCTGCCATTTTTCTCCTGTAATTAGATTTGAGATGAAATAATTTATAAACCAGAATTGTTCAAAATATCAGAAGCATTCAAAGTCATTAGTGTTAAAAATGTCTTTCCTTATCCTCATGGAGTAATAGTTTATTTAATTATTTGTGTCGCGTTTTACTGTTGTGACATTTTAACACTTATTATAGTTGCAGAGCTCATACAGATTTAATAGAATTATTTCAGCATCCTAACCAGATAAGCATTCTTTGCTAGTCAAAGCATAATGCTGATAGAGCATATAAGCATATCCTTAGAATGTACGCTGTGGTACGATTCCTGTAGAGTCTCAGTTGATTCTTCATTTCTTGTCCAGGTTTGAGCCCAACTTCTGGAAATGAGGAAATTGTTTGAGTGGCAGTGAGTTGCGTATTAATTGCTTGGGAATTGCTTGGTTAGCAGCTGCAGCATTTGCACATAGTTATTTTTCCCTTCAGGCAGAAAAAAGTAACTCTAATCTTTCTCCATGCACATCTTCCCTTGAAGACTTGTTTCTCCATTATTTTTTTAATCTAAGGGAACATCTTCCATGGTTTTTCTTCTTTATTTAAAAAAAAAAAAGAGTGTCATCTTGCATTATAGGAAATAATATATATTCAATCCTCCAGGACTTCGGAAGATAACAGAACTGTGGAAAGAGATGTAAAAATACTCTTTTTAAAATTTTATTTTTAGTTGAATTTAATTTTTTAAAAAAAACAAACCCCAAAATCTTACTAATAATGCCCTAGGAAATTTTCATAGGGAATTGATTATTCTCTAAGGCTGATAGCTGAAGGTACTAGGCTAGGATTGTCAGCATTACTTAGCAGCTGTTAATTTGCAAGAAAGTGTCTTACCGTTTGTTTTTGTTGATGAGCTACCATAACTTATTTCTCCTTCACCCCTTAGCAAGCTGCTATTGTTTCTTAAATTAGTATAGCAAAACCACTGTAAGCATATTATTGAAACACATATGGGAGGTGACAACCTTACAGAAGCAGTTGCTGCTGACAAACATGGTTGGGTGTCAGGTTAGCACAAGATTGCTACATGGTCATGAATAGGTTCACTCGGAAGATATTGATACTTTTGTTTAATAGAACCACTAACTTAAATTTAGGATGGCTTCCTTGTCTACTGCAGCAGATACTTGTTAAGGTAGGGTGTCTTTCTTTGGTGTGTGAACTGTTGCAGAAGCAGTTTGGGGTAGGCAAAGCATTGCATGTGTTCTGAAGCTCTTGGGGAAGACCTTCGAGTGTTTGAAAAAGACACTATCTTCTTTTCAATCGATGGTGTTTTGTGCCAGGAACAGATGCTCACGTGGTGTACTGCAGCAGTGAGCTGTAAATTACCCTTTTATTCTAGCATCTGCTCCTACCAGTTTTAATGAAGATTAGACATAGATATGGAGAAGGTATCTCCTGGATATCTCATCATACGTTATGGATGTGTTGTACAGTTTCTAAGACAGGAAGTTGCTGGATCTGCAGGTCAAAATCTTTCAGATTGTGCAGAGGCCTCTGTCACAGAGAGAGCTTATCTATGGCTGCAGCGGTACAATTAGCAAGTTTCTCCTGTACGTAAGGTTACTGCCTATATCCCTCGATTACACACTGAAGCAAGTGATGACCTCCTGCTCCTGCTTTCTTATATTGCTCTAGCAAAACAGAGGTAGGAGTATTTGCTATTTTTTGTTATTCTACTGCCTGTAATAAGGTTTGGGGAGGAAGGAAAAATCAGAAAGAGAGAAGTAGGGAGGAAAATACATAAACCTGTGTTAATCTTCAGCAGCTATTGTACTGAGAACTAATTGGAGTTTTGACTCCTTAACTTTTAAATGACACGAGGGGAAAAGAACATTTGACTTCACTTGGTGTTAGTCCTCAGGAATACACTCATCGATGACTGAGAAATCATACAGAGCGAGGGGGGTTAGACATGGGAGCAAAGGGAGGAGAGGACAGCTACCCACAAGCAGGTTGTGTGTCATAATGCAGTTCCAGCAGAGTCCTGAACACAGCTTACAAACATGTCGTTTGTCACAAACCAAAGGATTGTACCTTCTCTGGGACTAGTGTAATGTGTTGTCCACATAGCCCAGGGATGGTGACATGGGGGGAAAAGATGGGATTCTGAGCAGCAGGATAAAGTGTGCTGTGGTGTAAAAGGGCAAGTGCATTTGTGTGAGTCCCTCCTTCAATAGCTTGAGGCCAGTCTCGTCTTTATTTTCTTTTTGATGGAGCCAGTTCTTTCCAGGCTTGGACTGACAAGTCTAAGCCCATTTATATATTTCTGGTAAACTTTTGTGACCCTTTTGTTCTCTTTGATGGGGGTCCTGTCCTCACCCCCCCCCCCCAAAGATTAGGGGTGGCGTTACAAAGTATTTACTGAGTAACAGTTAATCAACGCTGGAAGCCTGACCAAATGATTTGGAAAGGAGAGTTAAAACTTGTGAAGGAACAAGGAGATTCCCCCAGCACAGCCATGGACATTATAAAAGGGTCATGTGCAATGACTTCCCATATAATAGAAACCGTCAGACTCGTGAATAAATTCCTAGTTGAATGAGACTTACCACTTAGAAAAAAAGTTACTCCAATGTAAATGAGGAGTAACTGCCTCTTAACACTTGTGAATGCATCCAGATCCATTGCCATCTTTGCAGTTATTAATTAGTCTGTTTGCAATTAATAACTTATTTTTAGCTCGCTGTTGTTTTTATTCAACTTCCAGCTATCATCTATCTGCCTATTCAAAGAGCTACATATTGTCCAACATTTTTTTTCTATGAAAGTACATATAAATCAATGAAGACCTCTTGATAAGACAGAGCTCATAAAGTCTTTTGCTGTTTATGTATTTTCAGTTCTGTTTAATTTTTGAGACTAGTTGGTTACTCTGTTTTCTGTCTCTCGGAAGTTATACTTACTGTGAAAAGCAAATGTGTTTCCTGAATGTACATTAACTTCACACACAAAATTATAAGGGAAAAAAAAAAGTCAGTGCCCTAGTAGGAGGGAGAGAACATAAACATTTCTTTAACTGTGAAGTAGGTGCAAGTTGTTTAATACTTTCCTAGGAAACCTGTCAGTGATCAACAGTGAAAGACAAATGAAAGAGGAGATTTTGAACACTCTTAAGCAGAGCTTATGCTGATGTTAGCAAAAGCTAGACCATTTTCTGTGGAAGATGGGAACTTTGTTGGTCAGTGAATCAGAGCTGTAGTCATGTAAGATCCACTGTTGTAGTTTGCACATTCTTCAGTAATCAGTGACCAAAAATTAACACTTTGAGTTAGCCTGGGACATTGCCCTTGCATCCCTGTGAAGGTACACTAGACATCTGTGCTATCATGGATATACGGTATTTCTTACTGAACAGGTAAAGCAAAGCTGTAGCAGTTTTGTTTCAAACTCTGGATACCTCTGGAAGACAAAGTATTGCCTCTTGGTAGTGTAGGTACCTTGGTTGTTCAGTGATACTATTTGTACACACTTTGTTTTGTAAGATGTTCTCGGCCACCGGGACAGATTACTAGAAGCCATCTTCTCTGTCTTCAGTGGGTGGTCTCACCCATTAAAACACCAAATTTGGAGGGGAAAAAAAATGCTATATAAACACATGGCATGGCTGCTTGATTGATAATTTTTTTCTTTTTAAACATTTTATGTATACAATGACTATTCATTTCACTATGAAAAGTCATCTGTCTCCTGTGCTCCTTTGTATAAAATGCTTTTGGGATGCATAGATGGGAAACAAATTCAAAGGTAAAACATAGTTCATATAAGTACTCCTATGGGTAATAAGTATCTGGAAACCTTTATATAATATGACATGCACATAAAGATAAGACTATAGTCAGAACTTCTTTTTTCCCTAAGGCATAACACAACCAGATTCCATGGAGATACCTTCTAAAATAACAGCAAACACATTGGTTATTCCTTAATCTAACCATAGCTGTACAAAAGCTTAGTGATAAATTATCTTCATATTTCATAAATAATAGAGCATACTAAAATGTTAGTATTTATAGTCACTGCAGTGAAATTGGATTCACTTGTGAGTCTCCTTTATACTTCCTTTGTGATTTTAAATTATTAATAAGTTATATTTCAGAAACTGATATTTATATACTGTTGATGTAAACCTAATCTATCCAGTCATCTGAATCTTTGGCAGTTGAATTCCAAGTTTTCTTGTGCATCTTGTTGTACTGAAAGGCCAGGACATCTATGTTGTTGATACAAGCACATTCCAAGATGGTTAATCAATGATTATCACAGCTTCTGTAGCTTCTGAAAAGAAGCTGTAACAGCTTTTAAATCCCCTTTAGAGAAGGAAACAGCTTTTATCCAGCACTGCAAACAGCAGTAGCAAGGAAAATGAATGCAATGGGAAACAAAATACATGTGTTCCTTCTGGCTTTAATTCTCTTTTGGAATCTTAATGTTAGTCTCTGTGGGTTTTCAGTAATTTTCTCTGGGATTATGACTACATCTTTCTTTTCTTTTTTCTTCTTCCTAGAGTCAGTATGAACACTAACTGCAGTGAAATGTTTTGGCCACAGGACTAATGCTAATTCATTAGTAGTCAGTCTCACTTCTGGATGAAACCTCAAGCCCCTTATACTTTCTGCTTGAGTATTTTTCAAAGAATTACACTAATTTTAAGTGTGGACTTAAACCACTCATAGAAATCCCAGTCATAACTTCTGTTGCCATTACTGTATCGCTATGGCAAAAATAAATTGTGTCTTTCTTTGCATGTGTTTCCCATATGCCAGAAAGGATGATAGTAGCAGGAATCAGCTGGTCCATGTGGAACACTTGACTGTGAAACTCTCTTTTTTCATATGCAAAAAAAACCAAAAAACCACCAAAACACAAAGGTCTGCCTCACCCAAAAGCTTATAACCTGAGTTTGTGCTCCACTGAGAAGCTTTACCTGAAGCAATGAATGACTTAGACACCTCTGGAATGGAAACAGCGGAATAGCTATGTGTAAGAAATTATAAGGCAAGTTTTGAAGTGGAACTAACATTTATTAAAGCCTCACTTTCTCAACTGATTTTTCTGTTTGCTGTTTCCCAGTGTCTGGTATGTTGTGTATCTCCGCAGTGGAGCATGTGTGTATTCACTTGTTTTAGAGGCCTACACACAATCAACTGTTTTTACAGAATTAAAGTATGTGTTTTATGTTTATCTTCAGATTAAACCGAATACAGATAATCAAATTTGAGGCTCCAAATATAAGATTTTTCTTGGGTGTCTCTGCCATAATAGCTGCTTTATGTACTTCCCAGTGTAACCTTGCACTTAACTTCATCCTCAGACTGTAACCTGAAGTTTTGGGTCTAAAGCAGTAGCAGTGTTTCTGCGCTGCATTGCACCTGAGAATCTACCTCTTTTCATTCAAAGCATCCTCGTGTTCAGGGGTCCCAGAGAGCACAACTTGCTTTCAGCTGGGTGTGTGTACTCACATCTAAGATGACAGTTTCAAGCAGGACTTACCCAGCATTTGCTCTTTTCTGCAGTTCTTGTCTATGGCAGTGGTGACTGAAAAAAGTGATATTTTAGATATGTTGTTTGTGTTCTTAATGTCCTTAAGGCTTTGAGGCACTGGGATGTTCCTGGAGTTCAGGTAACCTTATGAGCAAGCATCCTGACTAAAATGCTGAAGCAAAAAGAGCTGTCCTTGGAGCTGTGGACTGTGAGAGAGAAGGTCTTGGCTTTGGATCAGGCTCAGACTTGGATGAGCTACCTGGACAAAATCTTAAGTGTTGGTTGGATGAGGTTGTCAGAGGGTGGTGGTGTGATGGCGCTAAGGGAAGATGAGAATGGCACTGGGCATCTGTGAAGATGTGCAAGTAGTGGAGCCCTTGTCTTGTGAGGGCTTTACAGATTCCAAAGGAATCCAGAGTTTCCAGTTCTTTTTGTCCTGTTGTAATTCAGGCAAGCCTGTTAAGTGTATTTCACCTCATTATTCTACTTCATCACAACCCTTAGATCTTCCTCTTATTTATTATTGTAAATTTGTATTTCTGACCCTTGTGGGACTTAAAATATTAGAGCTGAAGCTGCCTGGATATCAAAAGTAGATGAAGACTTTTCTGTTTAACTTCAGTTTCTATACTTCAAGTCTGTATCTGTAAAGTGAAGATAATACTACCTGCACAACATAGTGTGATATGAGAAGATAAGTTTGTTCATGTTGGTGAAATACTCTAATATTGTAGTGATGATCACCTTGGAGAGGCTCATGAGGAAATTAATACTTCTGGCATCCTAGCAGAGTTTAAGTAGAGTGCCATAAGGCTATGGACTGAACAACTCTGGTCAGACTAGATGCTGGATACCTTAACTGCTTAATCAGTAAATGGTGTCCTTCCTGTTCTCCAAGTGTTGAAGCAGTCTTGGTGTAAAGAAACACTATGTGGATACATAGCTGAAAACTGTACAAAAGCTGTTTCCGCATCTTCTTTGAGAATATTGTTTAGACATTTGGTGACTTGTAGTTCATAACTTTGTGAACATAGCAGCCACAGTATATGAGGGATTGGTACCTACTGAAGTCCTCATCAAATTGCAACCAGCCTTCTGAATTAGGATGTCTTTGAAGGGGAGAAAATCTCATTGTAATGGTAATGTGACCATGGCAGAAGAGATCTGTGTAACAGTCCTTATAATCATTGCTACATATAAATAGAGGAGAGTAGGTACATACAGACAGGATCAAGTGAGACAGAATTAAGATGCAAGTGATCTTGATTTTGGTGGATGTGATACATTTCCTTTATGGAGTGTAAGGAAGAGTAGTTTTATGGATCAAAATTGTTATTTGCTTGATGGAAGACTTAATACATATGTAACAGCATTAACAATGGTCTGCAAAATGGGTTAACCTAGTGATGGTGGCAGCAGATGGAGTTGCTCAGGTGGAGTAGCTGCATGGCTGGATGGAGCTTGCAGTGTTTGGAAGGAGAGTGATGGTGGTGATGAAATGCAGTCAGAGATTATCTGCATATCTAGTTTGGCACAGTGAACACCAAACTTTCTCACTGCAGTTCTGCCACCATCTCCTAATGTTAATCTTAGCCATTGTTGCAGTAAGTTTTGAGCGAGGCTTAGGTCATACCTAGAGATAAGGCTTGACTTCACCAAAGCTGTAAAGGGGAGATATTGCAAATACACAGTCATGTTGAGGAATACCAAGAAAAGATACTCTTACGTCCCCATATGTATTTTTCCTAAATTTCCTCTACCTTCTGTTTAACCCTGTTTTCAGGATCTTATGAGAGACATGTCCTAAAACTGTAGTACAGCCAGAATGCAAACTTGTTACTGCTCTTTCCAGTGCCTTTTTATGCCCTCAGTCACTTCTAACCACTTTTGTTTTTCAGATGTACCCAAAGGCAGAGATTTTGTAAGATGATGTGACAATGGGCAGTAGAAATGCATTCCCCAAAGGAAGAACCGCATGTCATCCCGTGTGACCTCCTTTGGGGAACATAAGAGACCATGCGTTGGAACCCACGGGGCTTTCTTCAGCTGAAATAAATGAAATCTTGAGGAAATCTGAAACTTGGCATTGACAGGGAAGAAATCGTTCCATCTTCATGAAACATGCAAAGGATCTCTGTCTTCTCATAATAACTGCTAATTGCTTTTTTCTTTCTAATTCTCCTTCCCAGTTATTTTAATTACAACTCACTGTGGCAAAAATACCTGTCTCTTGCTGTCTGAGTGAATCCAAGAGGAAGAAGAATAAAAATTCTAAAAAATATTTAAAAAAAAAATTTTCATTTTTTTTATTCCACTTAATTGTAATACAAATCATGTTGTAGGCCATTTTTCTGTTTTTCGTTTTCCAAGTGCATGCTTCTATATAAACCAGTAGATCATTAGATAATAGGAGGAATTATCTTTAAATAACTTCCTATGACAAACACAGTAGCTCTTTTTTACAAAGGTCTGTAAGTATTTTCAAGGTGAATTAATTCATGTTTGCCAAAATGAGCCAGATTTATATCTCTGTGAGGGCAAAAGCAATCACCAGTGTGCTTTAATGCATACGAGTTAAGTCACTTCATGTAAGTGCATGATTATTAGAAGAATTTTGAGGAATAGTCTGGAAAAAAGTAAAGATAATGGCTTTTTGATGGGTACATTAATATAAATTGTGCCAATCTACAGAAATACAGACTTGAGATGGTGTGAAGCTGCTATAAGTATCTTGTAGTTTTCCAGATGCTTGTACCTGACATTTTATACCACAGTGCTTACACAGTGGCACCACGCAAATTTCAGTGCATCAAGCATTCAGTTTCCATGCTCGGATTAAATTACTCAAGTTTGTTTGGAGTTCTGAACTGCTGCAATTTAAACCACTAGTGTTTTGTCATGTGTCCTTGTTTAGAAACATTCCTATTCCATTTAATAAAAACTGAATTGTGATAAATTAATGATTATGACCATCTCTGAACTGCAGCACATGTGAAGTCTGCAAATTTCTTTATGCTTAAGATACATGTAACCGATTGGCTTTAAGGACAGTCTTATTACATCTTCCAGTCTCTTCTTAGTGCATTGTTAACCATACCTTTCTATCTGGTAAAGAAAGATAAAATGGTAGTATTTTCTCTAGAGAAACCAATCATCCACTTGTTGATCTTGGATGAAAAATGAAACATTATTCCTGAAGGACTTCGAACTATAACCCTCTAAGATGCTTTCTTGAAACACACGGTTACTGAGCTGTGCAAGAGCACTTTGGAGGAACAAGGGAGAGTCTTCATTTGGCTGGTACTTCACCATAGACTACTGTTATATTGAGAATTCCTTAGCATGTGACATTTAGATAAAGTTCCTGTTCTTTTTTTTTTTTTTTTTGAACTGTAATCTTTTGTATTACTTTGTTTTGATACTGTTTTAACTAGGCTCCTGATGTTGAAGAGAAGATAATCTTATAGTGCCATAAGATATATACATTGCTTTGCATGGACAAAATGTTTGACTCTGCAAATGAGCATTTGAATTTATACAATACAATAATGAGTTCATTTAATTGCAAGAGTGTATGGTTCCTAATTATGAATCTCAACGAAGGATCCGAGGTGATCTTTTGGCTCAATTTCTCCCCCCAGCCCCCAACTAAATTGCCTAGCCTGCCTCTACATACTCTGCTTTTCTTGAATATTTAGTCATTATAGGTACAGTTTTAACATTGCTAATAGTTCACACGAATTCTTAGACTTTTTTTGGTAAAAGATAGTGATGCAAAAATGTAGTTTATGTGAGACCACTAGGAGAATGCTTTACAAATTGTAGTAATCTGTGAGCCCAGTCACATAAAGCATGACATGGTTAAAGGTGAGCTACAAGAACAGTATTTAATTTCAAGTTTAAATTAATGTATTAACTAATAGGGCTTGGGACAGGAGATTGCAGAGACTGTGCCTTAGTCTGTTAGAGTAGTACTACATTGAAATTCATTCCTAAGCTTGTGGTTTTTTCCTCCTTGCACAAGTTACCTGTATTTGGAAGTTCTAGTTCTAATCTTGTCCTACTAACAGATGCTAACATTGGAAGTCTTTACTAAGAATTTATGACCTAAATCCAATAAAACTGCACAGTACAGTACTTCCATGTTGAAACAAGGAAATTTAATCCTTCCTGTAAAGAGCTACTTCAGCAAGGTCTACAGCCTAGAACAGAGCCATGTGAGACGGACTTTGATTGACTGATTTTATTTTTACATATGGAAGATGCTGGATAATTTTCCCTTAATCAGCTCTACAAATCAACGGGTGGTGAAAGATAGGTTCTTCCCATGTGTTAGTGAAGGGTCAGATAGTGTATTTCTAACAGCTTTGAGTCATGTGTGGAAAATATTCCTACCTTCTGTTCATCAATAGGGAAACAAACATTACATGTTTATATTTAATAAAATTAAGTCCATATGTGTTTTTTGTCCTCTACCTTCTGGCTAATTGGTAATGTGAAGCTAAGCTGCCACAGACTGGACATGCATGCTACTGAGAATATGAATTTTTATTTTTCTCTTAATCAGTTTTAAAAGTACATAAGGCTTTTTCTGGTGCAGCAGCACTGATTTTTGTAATATTTTTTACATGTGCCTGATACCATTGTTTACTGCAATGGAGGGAAGAGTGCAAATGGATTGCTGTGGATGGAGCAGTCAGAGGACGCTGTAAGAGAGAATTTGCTTTCTGATTCAGATCCTTGAGTGCTTTAACTGCAGGATAGATAGGAACAAATGTCTTGTGTTTGTTCTTTTCAGGGTGTCAAGCCAGATGTGGGGAGAAAAATAACTTGAATAAATTAAGCTTTTACACAGTAGTATTTTGTGTTACTACTTTGTTTTGCAAATTTCAAGTAGCTCTCCTGTGCTTGCTGGTAAAATAAACAGATTACAGGAACAGAGAAAAAAAGCCCTTCATTATCTTCCAATTAATTTAATTCCTGCTAAAATACTGTTTATGTTTGGAAGGGAATAATCTTGAAACATTGCAGCTCACAGTTCAAATCTTTTGCTTGATATTGACTTGTACTGAGTGATCCAAATAAAAATAATGAGTAGACAGTAGAATCTTTAGTTGTTGAATTGTACATTATCTTTCTAAGGTGTTCTTTTTTTCTCTTCCCTGTATTTGTTATATGAAGGATGAATTCAGTATTGTGGAGACAATAACATTTCTAATTCCATGGTCATAGTTCTTAATGCTATCAGCACAGTAATTTTTATAGATGCTCTACGTAATGTATCAGCATGGGCCAGATTTTCCTCTGTGACTCAGAAGCTCTTCTAATTATAGTGGTGCAAGCAACTGCATCTCTTACTTATGGGGCTGTACTAGTGGTAGTGAGTTTTCTATATGAATGGAGGGTTTGTAAGCCTGCACCAACATTATATAAATAACTTCTGACAAGTGTTGAAATTTTATTTCAATTATGTGATAGTGTTCTGTTTCTGTCAGAGGGCTCTGTTGTTTTCAAGCGCCGAATTACGTGCCTGCATTCTCAGTGTGCTAAAGGTAATTTGTGTCCTCATATATTCTGTTTGGATAGTGGTGAAGTTGTGATTTTGGTAAGAACATACTCTGTCACTCCTCTTACGCCCTGAATCACTTTGCAGCTGCCACAGTTGAATATTGCTGGAAAAAATGCCTAGTGCAGACAGTCTGAGATTATGTGGAAACTGCTTGTAAAGGTCACGGTGTAATACCTGAAACAGAATAGAGGGAACTATTTGTGCACAAAAATAGGAAGCTTGAAGTGTTCATCAAATGATGGTGAGAAAATAGTGTGTGCATCCTGCCAGGCAGAAAACCAAGTGACTTTAGCTGTAGTTCAAAAAGGCAGTATAGATTTTTAAAAAACATAGATGTGGGGTTAATTATTACGTTGAGTCAATTTTACCTGAATTAAGAGAAAGCAAGTGGTATGATTTTACATGAACGGGACGCACAAAGCCAGACTCTGAGTCTTGTTAGGTATTTGAGAGGCACAACAGAGTGTCAGAATTGCCTGTTTCCTGTGTGCTGCATCTACGTTTTGGGACGATGATGTTCTCTGGTTCTGTGTGGAGATCACAGCTAAGAAGGGTAATAAGATAAGCCCCTTCTGGCTAAAAAAAGAAGAGCTTGAGGATGAAGCACGTGTAGGTTCTCCTTTGGACTTCCACCTGGAACCGCAAGAGTCCATAAAACCTCCTTTCCTCCTTGGCTAATGAGATCTATCTAGGGGATTCCCATACTGGTCACCTCCTGTTTTAACTTGCTGAGAATAGACCTATAAAGGAGGCAGGTTTCTAACATTCATTCAGTAATCTGTCAAAAAGTTTTTTACCAAAGTGAAAGAAAGAGATGATCTCTTCTAGTTCAGAATGATTAATTAAGGATTTTTAAGCTGCTATTTAAGTGGAAATGGACAAGTAGGAAAGAAGTAATGTCTTCATTCAATCCTGATTTTAATTCTACTCTTGTAATCCTAAAAATCAGACTTCTAAACAGTGACTGAACATCCACTGTTATTTTAGTAGCACTTGAGCAAGCAGCACTGTTATTATTGATATCATTATATATAGACTTTAATAATAAAAAGTGAGGAATAACTTAATCTTTTTGATGTTTTTCATATAGAAGTACAGTTATTTTAATTTCCATACTAATAATGACTTGCGGAAAAACTAAAGTTAGAAAATGAAGAAGCAACTAAATACATGTTTCTAAGGAAAAAAAGTTAGGAAAAATGCTAAACCATTTCTAAGTTTTAATTAGAAAAAGATTAACTATATAATTGACTTTTTTATCCAAGGCATAATTAGGTCCAATTTTGTTCTGTGTTATAGTTGAAACATCCCATGTGAAGATTTATAAACCTTAAAACTCTGCAAATGGAGACTTGAGTACAGGCACCATATGTTTCACTTCTGTCTTGTTGATTTTAGGGTATTATCAACACTCACAAATAGACAATCCCAGATCCATCTTAAAATTGAAGTATTTGCCATTTTCATGATGTTTTCCCATGAGGTTTCTCTCTTTCTCTGAGATGTGTCTTTTCAATTACCATTTGCTGTCATTCAGCACTTCTTGCACTTTAATTTTATAATGCAAAAGTCTCCAAATCCATCAAAGTTTATTTCAGTCGCTTCTTGGTTTCCATGCTGGTTTTAGTCCCAAGTAGTTTTTAAGGATTTCTCAAAAAACATGATCGGTATAGTGAGGTTCAGAAAGCAATAGCAAGAGTTCATAATTTCAAGTTTTTTGGAAATAGCAAAAGAATTAGACCATTTATCTTTTGAATTTTTAGTGGAATTAAAGCTTCACTGGATAGAAACTAGGGCTTTAAGAAAATTTAAGTATCATGACATAAATTATCTTCAAAATAAGAAAACTCTAGTATTGGTAGCATCCATAGTGATAAAAGCAAAACAATGGCTTAAGAGTGCTTCTAGCTCCTGTCTTATGCCTAAATATGTAATTGGCCAGAAAACAAAAGAAATCACAGTAAAGGATTCATATTTTTTGTAGCTAATTGCTAAGGCCAAAGCAGTATAGAGTGTCTGTGCTGATACTTTTTTGCAGTTACGGATCTTGGGGATGAAGCTATTCCTAAGTGGAACTAAATTCAGTCATTGTTATGCTTGGTTTTCTACAGTGCTAAATTCCTACTGATTTTTGGAAGTTCAAAAATACTTTGACCTTTACTGAAGCCAGCAAGGTCTGTGTGTGTTTATGACAAATCAGACAGAAAGTTGCACAGTATAGACAAGTCCTAATCCCTCAAGGCTCCATCATTTGTTTGCTGTATTAGCTATCTAGTAGAGAAATTAAACCTCTGGTCTTGAATTGCCTTATGAAGGTTTCTGTCTATTTATCTTTCTATCCATGGATAAGCAGCAGCTACTTGACATACTACCTTATTTTCTTAAAATCAGCCTTAGCGAATACTTTGTGTCTTAATTTTTTGGTCTAAGTTTAAAAACGGCAACTTCTGTTTGCATGTTTTGTAAGTGTACAGGTATGTTTTGTAAGCAGGACAGGTAACTCAGTTTTATCACTGTAACTTATTTTTTGTTTACATGTTACAGTTTTGTGTACATGTTACAGGGAAATGAAAAGCAAGGAATCATTTTTAGGGGTTTGGCTACAAAATTGGTAGATGTTAAAAGTATACTAACAAGCTGAGCATTTCTCCAGTGAGACATTTTACATTCATCCTTTTTGAATTGATGTAGCCTGCTTTTGAATTTTTCCACTTGTGTTCGTAAATTTCCTGAGTCCTAAATATGATTCATATGCCTCCCTTTTGAAAGTCCTGTAGTTCTTATTCAATTACTTCCTTGTGTTAGTGTGGTTCATATTTTCTCTACAGTATCTCTCATTTGACAAAGTAAACCAGCATGCTGTTTCATTACTGAACTGGTGAATTTTAATTGGCTTTATAGTTTAATTTCTTCTTGAGATGGACTTTATGATGTCAGTTTTATGAGTCAAGAGGCTACCTTCTGTGAAATTGGTCTGCTTTTTCTCTTTGAGTGAAACAAATTTCTATGTACAGGATAAGTGCTGAACTGATTTTATAGGCTTTTGTTAGGAAGTTTGGTAGGTGTTGTTTTGATTCAGCTATGGCCTTGTGATACCACATTTCCTTAGGAGTTCTGTAGTCTGTTTTTCAGTGAATGGGCTGATGCTACTATCTTGAGTCATTTGCCATACCATGTCCTTCCAAGTGCTCAGGATGAAGAACGTTTTAGGAGGAGCAAGTATTTAGGGTGGTTAGTGCAGCCTTAAGTTTTCTGTTCATCTTTCTGCTTCTTCCTCTGTTCAGATTTGAGTGGGTATAATTTTGGCTGCAAGATTTCATGCTACTTGTTATTCATTAAGTTGAAAACTCCATCTGGAGAAGGTATTAATCCAAAACATTATTCTGGTGCAGCTTGTTTTGAAGTCACTTGTTTTGGAGTGGGACTGATTTGACCAGTGGTATGTTGAATGAAGAGTGACTTCTTTGGAAATCTTTTTTAGTATATTTAGATATGGCCATATACTTTCAGAGTGTTTCATGTCCTATTTGATATATGCTGTGTCTTGGGAATGTGACTTTGGTGCTTTCTCAAACATGTTTATCTTCAGTGGATTCATCTATTTTCTTAACATTTTCTTCTTTCATAAGGTCTAATAAAAAAAATTGCTTTGACCTAGATTTCTTGCAAATTCTTTAGATGCTATTGCACATACTATTTGCAAATTACAGTTTAATATGAATGGGAAAGAATCAGTTTTGGTTTTTTTTAAATTGCAATTTAACTGTCAGATTAAGTATTGTGTCACCTTCCATATTCAGAGTTTGAAAGTAGGTAATTTAGAGTCAGCCTTTTGTGAGCAATTTTTTCCAATATTTAAAATCGTGTCATATAATGGAGGATCAGTATGAAGTATTCTTGGAGAGAATAGTTTCTTCTGCTATTGCTAGATTAGCCTTGAGACCTTGTCTCTAATTAACAAAAAAAAGCCCAACAACGTAATTTCATGTGGGGGAGAAAACTAGGGGAAAATGCATGGCTGAGATAAGGCAAAAAGAGAAGCTCCTCAGCAGCATCTTAGAGACAGTTTCATAATTTGCAGTTTTCCATTTTAGATTTTATTTTTGTTTGTAAACTCTTTAGAAAAAAGAAAAGATAGGGTAAGATTATTTTTGCAGAGAGAATGATCTCTTATCTCTATCCTTTTTCTGCATTTGGCTGCTGCAAAATATAGTAAAAATATAGTAGTTATAAAGATAAACCTAATGAGAGACAATATGATACTCATTAGATTCTGTGACTGACTTGTCCTCTTTCCTCCCAGTCTTACGGGAGATGATCCAGTGTGCTCCTGCTGTGCGTTTTTTCTATCTTCTGGAGTTTGTCCACCCCGCCTTTGGGAGATTGTAATTTCTAGCAGGGACACCTGCTAGCAGGGGCCTCTGGGAGATGTGGACCCAGAGCATGCTTCTGCCACCATGGCTGCAGATTGCATGCAGGTACCATTGCTTGCCATCTGGGCCATTTTGCTTTCCTGAAGCTCATATTTCTAAATGTATCCAAAGCCAAGGACTGTATATGGGCTTTTTTCTATATCTTCTCCACCCCCACCCCACCCTCCAACCTTGCCCCTTTGGGACAAGGTAGGGATTGTGTGTGTTCATAAACCAGCATGACTTGAACAATGCTGCTTTGCATTCTGTAACCCAGGGGTAGACTAAGGGCTGAGAAAGAGTAATTAATATTTAGTTTATTAAAACCCAAAATATGTAAACTATTTTTTTTTTCAAGTTCTGTTTATATATAGATATTGAGTGTTATGTTTTTATCATCTTCTTCCTCCTTAATTTTAATTTTAGTGAGAGGAAGGATGTCAGTTCTATAAACCATATTCAGAGCTGTGAAAGACAACATTAGCTGCAAAACGGGGTTCTTGATGAAAGCAGATACGCTTCCAGATAGTAGTTACTGCTTCCCGAAAGGGCAAGCCCACTGCAATACCATATGGTAGGGGCAATCCAGGCAATCTGCTTGTCCCACTACAGTTTGCTTCATATATTTAGTTCTGAGGCACTTAAAATGAAAATCACCATAGAACCCCTTAAGTGGGGGAGTTCAGTTGAGTTCGTTCATTGCTGGATGAAGGGGCTTTAATTCTGCTTTGCATACATACATGTGCTGAAGGTTATTGATAAAATACCTTAACGGTGTTCTAAACCTTTTGAAATAGATTTTGCCAACAGATGAGATTGCAATTCATATACCTGGATAGATGAGTTGTGATTTCTCTATAGTTTGTTTGACAATATTGTACACATTTTACTGTAAATTCAGGAAATAGAGAACTCTTACTGAAATGTACAGTGTTGAAAACAGGGAGCTGTTTGTATTCTTTGGACTTGAGATTCTTTAGCTGTGTCAGGATGACAAACAGAAACTCCATGTTAATCTGATTTAGTAAGGAGCTTCCAGGATCGCAAGTTAGCAGATTCATAATCTCACTGTTTGTAAACAGATACAGTTGTTGACCTTGTTCATTGTGGATGTGCTTCATCAGTATAGCTTTAGAAGAGCATAGTACATTTTCTTCATTATGTAAATTGCACAAATAAAAATGTTAGCCAGATCTTTCTACCATATATTTCTCAAATAACTGCATTATCTCATAGCTGAAAACCTTGTGCTGTTTTCTTGTTCTTATGCAGTGCTTTTAATCCTCAGTGATCAACACCCTTTAAGAATTGGAGCATCCAGTTTTTCACTCCTATTATTTTTTAGTGGTACACAGTACACATGCACTTCTGCTGCTTAGAATCACTGTGTGAAATAAATCGATTATTAACAAGGTGTATTCAGAGGTTCCCCTGCTGGACCTGTTGTCTCTTTCTATTACTTTCTATTTTTGTTTATATCGTGCAGAATAATTTGTGTTCATCATTTAGCTGGCTAAGAAAACATGAACACCAAACTCTTAGATTCTACCTCTTTAAAGTGCTGAATGTTAATTGGGTTTCGCATTAGAAACTGTCTTGCGAGGCAATATGACTACAGTATAATTGCTTTAAAGCAAAACATCTGCAAGACTGAAGCAACATCAGGTAGATTTGTTTTCTAATAAAGTACTTGAAAAGAATTAAAGTTATTAATATTTTATATGCCACGGGAATATTTTTCAACCCGGTAACTTGCATCTTCCATTTCTCACACAGAAATCACCAAACAGAAGTTGCTTAGTGGGAATATCTGAGACTTCTCATCCTCAGAAGTTTGCTTGCATGCATTTTGCTGAGATTAAGCCAACCAAAAAAGTGACAGGTTGGGTAATACAGTTCCCATTTTTTCAAGAAAATAGGGCCAGATTTCACAGACTACATCTTTTTGCATTTTCCTGGACCTAATTTTATGCCCTGTCAATCCTGTCTGTACTTGCGTCAGCAGTGCTTCAGTCTGTCAGTGCAGTGATGGTACTCCTGTTGCATTTTGTGCGGGAAGTTGGGTGCCTGGAGGGCTTTTCATATTTCATGCCCATTCAGGGTATCGGTCGGCACTTGATCTGTGTATTGTAGCTACAGATCGAGAGTGTAATGGTGACCATGGATTTAATTACTGCTCTGTAGCAATTCATTTTCCTTTTACAGGACCTTTTCACCTCATGATTTAAAAATGTCAAATCTAGAAACAAGTAGGTAGTCAGTGTGCATTATTCAGAAGCACTGGCTGCAGTCAATTCCCACCACTAATAAAGGAGTAATCCATTTACACTTGCTTTTTTTAAACCAAAAGTATACCTGAAGCTAAAGACATGGCAGATGACTAGATAACCTCTTTATCTGAACAGATTTTAATTGATTTTTTTTTATTCATTGATTTGTGATGTGTTTCAGGAGCTGCTGTAGTCCTTTGCACTGTATAGACTCCTACATCTTCCTAAAGAAAAAAGACTAGGCCCTGATATTGGGGAGCATTTCCCCATGCAGAGGTGGCATGCAGCACATCTTGTCCTGACATGTTGCTTCTTGCAATTAGTGGACAGATGCTCTGTAAAGCATAATTGAGTAGCTCTATAGGAAACTGAAGCATCTGTCTCTCACCTACTTGCGGTCTTGGCTTCATGCCTCTCACATTCCTGACAGCAGTGTAGCCTTGCTTCACTAGAAGAGCTGACTGGGACTTCTAGATGTGAAACCATTAAAGAAGGTATTTTGGTTCTTGCCTTCAGGTATTTTAGTCCTTCACTGAATCTGTCCTTACTAGGTGTGGTAGAATGCCAACTGCTGATATTTTAATTCACGCTGAATAGCAACTGAGGCCATCAAAGTGAGTGAAACTACTTAAATCCGGACCAAATCTGTAAACTTGAGTTTCAAAATCTGATTTAAGGTACTCTGAATGAGATTCAATGAGAAATAGGAAAACAACCATCTTGCAAACTGCTACCTTTTTCGCACACACGTGTGTGCACACATACATAAACACACTGAGTGCCTTAGTGTCTCTGGAAAAGCTGCAGTCAGTTCCAATTTGACCTAATGTACTCTACTGCTGCCCACTATTCATAGAAAAGCTTTGGATCTGAATGACCCATTTTTCTCTATGCAATTGTTGGTTGTAAACCTTTTCCTTGTCTTTTTTTTTTTTTTCCTAAATTAATGCTAATGACTATAATTGACTCTAGTTCAGATTCTGCAGCCGTTTTACTTATTTAAAATAGAAATTCAGTGACAATGATGATTGATCTGCCTATCATATAAGGAACTGGGAAGCAGTTTGCAGTATGTTAAAGATGTAGGTGTTTCCTGGGTATATCCATTTTATGTTTTGGGGAAATAACATGTCATAAATGGCAGACTTTGGGAGAGAACTGTAGAAGAGCAGTAAGCAAGTAATGACCAAATAATGGAAAGAAACTTCTTTTGGTTCCCTCAACACGATACAGAATGAAAAATGTTTACCAGTGTTCAGGACTAAAAGGAGAACCAAGTCATTCTGCCTTTCTTCCCATCTGCTGCCACTGTAAATGCTTCTAACAAGCTCTGTCTAAAACAGAGTTTGTGGTTTTAGGCATTATCTTGCACATCATCATGGTACTACATGCTGCCTTCCCTACTGAGAAACTATTATAGCATGGTGGACAGTAAAGGCTGCCCACTGTGATGAATGTTGGCTACCCAAGGGTAATGACATCCTTCCTGACTTCACTTCTTAGACTGTGCCTCCCAGGAGACCTACATAAAAGATCTTAATAACAAATTGATCATAAGTTTTGTTACTTATTCTTAGCTAGTGAAATAAATAAAAAAAATCTTTAAAAAATTGTGTTACACTATTCTGTACAAAGTAACCAACTAACACAATTCATTTTGCTAACGGGGAAGAACAAACTAAGTTAGGATGAGTAGAGGAAAAATGATTATTTATTCTTCTGTACACAGTTTGGTGATTTATTTTTTTATTTCCCAAGGCTTCAAAAAATGTATTTTAGCATCTGACTTGTGTATGGTTGCTCCAAGCTGCTCATAAATTGAAGCTGATCTAGACTTCTTATTAATCAGACTTTGATTTCTTCTGTCAGGCAAAGTAAACCCAAGAATGCTGTATTTAGTTTCTTGTAGGGATGTTCTTTTCACGTATTTAGGTTAATTGCAGTAGTAGTTTTATCAGTTCTTGATGAATTTGAAATTTAAAAGTATTTCTAAAAGTAAATTTTTTTCTGGTTTAGTTGTCTGATGCTTGATTTTTTTTTTTTAAATTTTATATCTAGTTTTTGGTTTGCTGTTTTTCCTGGTGCCTTGAAAACTGACACAAACTGTAGCATTCTGATTATAAAGATTTTGCAAAGTTCTTTTGCTGTTGTTGCTTTCTCTACTATTCAAATACTGTTTGTTTTTTTGTTATTGTTTTTTTTTTGTTTTGTTTTGTTTTTTTCTTACAAGAACACCGCTACAACACTGTCTCTCTCGACAGAATGGAAATAGAGATGGAGAAATCCTAGGGGCAATTTAATTATCCTACAGCAATAATTTCCTGATCTTTGGCACTGATGTGCTAGGTTTTTGTTACAACAAAGCTATGCTACAGTTTTGCCTCCTCCCATCTTCTGGGTTGTTTCTGAATCTCTCAGATTCTACTATGCCACAGACATACTTAATTCCTGAGGGTGTTGAGGGCAAGCAGGATGACCTGTTGATGATGGCTTGTGTCTTTCTCACTAAACCCATAGTTAAGACTAACTTTATTGAAGTTGCAGACTCTTGCAGGATAGTTGCTGCATGCTCTTATCAATAGGGAACATTATCTAGAACCTGGAAAAAGTGATGTTTTCCAAAGATTCTTAAATAGTTGTAATAAACGTTGATTTATAATAGTGTGCGGTAAGGTCAAGAAAGCGATTCATGAACAGTTTAACCTGTGCACACTGAGTAATTGTCTAAGCTTTCTAATTAGATTTGCCAGGATTTGCATGCTGCCTGCATTGTTGCTAGATATTCTTGCTTGCTGAAGACTACTGAATCTCTGAGAAGGGAATTTACTGGGCCCAGCTACCAGTCTAGGTTTTTTTCACTTTTTTAGGAGATACTCTCAGCTGAGGCCTTTGAAGCTGTTCCCCAGATGCATGTGACCCACTCCAGGAGATTGTACCCCAAATTCACTACCTTAATCTATATTCGTAACCATCTCTTGTCAGTTTCCCATATTACCCAAAATAAAGGCTTAGTTTGGTTGCAAAACCTGAAATATCTACATTATCCTTGTCAAGAATTATTTTTCAGTTGTTCTGGTAGCTGTCATAATGAGTCCCAAAGATGTGCCAGAGCCAATAGATATGAGAGTCTGACCTCTTGTGTTACCCTCCCCCTGAAAAACATCCTAGAAAAAAGTTGCAGATCATATGTTGGAAGCTAGTGACTTGGTCTTCAGAAGGGCTAGGTAGCATCTGGGCAGCCCTCTCCAAACCTCTGCAGAATAATAAACTGTGTTTGGCATATCTGGAAGCCAGAGGAATGTCTTCCAAGCTGGTGTGCTGTAATTGGGATTCATGGTTGCCAGTACTTGAGAAAATGCAAGCCTATGACTAATGACTCATGCAAAAAAGGTGTAACTTGAGACTCGATTTAAATAGGTGCCTCTCAGTGTATCCATTCTAAAATATTTTGAGAGGAATGATTTGTTTTACATGGATTTGAGGCAAGAAAGAGCTTACCAAAGAGAAACATTAAATATAAGTAAAGTGAAGTTTAAAGATTATGGTTTCTTCTGAAAATTTGTATTTCAGTGTTGATAATGTACCCTTCTGTCACAGTTAAGATTTTGAGAGCTAAACTGAAGATAAGCACGTAGTAATCTAGTTTTGCTGTTTTGTTTCCTCTTACACAAAAAGAACACTAGTGAGCTCCAAAAACCCAAACTCCGATAGAATGACAATAGGGAAAAGAAAGAAAAAAAAAAAAAGGGGGGAGGGGGGGAACGCGACAGTTTTTCATTCTTATGACACAGGGCAAAGGCAGTACTCACAGATGTTATTATAACTCAGGACTATGAGCTATAGGCTGGTAAGTATTCTGCTTACCCATGTGTTTGATTTAACAAGTAATAAGGCATCTCAGTAAGCCTGATTTGCCTAGTACTTTCTCGGAGATATTATTCTTTCCTTACAAAATAATGTTTCTGAGTCACCAGCAGATCACTGCACTTCTGACATATTACACAATGCAGTACCAATGCATGTTATATTTCTCTGTACCTGTCCTACAGGCAATATGTTGGTATGAACTTCAGATATGGCCATTTGCATCTCAGAGGAAAATCTTTGATTCTCGATATCCCTTGGTTATTTCTACTGGGCATCCAAATAACAGCACGGACTGCAGATAGTACTGTGCGTGTTTGTAGTAGTAACCTATGGATCCCATGATTGACCCTTCATGTTCCCCCTCAAGAGATATTACCAAAACCTTCCAAACAGATACAATGAGGTGTGGGGTTTTTGTTTGGTTGATTGGGTTTTTTTCCCCTTTCATTCAGATCGTAAATCTTGTACCTTTGGCAAAAAGATATTTTTCCTGCAGAGATTTGGTGAGGCATCATACCAAGAGCTGCCAAAAGACATCTCGCCAACTCTTGCATTGTGCCTCAGAAGAAGATCAATTTTCTTGTCAGATTTTGCCTAGTACAATAACCACATACAAAACTCCTTCCCTGCTGGTTTTTTGATGTGAAAAATTCTGATAAGAAACATGACATTTTTGAAGTGATTTCAACAAATTATGTCTTAAACTAAAACTTCCTTCAACATCTTTGCATTGATAAGACCTTTTGTAATCTCTTTGCTGTGATGCTGTAAACCTCTTCCAGCAATAGGTATACCATCTTTGGTGAGTCAAGGAACCATCATTTAAGCAGTAGACAGGCTCCAGTGTTTATATTAAGATCTGCAATTCCCATGTTTAGCTTTCTGCTGGGAGGAATTAGATACCATGCATAAGTTTACTGAAATATAGTTTCAAATAAAAAAAAATGTTCTAACTTGTTATTAACACAAACTTTCACTAGCAATTCTATTCTCCTACCTTTTTAAGCTACAGACAGGGTTTTTTGTAACCTTCTTTAACTGTCCAGGGAAATGAAAGTTCATTGGGGCAGGCTGAAGTGGTTACTGTCTTGCTACTATGTGAGTCAGATCCTGTCTGTGAAGAAAAAATATAAGATGAATGCACAAAAATAGGGAAGGAAGAAAACCGTGAGAAATGAAATGCATCATCTGTTCCTTGTACTGACGCTCGTAGAGCTGCTAGAGAAAGATCAGTGTGACATGGGTACCTGTTCAGAGACTTGGCAAACCTTTATCAGCTCAGGACTGTGTGAGATCTTGCTTTTAGCTGCCTTTCTGGTCAAAGGCTACATCGCTGTTGCAGAGTATGAGGTTCTGGCAGTCTAGGTCTGACTTTTTTTTTTTTTTTTTTTGGGGGGGGGTGGGGTCGAAGAGGGGTAGTGGTGGAGGAAGTAAAGGCTAGAAGAATTAAGAGACAAAAGCAAAGGAGACACGTCAAGAAAATGAGCAGGAACATCTTGCATTCCAGGTGATTTTCAGAGTTTATCTAAAGGTGTAAGAGATGCAAAAATCATCTCAATCTCTTATTCTCTAAATTGGTTTATTCTTACCAGCTGAGATAAGCAAAGATATAACAGCATTGCAGTGTTTCCCATACTTGTACATGACAGTGAGCACGGTGATGATGGTAAAACATGCTGCATTCAGACTACCTGTTCTAGCTTTAATATCAGAGACCCGTTGACCCCACAGATGATTGATGGACTGGGTATTTTATTATTTTTATTTATTAATGAAACCTTAAATCATATGAACCTAGTGATTTTCACACTAAAATATGTAAGAAGCTGGCTGAAGCGATCACAGAACACATTAATAAATTATTTTTGAGAATTATTGTTTCTAGAATTTATAAAGCACAAGGCAGGGAATAATTAACTGTGTAGGAATGCTAGGGAAAAAAACCTGAGAAAAGAAGAGCTACTGATGTAGACTGTTGAGGAAGCAAAAAAATGAAGTATCAGATTGGAATATAGAACCAGAGTTGCCATATGTAAGATAATAAATAATTTCTAGTTTACTCAGTTCTGCATGGAATACTGTCTGCAGTTTTGGACATCCACATTTTAAAACATGAAGAAAGATGATCAGAAGTCTAGAAAACATGACCTTTAGGAAAAATTGCATTCTAAGGGGATGTTTGACCTAAAAAAGACACAATGGGAAGACGAGAACAGTGCTTAAATATGTGAAATGCTTTTGTGAGAAAGAGGATAAAGAATTGTTCTCTGTGTCTGCTGGGAAAGTAACAAATAATGAGCTTGAATTGTGGCAAAGAATATTATTTTCAGGAACAAATTTCTGATGTTTAGAATAGCAAAGCCATGTTTTAGATTGTACAACCTTCATCTGTTGAGGTTTTTAAGAACAGATTATAGTTATCCAATATATATTAGAATGGCTTAAATACACCTTGTTGTGCTTTGGACACAGTGTATAAATTAAGTAATCTCCTGATCCTTTTAACCCTCTTCTGTGTTTGCTGAATTTCTGACACCCCTATAATCCACTGATTCTTCATTCTACGTGTGTGCCAAACACAGCCTTAATATAGTTGAGTACATCTTTTAGTTTTGAGGTAATCCTTTTTCTCTTTAGTTTTTGCTGACTTTGTAATTTAATGTGTCTTCTAATAATTGTTTCTTTTATGAGAGTTAACTTTGTAACTTCCCAATTTACCATGAATTTAGTTCTGCTTGTAAAGGAAAAGAGTAGGACTTGGTCTGTTGGTCTTTAGAAGTGGAAAGTCACAATGTGACTGCAGCCAGTGTTCTTCAGAATAGGACCGAGGGAGAGAAATTAATGAAGAATCACCTCTAGAGGCCACAGTCATGTATGAGCCTTTTCTGTTATGATAAATCTATCTTAGCTTCAGCTGTGCTTGGTGGGATGAAAGCTATGTAGTGCCATAAAGTGGAATATTTTAGTTATTTACAAAACTGGAAGTGTAACCTTTGATCTAAAAAATCTGTTCAGTAGTTCATACAGATCTGGCCCAGAAGGTTTGAGAGTTGCACAGTCTATAGTCTGCAGCACTCTTAGATCTGATTCCAGCTGTGAACTTCAGTGTATAGTCAGCTTTCTTCTTGAAAAGGAGCAGAAGTGGAAAACAGCAAAACTGGATATATATAAATTGTGAAAGGAAAATAAGGTAAATATTTTATATTGTCATTTCTGTGTTTATGGCTTTCAAAACATAGGATAAAAACCATTAATGTCATTAAATGAATGGCAGTGGAGCAACCCCAGTGATTATGAATGAAAGAGATTTTTTGGTGTTGATAATATAGGAATAAATAGGTAGATGTGCCAGATGATTAGGGGAGACTTTTAGTAAGTGAACTGTCTGAGAAGGAGCATTTGTAATACAGTCAGGTAAATCTGCATTACCATATCTTGGGATATATTCTTCAACCAGATAATGACTAAGCATAAATACCCTTCATAATGTATTGAGTTAATGTCATTCTCTTTTTATTTTCCTCCTTTTGAATATCACAGGCTAGATTAAGTGAAACTGCTTGAGTGCCAATTTAATAAGAAATTGATATATTGAAATTACTATTTTATATCCTTCTGTGCAGTTAAGTGACATTTTTAATTTTAGATATAAGTAATTATCACTGGAACTGTACATAAAATGAAAATCAGTATTGTAGCATTAATTTAAAAGTTGAAATGTGAAAAACAGAATCCATATATTTTAAAGATTAATCTGCTACTGCTCTTGTCTCTAGCATCTGCAATCAGGTAAAAAAAATATTGTAATGCCTCTTTTTATGATGATAGCTAATAAACTCATGTGCTTGACATATTCTGCTTTGTCTATCCGAGTCACACTCATTCTGCTCCCTTTTGAATTAGTCCAGATAGCTGCAGCCAAAGCTGATACCCATTTCTTCATTCTCCAAACGTTTCTGTCCTTGTTGTGGCTGACTAGAGACTCAGGTCTGTATAATTCTGTTCCCTGCCATTGATCACATTTAGCTGACATTATTTTATTCTGAGGAGAGAGGGATTTTATCTGTTAAAAAATACAATGCTTGTGAAATACTGAATTGAGCTTACAGTACCACTGATAATAGTGCAAAAGAGTACAGGAAAGACAGAAGTTCAACTGTTTTGGTCCAAGGAATTGTTTTATCTCGTCTCTATTTCTGTGGAATTACTTATGATTCTTGCAGTCCTCCCTCTGCTGCTGTAAATTATATAACTGTTATATTTTGTCTGCAGCATTAACAAATGATATATAGAAATCTGATACACAGTTTCTCAAATGGCTTGTAATCAGACAGAAGTAAGACTGCTGTATTGGGTTTGTGTGGCAAGGTTGTGGTAGCTGGGGGGGCTGCAAGTGTGGCTTCTGTGAGAAGACATCAGGAGCTGCCCCTATGTCTGACAGAGCTAGTTCCAGACATTCTAAGTTACACCCATTGCTGGCCAAAGCTGAGCCCACCAGTGATGCTGGTGGTGACTCTGTGATAACATATTTAAGAAAGGGTAAAAAAAAGCTCTGTGACAGCTGTGAGAGAGGAGTGAGGGAACAAAAAGAGAACAACAACTCTGCAGACACCAAGATCAGTGAAGAAGGAGAGGGAGGTGGTGATCCAGGTGCTGGAGCAGAGATTCCTTGTAGACTGTGGAGAAGACCATAGGGTACCGAGTTGTTCCCCTGCAGCCCATGGAGGCCCCAGTGGAGCAGATATCTGCCCTGCAGCCTGTGGAGGATTCCATGCCACAGCAGGTGGATGTGCGTGTGGGAAAGATGCAATACACCGTCTTTCAATATGCTACAAGTGCTCTGAAGGAATCTGCAGCCCATAGAGAGCCCATGCAGGATAAGGCTCTTGACAGTTGCTATGGCCCGTGGTGAGGAGCCCACACTTGAGCAGGTCTTCTGGCAGGATCTGTGACCCTGAGGGGGATCCATGCTGCAGCAGTCCATTCCTGAAGCACTGTACCCTGTGGAAAGGACCTATACTGGAGCAATTTGTGAAGGACTGTTTCCATGGGAGGGATCCCATGCTGCAGCAAGGGAACAGCATGAGTAGGAAGGATCAGAGGAGACAAAGCATTATGGGCTGACGGCAACCCCCATTCCCCATCCCCCTGTGCTGCCTGAGAGGGGAGGTAGAAGTCAAGAGTGAAGTTGAGCCTGGGAAGAAGGGAAGAGTGGGGGAAACTAGTTTTAGATGTGCTTTTATTTTTCACTGTCTTACTCTGTTACAATTAATTGGCAATAAAATTAAATTAATTTCGCAGTTTGAGTTGCTAAGGAAAATAAGGATGTGATTGGTGACAGCCAACATGTCTTCATGCAGGGCAAATTGTGCCTCACAGATTTGGTAGCCTTCTATGATAGGGTTACAGCACTGGTGGATAAAGGAAGAGCAACTGACATCACCTACCTGGACTTGTACTACTTACACTGTCTACCTAGGCACTGTCCTGCATGACATTCTTGTCTCTAAATTGGAGAGACAGGGATTTGACAGATGGACCACTTGGTGGATAAGGAATTGGCTCAATGGACAGTGGGATTGAGTGCACCCTCAGCAAGTTTGCCAGTGACACCAAGCTGTGTGGTGTGGTCAACACACTGGAGGGAAAGGAGGTGCCATCCAGAGGGACCTGGACAGGCTTGAGAGATGGGTCTGTGCAAACCTCATGAAGTTCAACAAGGCCAAGTGCAAGGTCCTGCACATGGGTCAGGGCAATCCCAAGCACAAATACAGGCTGGGTGATGAGTGCGTTGAGAGGATCTGTGTGGAGAAGGTCTTGGGGGTATAAACCCACAATATGTGCTTGGGTTGCATCAGAAGAAGTGTGGCCAGCAGGTCGAGGGAGGTGATTGTCCCCCTCTACTCTGCTGTTGTAACACCCCACCTGGAGTACTGTGTCCAGCTCTGTGGCCCTCAACATAAGAAAGATGTGGATCAGTTGGAATGAGTCCAGAGGCAGGCCACAAAGGTGATCAGGGGATGGAGTACCTCTCCTGTGAGGACAGGTTGAGAGAATTGAGGTTGCTCAGCTTGGAGAAGAGAAGGCTCCGGGGAGACCTTACAGTGGCCTTTCAGTACTTAAAGGGGGCTACAGGAAAGATGGGGAAGGATTCTTTATCAGGCAATGTAGGGAGAGGATGAGTGTAATGGTTTTAAACTGGAAGAGGGTAGATTGAATATTAGGATTTATATTAAATTTTATAATTAAATTAGGATTTTATATTAAATATTAGGATATTTAGGACTCTTTACTGTGAGGGTGGTGAAACACTGAGACAGGTTGCCCAGAGCAGCTGCAGCTGCCCCCTCCCTGGCAGTGTTCAAGGCCAGCTGGATGGGGCTTTGGGCAACCTGGGCTAGTGGAAGGTGTCCCTGCCCATGGCAGGGGGTTTAGAACTAGATGATCTGTAAGGTCCCTTCCAACCAAAACCATTCTGAGTCTGTTTTGCCTGTGCTGGTAATTGGTGAGGGATCTCCCTGTCCTTGTGATCCATGAGCTTTTCCTTCTTATTTGCTCCCCTTATCCTGTTAAGGAGGGGGAGTAAGAGAGCAGCTGGTGGGCACGTGGCAGCTAGCCAAGGTCAACACAGTTCTGATTTTCTATTTACTATGTATGTGAGATACACAGTCCGAGAGATTACATCTTTTTGGTGCAGGTTAAGACCTATCTTTAGAATGCACTTTGGAAGTAATTTTCCAGAGGATACAGAAATTTTTAAAAGATTTTAAACTTTAATGATAATTTGAGAAGTTATGACCTGGATGTTGTCTTTGACTTTAAAGTCTGCTTATGAAACCACTATTCCAGAGTTCACAGACGCTCTCCTTGTGCCAATGCTGTGCTGTAAACTGTATCATTTAAATGATTTTTCTTTTTCTGATGTAAAGACTGATTTTTAAAGATACTTTGTTTTTTGAGGAGGATATTAATCATAATTTCAGCTGGTTTTCGTGTAGTCCTATATGGTATTATATTTGTACAGCTACAGGGATGGCAAACAGAGGAATAGGAGTTAAAAACCAGGATGAGTCTGAAGACAATAAGACGTTACTTGCTACTGGAGGAAATTTGTCATTGAGCTATATCTGAAAGCAGCAGCCCTCCTGCTGTAAGTGATGTTGGTTTCTTTAGCTTTGAGAAGCATTAAATTCATGATCCTTTTGTGTCTACTTGGGATATTCTTGATTTTCCTGGAAAGGAGATGTGTGGATAAATAGCACTAACTTCACTTCTCATAGCAGCCATAAATGAACCATTGCATCTACCATTTAAGTTTCAGCAGATTTAGTTGTATTATTAAAATTCATTAACTTCAGGTGACCTTTTGGAAAGGGGCTTTTTAGCCTACTGTTATTATCAGCTCCCCCCCTAACTTCAGCAGGCTTTATAACTCTTTGTAAATAAAGAAAAATAATGAAATCCTGATCAGTCCTAGTTACTCCCTGTGAGTCTTCTCTGTATGGATACTGTTTTTTGTTCATAGACACATCCACTGCTTAATTAATAATAAATAATTGATAGTGTAGCAATTTTGTCTAGAGAAGGAGAAGCAGTCTTTAATTTTTTTCCTGTCTTAGATTTCCAAGGAACTTAGATTTTAAGATGATATAAAGAGTGTAGAGGAATGTCCCTTTCTCCTGAAATCCTAGAAACGGAAGCCATGTGTTCTGCCGTCAAGGTGAAGGGGGGCAAAATACTCAGGAGAAACAGATGTTTTTATCTGTCTTATTTAAAAATCAGTACATTTTTTTAGTCTGCCCACAGAGTGCATGCTAAGAATTTTTTTTTCTCTCCTACTACAGTAGTTAGGATTTGCCTTGAAGCAAATCTGAATCCTACTACAGGCAGAAGTGGATGATCTGACAGGGGATGAGTGATAGAGCACACTTCAATCACTGCATTGTATATATGTGGATTTTGTGGCAGAAGCTACACTTAGCTATGACATGAGAAAGATACACATATGCTATTGTACAGTGTAGGACATTATGAGAAACAAAAGCAAATGGAAATGAAGGATAACGTGAAGCTTTGGTCATCGTATTATTTTAAAGAATGAAAGATGAGAGCTTAAAGACAAAGGATGAAAGAAGAATTAGCAGGTGGGGTTACCCAAACTGTCATTGGGATGAGGCAGAAAACTGGTAATTCTTTTTTATTGTTGTTGTTGTCTTAAAACCAGAAATATTTATCTTCATTTTGGAAGAAAGAAACATCTGTCATGGAAACTGTATGAAAAGCATACAGCAGTCATAATGTAATTAATTTGTAAAGAAAAAAATGGAAGTGTAAGAAGATTAAATTAACAGGATTACAAATGTAATCATAACAGACAATAGTATTACATCTTTGGTAACTATGTGGTTGATGCAAAGGGCTGCTGACACATGAAAAATAACCATCATAGTCAAATACATGAAGATAATTTCTGTATTTCTAAGATACTTTTCCTTCAGATATGAGGAAAAATATAGTAATGAAATTAATACTACTGAATGGCCATAACCATAGAACACCAGGTTGGAAGGGACCTCAAGGATCATTTGATCCAACCTCTCTTGCCAAAAGCATGATCTAGACAGGATGGTCCAGCACTCTGTCCATCTGAATCTTAAAAGCGTGCAGTGTTGGGGGAATGCACTACTTCCCTGGGGAGATTATTCCTATGGCTGATTATTCTCGTGAAAAATTTTACTCGTGTCCAGTTGGAGTCTCCTCAGGAGTAACTGGTACCCATTATCCCTTGTCTTTTCCATGTGATTCCTTGTGAAAAGGGACTCTCCATCTTCTTTGTAGCCACCCTTTAAATACTGGAACATGGTAATAATGTTGGCTGCCCTCATGATTTACAGAAGGCAAAGTGATTTATTTATTAAACTCTTGATACTGAACTGACCTTTGATCAACAACAGATGGCAGTTGGGTTTATTTCACTGTGTAAGAATTGCTGTTAAAGATTTCTTTTACATTACAGATAAATCAGTCTCTTCATTAGTAACTACATTTTGCTTTTCTCTATTTGAATAGGACTCATTCATTGGTTCATTTATTTTTATTTATCATTTAGTTGCTTAAGGAGCCACTAATGAGTTGGTTCCAAGAGCTGTCGAACTAAAGCTTTAATTGTTTATTTGAATTTTAAGGTACACTTCCTTCAAGTATTAAGGTAATTAAACAAAACAGAAAAAAAATAAACCTAGATTATATAGAGAATAAATGTGTTGCATGCTTTGTAAAGGTTTGAGGAAATTATTTCATTTTGAAATGATTGGTTGTGCAATATACTAAAAAGGCTGAAATAAGTGATCTGAGGCAGTGTTCACATAGTTTAAGGCCAGAATTATTCAGTCTCTCTGTATCCATGGGCCATTACATTTCTTCTGGTTAACACAGTATGATTCTAGTGTCTTTGACTAGACATAGCTTGTGTTTTTTGAAGCATGCCTTTTGGGAAGATGTGGTCCTGCCTAAGTATCCTATTATACTGCAAAAGACTACTAGCTGTGAAACTGTTTCTCATACATATCTTTGTGCCTTAGTTTTTTTACACTGCTGTGTAAAGTACTTGAAAATTCAGGTGGCATTTTCTTGCTTATATGTTTTGGATATATCTGCGTATTATTCATCATCTTTTGGTCTGAACAGTTCACTGTTAGATTAAAATAGTCTATACAGTTCCTCAAGTATGGAAGAGGGCAGACATCTACAGGAGAAAGCCAGTTTTCAAGGCAGGAGAAAAGCACTGATCTACCAAAAATGTTTTGCTGAGCATCTGTAGGCAATCTTATCCTTTTCTTCTGTGTTTTTCTTTTTTTTTTCATCTTTTAGTATCTCGAAGGGTGTTGGTGAGTTTTTTCAGAATGTGTTTTTTTTCTAAGTGCTAGCAAATCAGTAACTTTTAATAAGGTATGGTATTTAGGTTTAATGCTATATTGTTGAGACACTGAATACCAAGATTACATGGTTTTAATCTCGATGGCATTTGGTGGAATTACTCAAAAGGCCTTAAATTATGAAAGTATAGTTTAGCAAAATAAATGTAATGTGGTTTAGTGGGTGATTTAGGTGAGTACAGGAGAGTGTTTGGGTAATATTGCAATGTTTTGGAGGGGCCCATCAACACAGAGGCCCTGCCTTCAGGGTGCAAGCATAAAGAATTTAGAACAGTGTATTTGCTGAATATCATATGGACACTTCGTGACATATTTGTGAAGTTTGAGTAATGTTTAAGAGCCTTAGATTCTTTTACACTATTAGTAATGTTTGGGTTTTTTTAAAGTTACTATGATTAGTAACAGCAGTAACTGATTTTGGTAAATTGAGAAATTTTCTGAGTGATTGCTTTGCGGCAAGGAGATAATTAGGTATATTTCTAGTTAACTTCATGATTTGCTTGTCTGTTCATTTCTCAGCAGTCTTTTTCCAGAGATAGACTGAATTAACCAACTGCCAAGTTTTTCTTAGAATTTTCCTTTCCATTTTACTGCAGCCATAATACTTATGTCAAAAACCATCACATATTGTCTTTAATGGGATGGTATATCAAAGCTTTCCTGAAGTGCAAAAATTACTTCATCCCCATTCGCTCTCATTGTCACTTCATCATACCGTAACTTAAGTAAGCATGACCTGTTCCGTGTAAATCCACGTTCATTTTTACTTACCTAAGTACTGAAGTAGAGTTCTCTCTCCTATTTCTGTTCTTTATCTTTTTCTTCTTCACTTGTTTGCGTCTGCAAAAAATTGTAGAATAGCGATGCTGCTAATAAAATTCCAGGTGTCCCCAGTGTTATGGGTAGTGGCATTGCTCCCTTTCCATTCTTCAGGTTATTTCTTTTGAACACATAAAATTCTTTGTATAGTTCTTTTTATTTCAAAGGTAACAATTCTCAAAATATTTGGATTTGGTTGCTGTGTTGTGACTCAGTATTTCCCATAGCCTATGGAAGATATTTTGTTCTGCTCTTACTTTTCAAGGCTTACTGTGCATAGTAAGTAGTGTTTAATTTCTAAGGTCTTGCCTCATCTGCTTATTGCTCCCTCCTAGCTTTTGATATCTTCCAACTCAACTAAGTCAGGTTTATATATATTTTTTTTTTCTTATTTACTGCTTTTAGTTCTCTATGTAAATATACTGAATCGACCTCTTCTGAGAGGAACTTAATATAATTAGTTTTCCTAACCTTTCAGAACAGAAAAATATTTAAGCATTCTCTTGTTATTATTTCCTTAAAACAAAAAATCAACTATAGTCATCCTAACATCATACTTTTACCAACATTATATTTTAATTATCCCAGCTTCAATCATCGATTCACATCCCCTGCTATGTTTTTCCTTCTTTATACATAAACTCGCAGGATCACAGGATAACTCAAGTCAGAGGGGACCTCAGAAGGGCTGTAGTCCATCCTGCTCAAAGTATGGACAGCTGTTAGATCAGTCCAGATTGCTCTGAACTTTATTCACACAGGTTCTGAGAAACTCAGAGGAGGGAGGCTGCACAATCTTTCTGTGCAATATGGTCCAATGCTTGACTGTGACCGTGGTAAAAAGCACCTCTTTTATACCCAGTCAGAGCCTCTTGTTTCAGTTCATGCCTACTTTCTCTCATCCTCCTGCCATGCATCACTGTGGAGAGGCTGGCTTCATCTTCTCAATAACATCCATGTTGGTACTGGAAGGAGCCTTTAGGTTGCTTTAAACTGTCTCTTCTCCAGGCTGGAGCAACTCAGCTCCCCCAGCCTCTCCTTACAGGGCAGGTGCTCCAGCCTGACCAGCCTTGGGGCCCTGTGCTGAGCTCGCTCCAGTTTATCAGTGTCCTTCTTGCACTGAGGGCAGGTTGCAGAACTGGATGTGATATTTCAGGAATGGTCTGATGATTTTTGAATAAAGGAGGAATCATGTAATCACATAATCGTCTAGGTTGGAAAACACCTTGAAGATCATCCAGTCCAACCATTAACCTAACATTGACAGTTCCCAACTACACCATATCCCTGAGTGCTATGTCAACCCGACTCCTAAACACCTGCAGGGATGGGGACTCCACCACCTCCCTGGCAGCCAATTCCAACGCCTGATAACCCGTTCTGTAAAGAAATGCTTCCTAATATCTAGTCTAAACCTTTCCTGGCACAACTTGAGGCCATTCCCTCTTGTCCTTTCGCTTGTTACTTGGTTAAAGAGACTCATCCCCAGCTCTCTGCACCCTCCTTTCAGGCAGCTGTAGAGGGCGATGAGGTCTCCCCTCAGCCTCCTCTTCTCCAGACTAAACCCCCCCAGTTCCCTCAGCCGCTCCCCGTACGACCTGTGCTCCAGACCCTGCACCAGCTCCGTTGCCCTTCTCTGGACACGCTCGAGTCATTCAATGTCCTTTTTGCAGTGAGGGGCCCAAAACTGAACACAGGAATCGAGGGGCGGCCTCACTAGTGCCGAGGACAGGGGTCAGATCCCTTCCCTGTCCCTGCTGGCCACGCTATTGCTGACACAAGCCAGGATGCCATTGGCCTTCTTGGCCCCCTGGGCACACTGCTGGCTCCTGTTCAGCCGGCTGTCAATCAACCCCCCCAGGTCCCTCTCTGACTGGCAGCTCTCCAGCCACTCCTCCCCAAGCCTGTAGCGCTGCTGGGGGTTGTTGTGGCCCAAGGGCAGCCCCCGGCATTTGCCCTCAGTGAAACTCCTCCAGTTGGGCTCAGCCCATGGCTCCAGCCTGTCCAGGTCTCTCTGCAGAGCCTCCCTACCCTCGAGCAGATCAACACTCCCACCCAACTGGGTGTCACCTGCAAACTGACTGAGGGTGCACTCGATCCCCTCGTCTAGTTCTTCAATAAAGATGTTAAACAGGAGTGGCCCCAAAACCCAGCCCTGGGGGACACCACTCGTGACCGGCTGCCAGCTGGATTTAACTCCGTTCACCACAACTCTTTGGGCCCGGCCCTCCAGACAGTGTTTTACTCAGCAAAGCATGTGCACATCCAAGCCACAAGCGGCCATTTTCGCCAGCAGAATGCTGTGGGAAATAGTGTGAAAGACCTTACTAAATTCAAGGTAGACAACATTCACAGCCTTTCCCTCACCCAATGAGCAGGTTACCCTGTCGTAGAAGGAGATCAGGTTTGTCAGGCAGGACCTGCCTTTCATAAACCCATGGTGACTGGGCCTGATCCCCTGGTTGTCCATTAAATGACTTCTAATGGCACTCGAGATGACTTGCTCTATGACCTTGCCTGGCACCGAGGTCAGACTGACAGGTCTATAGTTTCCTGGATCCTCCTTTCTGCCTTTCTTGTAGATGGGTGTCACATTTGCCACCCTCCAGTCCAATGGGACCTCCCCAGTTAGCCATGATTTCAGGTAAATCATGGGCAGCACCTTGGTGAGTAATCTGCCAACTCCCTCAGCACCCTTGGGTGTAACCCATCTGGTCCCACAGACTTGTGTGCATCCAAGTGGTGCAGCAGGTCTCTGACCACCTCCTCTTCAGCTGTGCTGACCTCAGTCTGCTTCCCCTCCCCAACTCCCAGCTCATGCCTCTGGGTGTCCAGGGAACAGCCAGTTCCTCTGCTAAAGACTGAGGCAAAGTAGGTGTTGAGCACCTCAGCCTTTTTCTCATCCTTAGTTACCATGTTTCCCTCTGCATCCAGTAAAGGAGGGACATTTTATCTAATCTTCCTCTTGCTGTTAATGAATTTATAGAAACATTTTTTATTATCCTTAACAGCTGTAGCCAAGCTGAGCTCTAGCTGTGCCTTGGTTCTCCTAATGTTCTTCCTGCATAAAACTTCTCCACATCTTTATAGTCTTCATGAGAGACCTGGCCCCTCTTTCAAAGGTGATAGATTCTCCTTTTGTTCTTGAGATCCAGCCAAAGGTCCCTGTTTAGCCAGGCCGGGCTCCTTCCCTGCCTCCTTGTTTTTCAGCAACAGCCTGCTTCTGTGCCTTTAGGACTTCTCTCTTGAAGTATGTCCAGCCTTCCTGGACTCCCATATCCTTCAAGGCAGCCTCCCAAGGGATATTGTTAATCAGTCTTGAACAGGTCAGAGTCTGCCCTGCAGAACTCTAAGGTGGCAGTTTTACTAAGTATGATCCCGTCCCTCTATCTGCTTGCCATGCCCCTGCTAATAAAGCCTGGGATGCTGTTTGCCATCTCTGTGCCAGACCATGCTGCTGGCTCGCTCTCTGCTTGCTGCCCCAGAGCCCCTCCAGCCAGGCAGTTCCCAGCCTATACCATTTCAAGGGTTTCTTCCTTCCCAAGTAGAGGACTTTGTGTTTGCCCTTGCTGAATTTCATAAGGTCCCTGTCAGCTCATCCCTCCAGCCTGTCCAAGTCTCCCTGGATGACAGCCCTGCCCTCAAGCATATCAGCTGGTCTCCCCTAATTTGGTCTCGTCTGTGAACTTGATGACAGTGCAGTCCATTGCCTCCTCCAGGTCATTGATAAAGATTTTCTTTTGTTATACTCTATGAACATTTTGTGCCATATTTATCACTGTAATAAAATTGTATCTTTACAGAAAATATTTTTATTCTTAATATTTTGCTCAGATTTGCATGGGTTTGAGCAGTCAGTGTAAATCTCAGTAAATTATGTTTAAACATATATGGTGTAAATGTAAAGTTTTCCTTTTTTTTTTTTTTTCCCGTCTTACTACATAAAATGTCATCTTCAAGACATCATTTTAGAAATCACTATTGCTACCAAGAAGTTTCTCATTTTGGAAGTCGTAGCCTTCAGAATTTATCTCCAAGAAGATAAATGGTATTTCTCATCTGCTCCCATGCAAAGTGAATCTGTTTAAAATAAACAGTCTTCCTTAGCAGCTTAATGTGGCTGTCTAGAAGAGAGCAAAGATGGTTGTCCTAGGCTGTTCTGCCACTTTGCTCTGAGGATGGTACCTTCCACTAGAGAGGGATTTAATTTGGTGACCGTATCAGTATTTTTTTCCAAAAATGATATACTTGTGCCTCAAGGAAAAGAAAGGTGATGCTGCCAGCATAGTTTCTGCTGAGATAGGTGGCAACATATCTGACACCTTCTTCTGACTTTTGTACCAGTCACCTTAAAGGGAGGATGCTTCAACTATTCAGCAATTTTATATACCTGTTGGTTTTCCTCATGTAGCTTGTCCTGTTTTCTGAGAAACTGCAGTACCTTATGTCATCGCTAATGTTACTATTTATATCCAAGAAGAGACAGAAAGTATCTGAGCCCTCTGTTAAAGTTCTTATGAACATAAAGGCAGTCTTGCCTAGTAATGTAAGATGCTTAAAATACAATAAATGCTTGTGAATGGTGCTATTTAGAGGTAACAAAGACGAGTATCAAATGATTGAATAAACTCGGGTTAAAATTTTCAGTGTCAGAGTTCCACCAATACTCCTGGAATCATAAATGACTGTGTCATTTTCAAATATGGGACCTGGACTTCCAGGTCACAACCTAAATATTTCTGAAAATTGAATTAACGAGCTTCAACCTTGCTACTAAGAGAAAAGGAATGCCTGACTCAGATCTTTGTAGTGCATTTACAGTACATATACAAGGTCCACATTGTATAATCACCTGTCTAAATGGCTTGAAATTCTTAAGTTGTGCACTGGAGCAGAGGCTGAGTTGCAGTTCTTAATCTCATGCACATGCTTTCTCTGACAGTGTAGGCATAGTTTAGGCTCCCAGTTAGCATGACAATCATAAATAGGGAACTGGAGTGTTATTTCCCAAGACATGCAGGGCATGTGCGTGCCCCAAATCCATGGATTTTCAATTGGAGTGGACACTTGGCTTACTTAGAGGCTTTAGAAATTCCCAATCAAGAGAGCTAACTTGAAGCATGCATTTATTATGCTCTCAGTGTAGAGCGACTAATGTTAGTGAGAGGCAGGGAGAATAATTGCATGGGAAGGAAAATGTACTTCAGGCTGATGATATTTGTGCTGCTTGCCCAGCTGCAAGGCTGTGATTCTGGAACAAGAGGGCATGGAAAGGAAGAGGGAGGTTCCCTTCAACTCTTTGCAGCTGTACAAGTAAAGGAGCTGCACCAAATCAAAAAAACCTACACACAAAACTAAAAAATAAATGCTTTAAGAGCAACTGGTAAATTAGGACAGAAATGTCACTGCCCTGCCCCATAATGAAATATGGTACTGTGAAAATAGCACTTTGTTGCCTAGAGGTAGCAAGACATTTTACCTGATGTCATTTTATCTGGTGTGACATGGAGATGTGAAGTCCCTTTGAGCATCTTATGAATTTAGGAGGGAGTTTGTAAACAAAAATCCTCCTGTCAGTTGTCATCATGTAATCAGAGCTTCTTCCTGGTGAACAAAACATTTGTATTTAGATTGCACATTTACATGTAGAAAATCAACTAAACTAAGATATATTTTTTTTTATTTTGTAAGCTATGTCTTTCTGCTTTAAGTTGAACATTTGGGAGTAGGGCAGAAAGGTTTCACTAGCATCAAAATTACATGTTGTGAAGGCAGTGAGTGCGTGCAATGGCATTCACAAGGGAAGTGAATCAAGGTTGTGAGCTGTTGCATTTCTCATGGGAAGGGACTTGGTGGAGCAAGTCTCAAGCTGGCGAGGCTGGTGCCTGCCTGCGCTTTCTGGTTGCTGTTTAGCTGCTCCTTAGGCAGTGAGGGACCAGAATGCTCTGAACAGGGGCTGCGAAAGGGACTTGGTTTGTAGGGCTGGCAGCATGCAAGGCACCCATAACACAGCCTGCGCTGCTCTTTGTGTTTGCTTTTCCCAGTTTGTGCAGGAGTTTGAGCCTCTGCTTCCAGTTCTGCTGAGTGCTGCTTCTGGTACCCTTGCACCCAGGCTGCGGCTGGGAATGGCTGACTCCTGCTTTGGAAGGACTAAGCTCATGGGGAGCAGCAGCAACACCCTTGTAGCCATTAGCACATCAGGGACACAGAGCATCTCTTCTTAAACTTGCCTTGGGTGGTTTGGAGGGTGTACAGTGATGGTCTAAGCACCCCACAGGGTTGTTTCCTGGCACTGACTTGTCCTTGGCACGTTGGAGGCCTCAACCCAGCTGTCACACTGAGGGAGGCTGCTGCTGGCGTGGTGTGGGGCTGCAGGGTAACTGACGCCTCTTCTGGCGTTGGGGTCATGGGGGCCTCTCCTCCGGACAGGCACACTGAGCAAGATGCTGACTTGCATGGGGAAGGAGCTGCAGAAGAGGTGAACAGATCATACACCAGCAGAGAAGGAAGGAGGAGATACCTGGGGTCTTCACAGAAACTCTGTAAAGGTAACAGCCTAAGCCACACAAAATGCGGAAGGAGGGACAGATGCAGACCATGGCTGAACAAGTAGTGGACGGTGGCTCTCAAGACAGAGGAGAGGGAAAGCTAATGACTTTGGGCAAGAGAAGAAAGTTCCTGCTCCACCTTACCAAACACACATAGCATGGCAACAAGTGGGATGAATTAGGAGTTCACGTGCAGTTGCAGCCCTGTGACCATATTGGAATTACAGGTAAATGTCAGGATAGCCCTCCTGACTGCAGTGCTGTAGTGGATGGATACAGGCTTGTCAGAGACTAGTGATAAGATCAGGTGGGCAAGCCAGGACGAGAAGTTCTGTATAAAAGAGTGGCCTGAATGCTGACTGGGCTCAAAGAAAGGAAGGACACAGACCAGACTGTGGAAGTGGGGACAGGCTACTTGGAGGTGAATGTGAAACATGTAGGAATACAGTCAGGAGCCCAGCTGAAATCAAGACTAGCCAAGGAGGTGAAGGGCAACAAGAAAGGTTTCTGTAAGTACATTGACAGCAAAAGAGAAGGCATAGGTAGCATGGGCCCATTGCTCAGTGTGGCCATGTGGAAAAAAGGCTGAAGTCCTCAATGCCTTTTTTGACTTGGATTTTGCTGGAGGGACTTGTCCTCAGGCCTCCCAGGTGTCTGAGCCTCCTAGCAGAGCAAAACAGTACCTGCAGAAGAGGAAGACAGCATTAGGGATCACTTAGCCCACTTTGGATGTACACAGATCCACAGGACCAGATGGAATGTGCTCAAGGGTGTTGAAGGAGATGGCTGATGTCATTGCAAGGCTGCTCTCTCATCTTTGAAAAGTCATGGCAACTGGGAGAGGTTCTTGATGACTGGAAAACAGCAGATGTCACACCCAGCTAGTAACTAGTGAGATCCTTCTGGGTTCAATATTGGTAGCTTAGTAGTAGTAGCTTAGTATCTTCATTAATGACATCAGTGATGGGATAGAGTCCAATGTCATCAGATTTATGAAAGACACCAATTTGCAGGAGTCAGTCATGTACTGGAGGGCTGTGTTGCTATTCAGTTGAACCTGGGCAGACTGAAGAAATTATCTGACAGGAACCTCATGAAGTTCAGCAAAAGCAAATGCAAGGTCTTGCCCATGGGATAGAAAACCCCTGTGTAAAAGGATGGGCTGGAGACCAATTCTCTGAGAAGCAGTGCTGCAGAAAGGTATCAGAGAGGCCTAGGGAAGAGCAGTTTGAGTGTGAGCCAGCAGTGCACCCTTGCTGCAAAGAAAGTCACCAGCTTCCCTCAGCTGCATGGGCAAGAGTGTAGCCAGCAGGTAAGGAAAAGATCCTTCCCCTCTATTTGGCATTTGTGAGACTGACTGTGGAGTACTATGTCCAGTTTTGGGCTGCCCAGAACAAGAGGGATGTTGACATATGGAGACAAAATGAGTGGTGAGTGGGCTGTAGCAAGTGGCCTATGACATGAGACCAAGAGAGCTGGATCAGCTCAGCCTTAAGAAGAGATGGCCAAGAGGAAGACCTTAGTGCAGTCAGGGAGTACCGTGGTGGAGTATATAGAGGTGATGGAGCTAGACTTTTCTTAAAGGTATACAGTAGTATGACAGGAAGCAGTGGACACAACTTGTAACATGGAAAATTCTGGTTAGGTGTTAGGAAAAATGTTTTTACCACAGTGGTGGTGAAGTACTGGAACTGGTTCCCCAGAGAGGTTGTGGAGGTGTTATGGACTCAAGTGGACATATCCCTGAGCAACCTGATCTGATTACACCTGCTTTGAGCTGAGGATTGGACTAGGCAGTTCCTCATGACCTAATTATTCTATTATTCTATAGTATTTTCATATTTTTATTTTTTATATAAAGGTTGGGATTGAGTCCATACTTAGTAGGCCTACTCCAGGAAACTTATTTGTATTAATAGTTTCTTTCTGGGAAAATGACTAATTTAGTAAGGTAGTCATTCAACAAATTGAGCACCAAAATGCAATTAAGATATAAATTTATATAGCTGTGTTCAGACTGTCAATTCAGAAAGATCTTGGTTAGTTGCTTTGAGGCACATGAATTCCACTTTCAGAGGCAAGGGCTTTTAAGTGTTGCACTACCACATAGCATTATATCTAACTCTTTTGTTAACAACCTCAGGTTTAAGCCCTATGAGTAGGATTTGGTCTTAGGTTTTTTAACTTTTATCTGTTGTTTGTTAACCTTTGTATTGTTTTGCTAACCTTTGTATTTCTATAAAATTGTCAGGTATTCTCTGAAGTTGCACTGGAAGATGTTTACTAAAGTATTTATTCTTCAGGATATTAAAATCAAGGTCCTGAGTTGCTTGGTCTAAAGTCTTTCTTTCTTCTTATCCAGGACAACAGAAACAGCCTGTGCAGAGCAGTGCATTTGTAAATGTGGAACAAGTCCGCACCATCATGTTTGGCACTAAGAGGTTAGTTTTCACCTTTATTGTTATGCTTTTCATCTCAAAAAAATAGTATGGCTGTTGTGACTCTAATCTGAAAATTTTACATTTTTAAATGTATTGTTATACAAACAAAATACATCAGCTAGATAGACTGTTCTATTATATTAATGTTTTTTCTTTGCTGTACAGCTCTGTTCTACTTTATTTGAAAGGTATGTGACATACAGGCCTTGTAGCACAAAGGCAAATAGTATCCCCAAGGCATTATGGGTCATAGCAAGACTGCCAAGGAAGACATTGTACTAGTGCTACAGGGCATCCCTCCTGCTTTCTGCTTACAGAAAAAAACACCAGGATGACAAAGCATCAGTGTAAGATAGGTTCTTTTCTGCGATTTTAGGGAGTCCCTACTGAGTGTAAGGTAACCTCCAAGTCTTTTTCTGCATGATTCAATGTCATACCCCAAATGTCTCAAAAATCAACATTCCTGAATTGATGCTCTCTACTTCCTGCACTCTTTAAGTGCCTCTGCTCTTAAGCATCAGGTGGTGGCATTCTGCTCCTGTATCCATCAGCAGACATCATGGCCTTGCTTTCCCCACAGTTCCTGGAGCCACACAAGCTGTTGTGGCACCTGAGGCACCTTGCCCCAGGTACCAGCTTCTGCACCTCTGGGCCTTCTGCAGGAGAGTGTGATTCCTCTGTGGAACAAAGATACTACAGACCATTCCTCCCACGTGTGAACTCCCTGGGTTTTTTTGCTTGTTGGTAGGGTTTTAGGTTTTTCGTGCAAACTAATCAGGGACTTAACACTTATGCCCCAGTTGCATGGCAGCCGAGTGAAATGTTTGCCCAGTGAAGTGTCAGAGAACCTTTAATCTGGTATCTGGAGAAGTAGCTCACCTATTCTGAACTGTTGGGAAGAGGGGAGGCTAACTTGCCCTTAAGAAGTAGCACATATGAAGCAGCATCTTGCATAGCTGCAGGAAGCAGGGGTGGCAAATAATAAGAAAAAGCAAATTGGTTTTCTGAGGCATCAGCTCTCTCAGCAGTTGCACAAGTCTTCAGGATGAACTCCAGCCTTGTCCGAGTCAGGGTGCTACCAGGGGCTCCCCTGTCCCTTGTGCACCTGCAAGCCTGGCCCCTGCTGCCTCACACAGCAACAAATTCAATGGGATGTTTTACGCCTGTCTGAAGTGGTCTTGACATCTAACTCCAGATTGTGTTACCTTGTATCCGAGATATAAATGCAGTACATTTTTAGGGTAACTTTTCAGGAAAAGGTAACTTTGGTCTTTCTTTTAGGTAAGTACAGAATCCATTGTTTTATCAGTATGATGAGTTTAAGATAACTGTTGCTGAGGGTACAGTAATGGAATTGCAAACTTCCCATTTGAGGATTTCTGCTTTTAATTGATTGTAGAATATTAAGACTCAAGTTAATCAAAGACATTCTGAAAAGTGAAATAAATTATTACATTACATTATATTCAGGTGGGTTAGTTATTTTTGCCACTGTTTAATATTAGTCCAGATGAGCTCCTTCTCTGCTGATCTAAACATTTTTTTACTCTCAGGACATTCTCTTTATCTTTTCTTAGAATTATAAAGCAATGGTAAAATAGAAAATTGTTTGATTGGTAGCCTTTAAATTTCATTTTTTATGTTGTTTTTTTTTTTCTCCCAGATTGAATCTTGATTACTATGCAAATAAAAATTCCTCTTAAGAAATATTACAGAAAATATGAAATTCTCTTTTATGCCTGCAAACAAGAGATTTTAAAAAAAGACACATCTGGGGAACAGAAGTCTTTGCTTCTCCACTGTACTTATTCTGCTATTTCTCACTTTATGCAGACTGTTTTGAACCTCTTAAAGAAAGGTTTTCCTGCTTCCAGGAGGGAAAGAGGCAGGGTAGACTTCCATAATTCCTACGTGTAAACTGGTAAATTTCATCAAGTATTCTTTGGATTGGTACCATATTCTAGTTAGGCGGTGATTGGGTACTTGTCAGGTATTTTATTCTCCCAACTGCAGTGCATTTTGAGTTTAATTTTCATAGAGGACTGCTAATTGTGAACAAGAAAATCTTGATTTTTACTGATCTTTTTTGAAGGTTATAAACTCCTTACAAACAGACTGCCTAAAACTGTTGAGAGTTTTTGAACATCTTGGTTTGATACATTAATTCTTTTCCTAAAAAGAAATACTGTATTTTCTTGGAAGTATTGGGAAGAACAAAGCTATTTTTCTATGCTTTAAGGTTGATTTTCCTGTAAAATTAGATTTAAATTAGTTCTAATAATACATTGCTACTTATAAGCTCCACAAAACATTTAACAAAATTACAAAACTCTGACTCAAAAACTGAATTATCTCCTGTCACCAGATCTTTGGAAGTTATCAGGTATATAGTATCTCAGCTCCTGTAAGTGACTGTCCTATCAGAACAGCTTTGACAAAATTTGTATGTGTGGAAGATACTTCTCAGCTGCTTTATAAGAAGCTGTGTTGTTAATGTGAACTGACATCACTAACACAGGTGAATTTCTCTTGATTTCAATTTAATTTGAGAACTGATCCCGTGCTTTTAAATACAGAACTATCGTGGTTTCCTCTGTGTTGTCTTGTATTCTGCTCTCATCTATTTTGTTAATTTTTCTACAATTAATTAAATCTACAATACACAGCAGCACTGAAATAGCAGAGGTCAGTATGTATACCAGTGAGTTTCTGATGCGTTGTATTATTCACGTTGTGTATTTATATAAATCTTGCAAGAACAATTGCTGATACCATTGTCCTCCTGTGGAAGGGACAAGTATGTAAATGGCTTTACAGAAGGGATTTTTATTTTGTGGGAACAAACTTTATGTGTGGAAGTTGCTCCACAAAGATAGGCCTCAAAATAGCTCATCCTAAGGATGTGCGATAAACTCTGTCTGACTGTTGACCTGCCACTGGCATCATGATGTTCAGGGGTACTCTAACCTGTGGAAACCCTATGTTGTATAACTCATTTAAACTGCATCCACACAGCTGGAGAGTATTTCTCCTGGATGGCATGCTCAGTTCTCTTTTCCTTCTGTAGCCTATATTGAAGTGCTTCAAAAGATGTCCTAAGCTGTCAACAACTCTAGTCCCCAGTGCCCAGCCATTTGGATCCCAGGTCCCTAAATGAGTTTAGCAGACTGAAGGAAGCAACTGTGAGAAACAAGAGGTGAGAAATATGAGGACATTTGCTTAATTGTGTATGCAGTATCACTCCATTTCTGGAGCTGCATCCATTTGTCCCTTTTTTGAAGAGCCTTGCACGTGGCATATGTTTGAATTGGTCTTGTGGAGGATACCACCTTGATCCTGTGAAGTGCACAGACTACCACTATTACCTCTGGCTAGTTACAACCATTTTGGAGAAAAGAAAGGAAAGGTGAATAAAAAGAGGAAAGGACTCTGATCTTAAGGCACCCTGATCACCCTGATGTGAACTCAGGGTTTATTTTTATTGTGGATGTATTTGTGAAGAGCATGTGGTAGCTTATGTTATGTGCTAATGGCTGGTTTGGTGCTTCATGATGGATGGCCAGATTGCATGAATGGCAGTACTGACAGCCTTGGCCAGTGGTCCAAGAGTTTCACAACAAAGCAGTTGTTTCTGGAGGCAAATAGTTTTCTTTCCAAACTGTATTCCAGACAGCCATCCTGGAAAGCTGTAGTAAATTTTTTTAGTCCAGGTCTGTCAGCAGCAATCTGAGGCCTGGGATAAGTAGAAAAATAAACCTTTCTTCCAACATCTACTTATGTTGGCATGTTTATGATCTTTGGTGATAGCTGAGCTGGGCAAGTAATGTGACTGGTATAGAAGGAGGATGAAGAGATTTGGAAAGACAAATCAGCTTTTTTACTGACAGTTACTGACTTCTTGTATCTGGTTTTGATTAGAAAGTTAAGAAAATAGTGTTCATTTATAAGCTCCTGATATGAACAAACTGTAGGGTTTTCAAGATAATAGAAGCCTAGTTTCTTCTTTCCTCTTAGCTTGCAGAAAGGCTATGTTTACTCATTGTTTCCAAATTTCCTGGTTTCTGTTGGCGTTAGTCCTGTACTGTTCCACTGTTTGTTCTGATACCTCTGAAAGGTAGCCGGTGAATGGCTAGGAAACACTGTCCATTACTGAACACTAAGAGCATGTGTCAAAGTTCTTTTCTTTGGGATTTGTAAGTTAACAAAAATAATTATCTGCTTTGACCTAAATTCACCTGGTGTTCGCTATTCCCTTTCTTCTGCTTTTTAATTGGAAGTGACACTACTTGAATGAAGCTATAACATGCTCTGTCTCTTCTGCTCTGTTGTGGAATTAACTTTCTTATGTTGAACTTTGCTATGGAAGTGAACTGCAAAATAATATCTATTGGCATTGACTTCTTTAAAGTTTACTACCGTTTCCTAAATATGAACTTCCAATGTCTCACACTGTTTTATTGCTTTGTGGCCTGGAGGCTGAATAATGCAAAATTATAAAGTAGCTGTGGGGCTTGGTTTCTAATTCAACCAGAACAGACACAATCTAGCATACAGATATATGTAGGGCAACACAATGTGCAACATCCTATACTGACTGTCTCTTGGTTCTCAAGGTTTTTTTTCCCTTTTACACACCTGGCCATTTTTTCCAGCTTGTGCTATGCTTAATGAGTGCTCAGATTTTTTAACAGATCACATAACTCTTCAGATGGGGTAACTCAAGCCTTCCGTGAATACATGGTTTCTCTGCTGCAGAATTCATCCTTCCAACAAGGAGTGTAGCTCTCTTCTGATAACCTACAGCTTCTTTCAGCAGCATTTGTTCTAGGTGTGGGTAGGCAAAGAAAGGAAGTGAACCTGAGCATGTTGATCCAGTTATGATTGCTTACTCACACCAGATAGCAACAGGGAAAATCTTTCTTCTTCACCTGAAATGTTCAAACTACTCCAGTGCCAGTTGATCCAAGGGGCCAAGTTCTCTGTATGTCTTGTTGTAAGGGGCTTTAAGTGTTTTTAGCTCCAGAACTTAACTGTACAGCAGAACTTGAGCTTCCCTCTAGATTGGCAATTTATCTTTGCCAGCTGCTTCCTCTGTCAAGTCTTCCATTTGCTTAGTTTTCCTCTTTTCATAGGATTTAGTATTTGCCACATATTGCCTTCTCTGATCCCTTTGTACCCAGTTTCCTGTTTTCTGTCTCTGAATATCTGCCATGCATCTTCTGCCTGTTGCACTCAGTTCACCCACCTGGATTCAATTCACCAAAATTTTTAATGATCACCTTGTGACCAGATCCGTCAAGAACTCTGCACTTAGGCCTCTGCAACATGGTAGCTGCCTTAAACATATGCTTCTTGAAACGTTACCCTCTGTTAGCTTCCTTAAGTGTCACTTCTCTGAATAATACTCCTTCTGCTGGAGGAGAGAGGGTTTTGATCTTTTTTACCTCCTCTGGTAATAATGAAAGGAAGCCTCAAAGTAGCAATGTTTAACTAATGAAGTAGTAAGATAACAAAAATTTGATTTGCCATGGATCTGCAAAAAACGTCCTGAAGAATTTACAGATTACATGGTGGATTCACCTCAGCTAACAACCAAACATCTGCACAGCCACTTACTCCACTGTCCCATGGGATGGGGAGAAAAGAGAAGGATGGTAAGAAGATTCATGGATCAAGATAAAGTCAGTAACAGGTAAAACAAGAAAGAAAATAAGGAATTAATTTATGCTTCCCATTGGCAGGCAGATGTTTAACCACTTTCTGGAAAGTAGGGCCTCAACACAGGTAATGGTTACTTTAGAAAGCAAATGTCATAACCAGAATGTCCTCCCTTCCTCCTCCTTCAGCTTTTATTGCTGAATACAACATCGTGTGGTTGTAGAATATTCCTTTAGTTACTTCTGGTCAGCTGTCCTGGCTGTGTGTATTCCAGCTTCTTGCCCACCCCCACAGCCTACCTGGGAGGAACAAGACAGGGGGACAGAGTGGGAAACCAAGAAGGACTTGACACTGTGTAAACAATAGCCAAAACACTGATCTGTTATCAACACTGTTTTAATCATAGATCCAAAACGCAGCAACATATGGGCTGCTATGAATAAAATTAACTCCATCCTAGCCAGACCCAGTACAATGTAAAAAGCCCAATCATATGCTGGAGCTTAAGCTCCAATAAAATGATTGCATATGTAGCAAAATACAGAAAACACATATTTTTAGATTACCAGTTCATCTAATGAAAATTTGGCATCCTGTACATACAAATAACAAAACAATTAAGCTGTAGTGAACAGCTTTTAAAAATTTGCTTCAAGCAACTGCATCCTTAATTATAAAATATTAATTAATATTTGGATATAATCTATGTTTTTACAAATGAATATATAAAAGAAATTTATGTCTGTTTAAATTTACCTTAAGTGATTAACATTTTCTCAATTATATTTTTACAGTTTATTTTACAATTAGGATCTAGTCCACCTCATGTAAAGCATTTCACAGGGATTTTCATGAGCTAACAAGCCAACTTGGCATGTATCTTTTTGTTACAGAAATTCATCTCCATTTCTACACCCAACTTCACACTGTAGCTCCAATACTTAGAGTTATTTAATTCTTCTATTGTGTTTCTTTGCTCTATCTTGGAGGTTTTGTAAGAGTGTCTGATTATTGCCTGCAGATAGGATTACACTTGCACTTCAGTTATAACCTCTATTACCATAAGTTCCTTCTTCAAAAGTGGCTGGTGCTTGAAATTATAAAGAGGATCTAACATCTCAGTGACTGGATTTTTTTTTTGTTTGTTTTTCTTTGCATTGTAATACTAGCATGTTTGTTTACTTCTCTAGTTGATCTCAAGCAATTAAAGTGCGAGCAAAACTGCAGATGCCTGTCTTTTCATGTTTCCAATTCCCTTATGCTTTAGAAGATTCAGGAGGCACAGAGTGTCTGAGCAAGACCCTTAAGAGATGTTATGTATGTGGCTGGACTCTTCAGTGTACAGGGATGTATTCCCAGTTACAGCCTATTCAAGCTCCTGTTAAAGGGCAATACCCTGGCATTTCTGAAGTCAGTGAAATTCTTTTTCTCTTATTGTAGAAGTCAGGATTTCACCTGAATTTTCTAACAATACTCTTTACCAAGAGTTTGCAGGATGAGGAAAATGTTTTTTGGTTTTGCTTTTCAAGAAATGCATTTGGAAGATAAATACATGAAGCTATAAACTGAAGGTCAATCTTACTGTATGATGAAGTCAGTTGAAGGTCCTCACGCCCCAGTTCAGTCATTTCTTCTTGCACAGGAAAGGATGAAGATATTTCCCAGACAAGGATGAACTTCATGCTCAGATTTCGTGCTGATCTTGAGCCTCAGTGCCCTGCAGATATCTACTCTTAGCAGAACTGCTCCTGTTAGATTCTGGCTGTAAAATTAACTGTGAGATCTTTCTCATTTTTAGGAAATGAAGTCTGTAGATTAGAGAATTATCAGTGCTGGCACACGTGAAACCTAGTTTCAATTTAAAACCACTCTAGTTTAATTTCAACGTAAATGTCAAAGGCACGCGTATGACAAATCAGCACCTAACAGAGCTAAGTGGCATCACCTAGACTCTACTGCATCTTTCACGTGTAAGAATAGCTACACTGGTGGTCAGAAATACATTTTCTCTCGGGGGTTGCTTGCCAAATACATCTCTGAAACCTTCTGAAGCACAATTTATACCACATAATGAGAGCTGTTGTCATGTCCTACAGACTTTTTCAAATGCTTCTGGCAATTACATGATTTCTCACGTGTCTCCATTTCTTCGAATGCTTTTTTAAATCCCTGCCCACAATCATAACACTGTATCAGAGCAAAGGGCTTTTCTCCCTGTATCTTTATTTTCTAACAAAAGTCCCAATATCCTGATAAAAACCAAACCTCATTTCAGAATGTGATATGTCTGCGTCCTGCTTGTATGTATAAAGCCCTGGGGTTAAATTTTCAACATGGTGAATAGTAGATATCTTCACAAATCCCATTGTCTGCTAGTGGGATTTATTCATGCTGCTCCCTGACACCTTTTTAAACACTCATACTGGTGATTTATTTTATTACAGTGTTACAGAAGGCACTCAGTAAAGTGTATTCGGATTCCTTGTTTGGCAACATGAACCAATCCGAGGGAAAGGGAACAACTGAGCAGCTGCATTTGTGCTGTATTGCCGCAGATAGTGGTCATAGGTTGTTGGCTCCATATTTATGTGGTCATAAATTGCCTGTTTTGCTGACACTTTAAAGTAAATGAAGGAAAGCATCAGCACTGCTGGCTTTCTGGCAGGAAGCCTAAGAGCAGCTTGGTATGCCTTGTATGTCTAGCTAAAGCCACTTCGATGGAAAGTTTTAATTAAGTGCATGTCTGTACATGCAGAGAAGAAATCAAAGGCACTTGGGAAAACGAAAGTGTATCTGCTCCAGACTCGCTGAGGAGTAATTTGGTGAGAGCACTAAATGACTTTCAATTAATTGGAAAATATTTTCTTAAATATTGCTGGAAAATACAAGAAAATCAGTCTGAAGGGAAGACTATAAAATTAGTCTGTAGATCTAATCCATTTGCTCCATACTTGTTAGAAGATGTGATGGTAGTATAAATCAGAGGTGTAGGGATTGTGAAACTAATCTGATACGTTGGATTTCATTAAGCTCCGTAATTGTAATTATCAGAACACCGGAAGCTGGTTTGCCTACAGCGAGTATTTTTGATTTGTCATTTCTGTAACAGTTTTTAAACTTAAAAACATCCAAAAATTAATAGTTAATGCCAGTTTTATAGCAAATCTTTTTAGCCCTGTTTCCTGTTTCTCATAGTTACAGGAAAAAAATCACTTAGTTCTCTTCAGACTAGAGGGATGGCTTTTCATGAAAAGAGCAGTTCTGAGGAGCAGGGATAATTCATTTACCAGTAGATATGTTGCATGATTTATTTTGGATAATGTTTAGTGTATGATTCGTTGTTCTATCTGCATTATGGCAAAGCCAGAAGGGCCAACCCAGGTTTGTACAGGGCTTGTTGTATCATACTGTGTTCTTAATCCCTGTAATCTTTTTATGGGCTCAATACAGTGTGACTTCTACCCTTTTATCCATCTTTCAACTAAGGTAGAAAACTTGCTTTATTATTCACGAAACTTTTCTTCCAGAAGAAATGGAGCTTTCTCAATAGCCAATCCAAAACTGTACAACAAACTCCATGAGGGGCTGGGGATGACCATACAGTTTTGGCTTTTGTCCCTATTTAATCTCCCATTTTTACTGTAATGCTAAAATACTCTGCACTAAATAACCACAGTGAAGAAACAACACCAGTGGCTTAAGCCTTAGCATGGCAACTCTTTTGTTCCGCTGTATGATAAGTGTTTGATCAGCTCCTTCTATTCATCTCATTTAAAATGCATATTCTCCTGTGTACTGTACTGTCAGATGAAACCATCCCTCATCCCCAAAGCCCCGTTTTTTTTGTTTGTTTCTTAACATGGGCAAGGTTATTTTCTGAACACAGAATTATAGGTCTGATCTCCTAATATATTTCTGTGTTCCTGAAGATGTTTATGAAAAAGTGAATCTGAAGACTGGAATAGATAAGGCTGTTTTCTTAGCATGAATTATCAGATGCCATTTAAGAGGTATAAAGCAGATGGGAACTCTCACTGGAAGGGGAGAAATAAATGCAACAGGTGCATCATAAGAGCAAAAAAGCTATTTGTGAGAGTAATTCCAAGAAGGGAAGATGCCATCAAAAGGTTATTTACCTTTTGGCAAATCATTGTGTTTTGTCTGACTTCTTCTAATTCGAAAGATGAGAAATAGTTTGGCATTTATTATCAGAAACCTGTTGTAAACAGAAGTATCTTGTTTCTCTGGGTATTATGGAGCAATGCTAGATGCCTCCACTGTTCATGTAAAAGACAGACAAAGAAGGGTATCCTTATGGACAACATGGAGAAAGTCCAGAACGCAGAAAAATGAAGCATCTCGGAGTATTCCAGTAAGTGTAAAGAATGCTGTGGTCCAAAGACCCCTGCTGTGGTCTTGAAACCTTTGTAAGATCACCGCTTTACATTAACTTAGAGCAGTGGTCCCATGCAGAGTGTAGGGAGACATGAGAAATGCTGCCCTTATTATAGTCCCCACCCCATACACCAGGCTTGTGCACAGCTCCTCAGGCAGTTCATAGGCAGGCTCTGGAATTTGTTGCAGCAGCATGTGAATCTTAGGAAGTTCAGGAAATGTAACAAAAAACTTTCTTTAATGTGTCAGTGGCCAAACACTGGAGCAGGTTGCCATGAAGCTGTATGGTCTCCGTCTTGGGAGATAATACGTGACTGATTATGGCCCTGAGCAATTTGCTGCAGCTGCGCCAGCTCTGAGCAGGAGGATGGACTGGAGGATCCTCAGAGGTCCCCACCAGCCTCAGTGACTGTAGTCTGTTGCAGGCTATGAAACTCCAAGGAATACCTCTACATTATGAAGCCTCTGAATCCCAAATTCCCAGGGGCAGGAAAGCTTTGTCCTACTGTTTGTCCTACTGTTTGCCACTGCCTGTATTGATTTTGCCCTTAGGACTGTTCTTGGCCACGGTCCCAGAGGATGCTGATCTAGGCTGACTAGGTCTGATCCAGCATGAATGTTCTTGTGTGTGTTAAGAGGATACTGGGCTGTACTGCAGATAAAGGAGTAACTCTAGGGAAGAGAGGTTATTGAGGGGAGGAGAGTAAAGCAATGCAGCTATGCCTGTGATCCGTGCAGGGCAGTCCAGGGAGAGTCCTGAGGTTGAGCTATGTTTTTACTATAGACATTGTAACTCAGAGTGGAGATGCTGGAAATATGGCCAACACCGGTATCCCCAGCCTGATCCACCTGGTCTGCTGGTGGGGCTCAGCAGCTGAAGCATGAGGCAGACTGGTACGCTGTGCTCACCTCTTCTCTATGAAAACTCAGTGCAGCGTCCTCTTAATTTTAACTGTGTTTAGTCCAGTTCTTGGTACCTGACATTATCCAAACACCTAAACAAATTGATGTTTGTGACATTTGACCGTTGAGCAGCTGGGAGGCTTCGATTTGTGTTATAACACTTATTTAGTTTCACCTGTTTAATAGATAGGACTATCACGTTAACGATTGACATCTTGTTAAGGTGCGTGAAAGGTTTGCCACAAACTCTAAAGGCCACAATAGGAGAAGCTAAAAAGGAAAGATTTGAAATGTGATACTTCTGAAGTTAGACATGGAGATGAAGCAAAGTAAATTAAGTTAGAAAAACAAAACAAAACCTCCAAACCCCAAAGACTGCTTCTTCAACTGCAAGTCCTTCTTTATAGATGTCAGTTTCTTTATAAATAAACAATTTGCTCTTTTAAAATAATTGGTGATGACTCAATAGCTCATCTTTATTATTGTGTTTTTTAAATATGCAGACTTCAGCAAGTCTAAATCTGTGCTCTTTGGGGAAAAAAATAAGGCTTTAATCATATTCAGATGTAGCCTCCTTTTCATCTAGTAGTTTACTTGCTTTGACAGGTGAATATAACTTTCTGAGATTTGTGCTTTGTTTTTAAACCCACTTGCCTACTTATATATAACTTTCCTTACGTAGAGATTGTAATTTTTATTTTACCTTAACTGACACCAGTCAGATAAAGAGGCAGATTTATAGACATTTATTTATTATATTCCAGCTGGTGTTTATAATATTCTCTCCTGAAGATTGTTTTTCAAATAAAAATGGAGGTAAGCAAAATTTTACATGGCCACACAGAGGTATATTTTGTTGTTGTTTTTCAGTAAACACCACACCAGGTACTGAGCAATGGATCTCCACACCAGTTGCTTGGGTATCTTCTGTTTTTCCCAGTGCTGATTGCCACAAGGCTGCAATATACCTCTGCTCCTCATTTTAGTCAGTGAGGAAGAAGGGTGAGAAAGCATGTAGTTCTGTTTTCTTAGAGGTTGTATGATGTAAGGCTTGCGGGCCCTCCTATTTGAGGAGTCATTAAAGTACCTGGGTGCTTTGGTGGGGAGTCTCTGTAGCCATGCAGCAGCGCTGGGGACCATCCACTAATGCTGTGCTGTATTGGGAACAGTGGGAGCTATCAGAAACTAGGACTAGCACTGAAGGAACAGGAAAATAAATTAATTACAGTTAAAAATGAGTGTGAAATTACCACTCTGACGTAAGGGAGAATATTTCTAGCAGGAAACAGCCAGTGGATAGGCTCACAGTAAAAAGACAGCATTAAATTTCAAAGGGGAATGTGACTTTTGCAAGTGGAGCAAGACTTTGGCTGCAGGACAGGCATACCTACAAATAAATACTGTTTTTTTTCATCCTCTTGAATGTGTTATGAAAAGCACTAGCAACAGAAAGAATAACAAGCTGCCCCATATTGTGATGATGTCTGTCCATAGGAGATCCACATGTGAGCTTGGCTCACAGCAGGTAGCTTTCTGTCTGTGCTATTACAAGTGTCTCTGTGTTATCAGAAACAGCTATGTGTTATTTTCACTTTTTGGGCACCCCTGTTTCCTCATGGCAAAGCTGCCCTTTGTGCCTGCCCCTCTGCAGTGTGGCTTATGCCAGTACAGATCAAGACCCCTGCACTGAGAAGAAAGCTTCTGTGTGCATCATCTTTAATACAAAGATAGGCTTGCATTGTCTGAATTGATTCCAGTTCATAAAGCTGATGTTTAATTGACATCAGAGTTAATCATCATGTCCTCAGCAGCTTTCATGTTTTAATAAATGTGAACAGCATGGAGACCAAGTAGATTCGTTTCAATGTAGATTCATTAGGGCAAAAAAGATCATTAGCTCCTGGTGTTGAATTGTTTCTCAGTAAGATAAACACAAATTCAGACATGCTTTGAACTACCAGCATAGGCTTGTTTCAGTGCAAAGGGAGCAGGTGAGCCATGGTATCCTGATTATTCCTTTTACTTGTTTAAAAAAAAAAATCTATGAGGACCACAAAGTGTTGGAAATATACTGTCCTATCCACTAATGAGCAGTAGAACTAAATGAGATATCTCAAAACTCCCTCTGTGTTCACCTACTTAGCGTATACTTGGCTGAACTTCATCTAATTGTTTTCAAAGTGACATGTGGATTTCATACCAGGAGAGAAACACTGGAAGCGGTTTCCATACATTTCAGTTGTTCAGTCGCTCATGCTGAGTGATAAGCACTGATCAGATATGGGTATCTATTATGCTTTGTGATGAGCATATAATAAGACTGTCTCTGTCTGCTGTGTTCTCCTCTAGTCCATGGGCAACATTCATAAAACCAGGATGAGAAAAGTTTGGTGATAGCCATTCGTTTGCTCGAGAAAAATTCATATGAAGGAAAAAATACTCTGTGGCAATATCCTCTCATTTATGGCTGTGCAGTGGTGGAAATGGTAGAAGCCTGGTTTGCCCATAAAATTATCTATTTCCCTGAAACCCCTTCAGGGGGATTTCACATAGGGTGTGGGGTCTGCCTCTCGTCTTTCCCCTTTTGGTCAGTAAGGGCTCTGCTTACAGGTACAGCTCTGGCTGCAGCTGCCACACAGGAATAAGGGAATCCTTATTCCTCATTAACTGAGAGGTTGTATTTGATAGAGGCTTGCTGAAAGAAAACTGCTCCTTTGGTAAAGCACAGTATTGTTCTGTGGCTTTTACCTCCTGTTTTCATTGGCATTCTGAAATGTTTGTTTGAAAAAGTGTGTAGTCCCTTTCTTTAAAAAAAGAAAAAAAGAGATTTGTCATTTTCTGGATCTTATTTAACAGAAGCACTCTCTTGAGTACCGCTTTAGAGAGATAAAAGATTTCTGAGCTGCTTGTGTTTCTATACTGCTCAGCCACAGGAAATATTTGCAGCACATGTGAATGCTGAGAGTTTGATCTCAGTTCTTGTGACTAGCAATGGCTAAGGTGTATGAAATTTTAGTCTCAGAAGAAAACAGTCATCTGCTTCCTTTAATAATGGAAGTTATTTAAATCTGGACATCTTGTCTAGCTAATTCAATTATTTTGGTTTTATATTGACTGGAGAGCTGAACACATTTGTGTGAACAGTTTGAATTTAGCCTCACTAAACAGCGTTATAAAAGAGTGCAGATACTGGTTTATGATTATGGAATAGCTACCATACATACTGATAATCAGAGTTTTTTGAAAATAGTTTTTCTTCTTTCCCTCAAATGCCTCTCTAGATTCTGTCCAGTTCATCTTGTGAAAGTTTCCCAAAGCCAATTTATAGGAAGAGGCTTATTATCATTACTATGTTAACGTGTGCTTTGGCACAATTTGGTGCATATTCTTAATAGTGACTAACCTATGTAATATTAACAAAGGATTTGGCAGATGTTTTGTTCTATGCAGGCTTTTAATTCAGGATAAATGATCTTCTAGAGAACAAGGAATTGAACTTTCTACAGGGATTTCTTGATGAAAACCTGTGGCCTTTGTTTTTTATGATAGCCTTGGATTTAACCCTCCCTCTTCCCCTTGTACTTTGCCCATTACTATAGCCTGTGAATATGGAAGAGTTAACTTGGCAGAATATTGTGGTTTATAGTGTAATTATATTGAAAATCCAAATGAAATCTCATCTAAATACCTGATTCCCCCATTACAATGTGTTACTAGAAGGGAAATGCTGATAACTCCAAGCCCTGCAGAGGTCATGATTGCAGACTTTTTAACCGGTGGCTCTGCATCCTGTTACCTTGCTGCTCTCTCATAGATTCAGCAACTCCTGTGCATCTCTGGTGCCATGAAGGTCATGGAGCAGGTCATCTCGAGTGCCATTAAAAGTCATATAATGGACAACCAGGGGATAAGGCCCATTCAGCATGGGTTTATGAAAGGCAGGTCCTGCCTGACAAACCTGATCTCCTCCTACGACAGGGCGACCTGCTCATTGGATGAGGGAAAGGCTGTGGATGTTGTCTACCTTGAATTTAGTAAGGCCTTTCACACTATTTCCCACAGCATTCTCCTGGTGAAACTGACTGCTTGCGGTTTGGATGGGCACAGGCTTTGCTGGGTAAAAAACTGTCTGGGTGGCCGGGCCCAAAGAGTTGTGGTGAATGGAGTTAAATCCAGTTGACAGCCAGTCACAAGTGGTGTCCCTCAGGGCTGGGTTTTGGGACCACTCTTGTTTAACATCTTTATTGATGATCTAGACGAGGGGATCGAGTGCACCCTCAGTCAGTTTGCAGATGACACCCAGCTGGGTGGGAGTGTTGATCTGCTCGAGGGTAGGGAGGCTCTGCAGAGAGACCTGGACAGGCTGGAGCCATGGGCTGAGCCCAACTGGAGGAGTTTCACTGAGGCCAAATGCCGGGGGCTGCCCTTGGGCCACAACAACCCCCAGCAGCGCTACAGGCTTGGGGAGGAGTGGCTGGAGAGCTGCCAGTCAGAGAGGGACCTGGGGGGGTTGATTGACAGCCAGCTGAACAAGAGCCAGCAGTGTGCCCAGGGGGCCAAGAAGGCCAATGGCATCCTGGCTTGTGTCAGCAATAGCGTGGCCAGCAGGGACAGGGAAGGGATCTGACCCCCGTATTCGGCACTGGTGAGGCCGCCCCTCGATTCCTGTGTTCAGTTTTGGGCCCCTCACTGCAAAAAGGACATTGAATGACTCGAGCGTGTCCAGAGAAGGGCAACGGAGCTGGTGCAGGGTCTGGAGCACAGGTCGTACGGGGAGCGGCTGAGGGAACTGGGGGTGTTTAGTCTGGAGAAGAGGAGGCTGAGGGGAGACCTCATCGCCCTCTACAGCTGCCTGAAAGGAGGTTGCAGAGAGCTGGGGATGAGTCTCTTTAACCAAGTAACAAGCGATAGAACAAGAGGGAATAGCCTCAAATTGCACCAGGGAAGGTTTAGACTAGATATTAGGAAGCATTTCTTTCCAGAAAGGGTTGTTAGGGGCTGGAATGGGCTGCCCAGGGAGTTGGTGGAGTCCCCATCCCTGGAGGTGTTTAAGAGTCGGGTTGACGTAGCGCTGAGGGATCTGGTGTAGTTGGGAACTGTCAATGTTAGGTCAGTGGTTGGACTAGATGATCTTCAAGGTCTTTTCCAACCTGCATGATTCTGTGATTCTGTGAAACAACCAGGATGCTGGTTTCAGGTTTCATCCAAAATGAGTCCCACAGGAAGACCAGCTAGCCCTGCACCCTGCAACTTAAGTTGTGGATTACTACCTTAGGCAGCTGTCCACTGATTTTGTTTTATGTCTGGCAGACCTAAACATGCTGGTTTTGCTGTGCATTCATAGCAGTCAAATGTGCTGCTTTCAGAATTCCAGTATTGGTAGAATTGCTGTCTGGAACATGGAATTAAATATTGAGTTATCATTAACTATGATATTAACAGTGATGGTGATATTAACATTGCTTTCTGAAAGGATGTTCTGCAAAACATCCCTGTATATGTTGACAGACTGTAGTGCTGCTTGCCTAGTAAGAATGGATGGGTTAACACCAACCCCCCCATGGTTTAAGGTTCTGGAGAAAATCAGATATTTATCTTCTGTACACATGGTTTGTTAGGTAAGTATTTTGGGTAGGTATACAACTCTACTCAAGGAACGTTTGGTAGCATTTGCAGATGGAAAGCATTAGTTACCTTTGTCAGAATCTGTGTTAATATCCCATAATTAAAACACTCCCTCAGCCTGTTTCTTCCCCTGGAATAATTCATTACTTCATCTTTTTCACTTACAAATTTATAATGATCTATGCTATGTGTGTTCAGAGGTTGTTACTGCATGTCTACTGAACATTTACCGTACTGGATATCTAACATTTACAGTTTATGGCACTAGAAATCATAGTTACTCACTTCATTCACGGGAAGAGTGTTTTTGTGACTGATGTTTGTGACTTTGTTTTTCAAAAATACTTTGTATTCCAGACTGTTACTTAATGTGTACTTAATTCTAAGTATGTAATGTGAAAATCTAATTCATTTACGGATTCATATGTGCTTTTGAGAGGTTTTTAAGTTTTAACAAAACAAGACCATAATAGAATATCCAAAGTATTTGGGAGAGCAAGGTAAAAGAAAAAAAAAAAAAAAAGTAGTTTTGAGATGTAAGCTGTAGTTTTAGGAAAAATCTGGAGCCAAAATAGCTCACCTCTTAAAAAAAGGGGGAGAGAGGGAGGTTCTGGGTTCTCCCCATCATGCTCTGCTTCACTCACTACCCTGCTCTTGCCACTTCAGCAAGTGACAGAGCTTTCAGGTGATTGCCTGGCAGGTGGGTCCCACTCCATAAAGTAGCAGAAGACCAGATCAGGGGAGTAGTGTTTCTTGCTACATCAGTGGGGAAAATAGCCTGACATCCAACATCAGAGCTAGTGCAGGGAAGATACAGGGCTAATACAGGCATGGTGGCAGGAAGAAGGAGAAACCCCACCAGATTCTGGGGGTTGGATTCTTAACTGCTCCTTTCTTTAGGCTGAGAAAATTAGATCTCCCATTTTAATTTAAGACCCCATTTTTGAATAGAATAGAATAGAATAGAATAGAATAGAATAGAATAGAATAGAATAGAATAGAATAATTTCACTTGGAAGGGGCATACAGCAATCATCTAGTCCAACTGCCTGACCAGGTCAGGGTTGGCCAAAAGTTAAAGCATGTTAAGGGCATTGTCCAAATGCCTCTTAAACACTGACAGGCTTGGGGCATCAACCACCGCTCTAGGGAGCCTGTTCCAGTGTCTGACCACCCTCTTGGTAAAGAAAAGCTTCCTAATGTCCAGTCTGAACCTCCCCTGGTGCAGCTTTGAACCATTCCAGTGCATCCTGTCACTGGGTACAAGAGAGAAGTGAGATCAGCACCTCCCTCTCCACTTCCCCTCCTCAGGAAGCTGTAGAGATCAGTGAGGTCACCCCTCAGCCTCCTTTTCTCCAAAGGAGACAAGCCCAAATTCCTCAGCTGCTCCTCATAGGACATTCCTTCCAGCCCTGTTACCAGCTGTGTTGCTTTCTTCTGGAGGCCTTCAAATATCTTCACATCCTTCTTAAACTGTGGGGCCCACAACTACACACAATATACTCAAGGTGAGGCCGCACAAGGCTGAATACAGGGGGATAATCACCTCTTTTGACCACTGGTTATGCTGTGTTTGATGCACCTCAGGATGCAGTTTACCCTCTCTTGGCTGCCAGGGCATGCTGCTGACTTGTATCGAGCTGCTGTCTGTTGGCCAGTACCCCCAGACCCCTTTCTGCAGGGCTGCTCACTGGCCACTCCTCTCTCCTAGTTTATACTTGTTGTCCAGCATTATTCTGTCCCAGGTGCAGATTCCAGCATTTGCACATGTTAAATTTCATCTCATTAATCATAGCCCAGTGCTCTAAGCTATCTACATCCCTCTGCAAGGCCTCTTGTCCAGATCGTTGATAAATATATTGAACGGAACTAGTCCTAGAACTGAACCCTGGATACAAGCACATATGGGCCAGTCGCCAGCAGGATGTAGCCCCAAAAGGGAGCTGTCAGAAGTGGGATTCGAACCCACGCCTCCAGAGGAGACTGCGACCTGAACGCAGCGCCTTAGACCGCTCGGCCATCCTGACCCACAGGGTGCTGCCCCTGCTGCTCTGTAATCGGGATATTTGCAGGTATTTTTAGTGATGGCTTCTTGTACTATTTTTCTCATATAGAAAATATTTTAAAATATTCCAAACAAAATTTATATTGTGTTGAATCTAATGTAACTATAATAACTGATGTTAATTTGGTACATGCAGCTGTTTCATTCTGTGAGTACCTGTTAGTACGTTGAGAAAGAAGCAGGGACTGTTGCACGTAAATTACGTACGCCATGTAGCAGAAGTCTGAAGGTATACAGAAATGAATAAAAATACAGTATGTTGCACAAGGGCATCACTTAAGGCTGATTTGTTTCCTGTAATGTCTATGAAAGCCCCCTTGAGACCGCTACAAGTTATTCATGGTGAGAGTTCTCTGTGACATTTCAAAGGGGGTCTGTGACACTTAAACAAATTGTATGTCCCCGTGCTGCATTTTTATAAAAGGAATTCATGTACTTGAAAGCTGCATCCAGGAAGCTCTAAATATACAAATTTGGTTGAGATTTGGGAGTAAAAGTCAATATGGAAGGCAAGAGGTATACTTGTTTGGGAGCATCAGTTTTTAAAATCCAGCGGCTCTGTTTGGAATGTAAATTTAATAGAAAAATCAAATTTTAGAATAAGACAACCAGAAACTGACTATCAGAAATTACAACTATACCTCTGGCCCCAAAACGTGATTATTCCTCAGAACCTTAAGGAACAAGATTTTCCAATGGCAAAAAAAAAGGCTACAGAACCTACTAGATTGGTCAGAGTTTGATACTGATTTTATTTGATTGTGGTTTTGAAGGAAAACAGTTGCTACTGTTTGGAGAAACCCATCCTTCAGGCTCCAGTTTTTCAATGTCTTTCTTGCAGGGAAGCCTGCATGCAAGAAATGCTGCAATGTCTTTCTTGTCGGGAGCCCAAAGTGCTAGACCCAGTACTCTGATTCAGTCTCACTGGTGCTGAGTAGAGGGAAATAGTGACTAGTCTTGACCTGCTGGCCATGTCCTTCCTTGGAGATACACAACAGTTGACTGGACAAGGCCCTGTCTTGTCCTGACTTCAGAGTTAGATCTGTCTTCAAAGTTGGCCCTCTTTTGAGCAAGGTGTTAGAGCAGTTAAGTGCTAAAGGTCCCCTCAAGCCTAAATTGTTCTGTGATTGTACAGTTATGTTCCATAATTTTGAACAATTTTATGTAACAACACTCAGTTGATGGCAGAGGTCTGGCCGTCAAAGGCTACTCATAGAGTAGCAACTCCAGAATGAGCTGGGATTGCAACCTACACTCTGTCTCCTATCAGCATATAGCACTTTGGGTCTTAACAGGTCCAAAACGTTACATTCACTACTTCAGAACTCAGTAATGATGTAAAGCTGATTAAATATACCTTGAAAAGCTGGGGAAATTAACTAAATAGGTCTTAATTTAAATAAAATCTAAGTAATAAAAATAATATTACCTATTAGCTTCAAGACTTGTGGATCACACAAGGAAGGCTCTTCTTGCAGAACTAAGTGCATACCAAACATACAGTGACCTCAGTCAAGAATCAGCCCAAGCCTACTCCAGGACAGCACTGGTGTCTCACTTACCAGTGGGAGTTTTTTGACCCAGAACTTCAGTAGTTAACTCTCAGGCTGTTGCCCAAAAATCTGCTGATCTGGCTGATGTTTTGGTCGAAACATCATGGCACTTAGTATGCAAAGGGTGGCTTCAGCCCTGATTGCTGACCCATGACTCGATTTCATATAGCAGTTAGCCATACTGATGGAATTGAACTGTAGTAAGCAAACTGGAAACCTCGATAAATATTATATATTTATGAAGATATAGGTATTCCCCAACTGCTCTGAGACAGACTTAACTAACTGCCTGTCCATCACACAGCCGGACTCATTGGACATGAGGCTGGAGGTTGTTTTGTTGCAGGATGTTGATGGACTCCAGTAAATGTTCCTCAGCCACTGAAAAGAAAGTGAGTGGGAAACCTGAGTGCGTTGGTATTATCCATCAGAAGGGTTAGCTCTACTGGTTCCTGAGTACATGTTCTGATGATAGCAGATGAAGAAGAGGAAACTCAGTCCTGTTGGGTATCCTTGCCGATATTCCCTCATATGTCTTTATGCTGGTGCCCAACCTAAAATTTCAATAATAGACTCCTATTCATAGCAAATTGGAGAAAACCTGATTTCATTTTGCATTATTTGTGCAGTGCAAAGTCTGAGTTTAGTTTTCAGAATACCTGATGACAGCTGACATTGTTCTGCAAGGTTCAATGAGATAATGGAAAATACTGAAAAATAATTTTAATGTGGCTGTGCATAATAAAATCCTTAGTAATGACTTGTCCTCTGAAAGCACATCAGAAGAATCAAGTTAAGAATAATGCTAAACCCATTTAAGCTAATGTGAAAATATCAGCAATGATCACTCTGATCAATGGAGCTTCACGTGCTGTTCACATTACAGTGAATTAATGGATTTAATCAGAGTAACAGGAAATATATTGGGGAGCAAAAACTTCTTTCCTCAAATAGAAGTCAATAAAATATTAAGATTTTTCTTTTATTTATATTTTTTCCTTTTTCAGTTTCCAGCTATTGTACATGCAGTTGATGAAGTTCAGTATTAGTTGATGAAGTTCATGATTTTGTGGATGTTACATGATGCTTCATAGAACTCTTTACAATTAAAAAGGGGAACAATGTTTGTAAATTCTAGTCCTGTTGGGCAAAATTCTGAAATAACAGCTAGCAACAATAGGGTTTCTAAATTTAGAAGGGTGGTCAGACTCCACACATGGATGTGGGTACACAATTTTTCCTGATTGTTTTCCAGCTTCTGGATGTCAGTCCCTGAACACTTTCTGGGAAACGAGATTTAACCCAAGACCATTTACAGCTGAAATGATTTGCAGAATGGTCAGCTAAGCTGACAGGTCTTGGGGCTGTAACCTTCTCACCTAGCCCAGCTGGGATGAGAAAGTAATACATAGTCTTCGCCTGAGCTTGTATCTGTACAACCCTGTCAAAAACCAGTGAAGCTGCAGGGGTCTGAGGTTAGTGGTGCTATGCAGTTTTAATACTGAAGTTGAAATTGTTCTTGTAGATGTCATGATAAAGCTTACTGTGCTGTAGTGATTTACACTGACATCAGTAGAAGTCAATCTATTTAATGTTGAGTCCAGCATCTCCAGCACTGGAGATAAAACGTATCACAACATGCCTTGATATCAAAGACCAGTTTACTACCTTTTCTATCCCTCCTCTGTCACTCGATAGCCATTCCTTGGCCATTCTGAGTTTCTGACCTGCTTTAAGCAAAGCCACTCGTAGAGTGAGAGTATCTTTTGTGCTTTTGTGCTGTTCTTTCTCTGAATAGGAGAGTTGTTTTTCTCCTTATGTTTCAGGGCTCTCCCTGTGGGCCCTGAAAGAAATACTAATTCAAAAAGAATGGCTGAATCCTATAGGACCCATACATCTCCTTCCAAAGAGAAAGCAGAGTATGTTATATGGATGATAATGAGGTTAAACATGGTTAAATGGAAACTTGCTTTAAAAATAAGGTGCCTCTTCAGTATCTTTATAACTTCACATTTTGCCCCTAGTTCTGCAAATGCAAATATGCTTAACTTTACAGGTATCACTAATTCTGTCATCAGATATTTTTTGTTGCACAAATAGTAATATAAAGCAATACATAGACTCAAAATGTTGTCAGGAACCTGAGAAGCTCTCTTCCTGCCCCCTTTAATCTTTAGGGACCAGACTCGCTCCTTTATATTAAAAATATGTTTACATCAGTAGCAGAAACAGATTGTGAGCTAGAAACAAGACTGCTGTGTGTTGGGACCATGTTGTGTCAGCTGCCAGCTGTCTTTGCAGCAGAACTTAGTCTTGTCATGGTCACAGGTAGGAATGGGCTTGAATAGTAATAAAGACTTTGTCCTAGGCATATTCCATCCATTCTAGTGGGAATTAGAGATTTGAGGGTGGCAGCTGAGAAAAAAAAAAAATATCTGCCTTACTCTATTCACATGGGTCTTCTGTATGAAGTAACTCATCACCAAAACACTTTATAAGCAAGAATGCTTATAAACCTCCTCTGAGTTAAGTACATTCCCTTGAATTCCCAGAATTAGTAAACTACATTCGAAGATACAAAGCCAATTAAACATGTGGAACCCTGTGGTGTTTATAGAAAATCGGGAATACTAGAGATGGCTGGCATAGCATGTCCACACTGTGATGATAACAGAAGGTGCCTCGGGAGCATACGTTGTCAGCAGGATCCAGAAGAGGCACAGCATCCATCGGTGTGGCGGGGGGGGAGAGTTCCTTCTGTCTCCTGAAAACGATGCCAAGTATCTGCTTTTTATTCCTCCCAAATCACTATTTCATCATGAACTTGAGCAGCAACTAGAGAGCTCTTTGCTCTGTGATTGACACCTGTTGAGCTGGGATAACTTTTTTTTCCTTAGTACTTTTACTTCCAAAGTGTAAACTGGGGAGTTCTTTAAAACAATAAGATAAAACTGCCTTAATTTTAATGATCATGTCTGCTGTCACAGGAGTCACGAATATGGGCTTTTATTCTTCTTCAGGGTAAGGCGTTCACAGCTGTGAAGATAGTGAGTGAATTGCTTATCCACTTTCATTAGAACAAATTCAGATGATGAGCTGAGCACAGTCCTATTCCTGACATGTCCTCTTCCTGTCCAGTAGCCTTCCAACTCCTATGGATGAAAGTAGTTACATTTATGATTATAAATACAGGGTGTGGATGTGGGTTAACATTGTTGCAGCAAAAGGTAGCTTGACAGCTGACACTGGGGCAGAACCTGACCTGCAAAATACTAGTTACTAATTGATGAGTAAGTATCTAACCTGACCTTCAGCTTCCAGCTCAAGTGTTCTAGCAATAAAAAATATCCTTGTGCTTGGTTGGAAAACAAACTAACAAACAAAAAGAATCTGTAAATCATTGGAGATGTGGTAAGCATGGAAACTTGTAATGACAGAATAACTATATTATTAACTGAATTTGTATTAATTTCTACATTATAAATTCTTAAAATATTTAATGCACAATTGCACAATTATACTTTATTATGTTCTGTCCTTATTTATAAAGGCAATAGCAAACTATTGAACCTGAAGGAGCTAAGTGTTGCAGCCTTGTGGTAATTAATTATGTTAAAAGAATCAGATGATGTTCTGTTTCCCAGACTCTCAAGTGGAAGAACCAGGGATAAAAGCAGTTTATCGCCTAAGCTGCTTAAACAGGGCTAAACAGGGTTTGGCTGTTAGACCAAGCTGTGGAGAGCTGGATGTAACAGAAAGAGACTTAGTGAAGGGGGAGCTCAGGAAGGGTTTGCCTCCTGGTAGCTAAGAGGGAGAACCGTATGGGATTATCTACAGTATTGCAGGTGGTTGGCTCTTCCAGAGTTTTGCAGGGTAATAAACAAGCTTTGGAGAAAGAACTGCAAGCTGACTGTGGCTTGGTTTCTATTTCCATACAATAAGGCTACTTAGTAAAATTCTATTAAAATGGTAAACCTGAGGCCTGTTGGTACTGCATGTTAGTTGTACTTGGTGGCTCCTTTTGCACATTCCAGCCTTTCTCTCCTGTCCTCTCCAGTTGGAAAACCATGGAAAGCCATTGCTCTCTGATACAGAAGTGAATGTTGCTTCTTAGGTGAAGAGGACAGAGGTAATGAGTTTCTAGCTGATTTTATATGGATTTATTTGCAATAAAAAAGAATACAAGTGCAGCACTGATAATTATCACACAATGGTGATAACGATGAATAATAATGATACAATATATTATATATATCTAATAAAGTTTAGCATTTTATAAATTGTGGGCAGCTTCTCAAGAGTGTTGTATGTTTGGAAAGTGGGGTTTGTTAGTGCAGTTGTCAGTACTAGAGTCTTGTGACTGTATTATGCAGTATGTAAAAGAAATAATATGTTAAGTGCAAGATACTTAGCCCTTCACCATAAACAGGAAACAGTAACCCAGTAACTGGCAAATATTAGCTATCCCCTTAGACTTCCCTCTTTTTCTAAAACCAACATCTTTATACATTTGCTTATCCCGAAGAGAGATAGTATCTTCTCTTCTTTCCCTCAAGACTTTCTATCTGCATGATGAATATGTTCCTTGCATACTGTGAAGAGGGAATCTCTGCTTCACTGATATCCATGCTGATTCCCCATTGTTTGCTCTCTAATATAAGGACTATTTGTTTTTGCAGCAAAAAGAATTCATGCCAGTTTTGAGTGTGGTTTTCTTGTTGTCATTTTAGAAACTGTTTCAGACTCTTCTTAATGTTTGGACAAACGAATATGTTTGCTTTTTGTGGTGTTGCTGTTGACATTTCCTGAGGGAATTGCTGAAGATGTTAACAACTTCCCAGCACAGGCATGCTGTAATGGAATAGTTCTTTGCTTGTGGCCCTGGCACAAATTCCTCTTAACTGATGTTTTTGCTGAAGATGATTTGGTTGTAATAATTTATGTGAGCCGGGGTAAATGTGAATCAGTCCTGGCTATTTTGGGGAGCATAAATGTCTGCTAAACTCCTTTAGTGTTTAGCTTCTTGCAAATCTAACAGGCATAAAGTGCCAATTTATTATGTGTGTCTGAGCCTCTGTGCTGCACAAACATCTGCAGTGCAGAGTGGGAAGAAAGTCCATGAGGAGCATTGGTAATTGGCTAAGCCTGATGGCCAGGAGAGCTTGTAACTCAACCAACAGAAATCCATCACTTAGAGAGAGCCTTGGCTAATTTTGAAGGCAGTAGCCATGAAAAACAATCACATAACAAAACTTGCCCTTATATGTATAGTGTATGCCCCAAGGGCACTGTAGGTTAGACACAGATTGATATTCTTGTGAGTTTGCTTTTTTAAGCCATGCTTTTGAACCTGTGCACTGCCATATCTTTAATATCTGGTCAGTACAATTAGTGCATAATTATGTTAGTAATTACCAGGACTATCCACTTGTGTGGAGGTTTTGAAGAGTCTTTAAGCAGGTTGGGCTTTGTTCTGGAATCTCTGATTAAATGTGTGAAGCTTTTGCATGCAACCAGACAGCCAGTTTAGCCTGTGGTCTGTATATAAAATACCCACATTATTAACTAGAAGAATCAGCTATAGCTTACAATCTTTTAGGAAAACAGTATCTTTTTTTGACTGGTTACCATGTATTGCAGCTATGGAACAAATTTTCGTCAAAACACATTGCTGGTTTAAGTTTTTTTCAATTTAAAAGCAGTTCTGTTTCTGGGGCTATCCTAGCCTCAGCTGTTATATCCTCTGTGTTTTCAGTGAAATTGTAAACTCATTTGCAAGATGGTCATGCAGCAGCATTTTGGCCATGTCGTTTGTTCCATTTCTGAGCTCTTCGGCGGAGGCTTGGAGAAAAGCAGTCCTTGTTGGTCTGCGGCTGTTTCCCTGCCTTGAAAAAGGACAAAAACTGTCAGGAAGAAAGATAATCATCCTAAGGGTAGACTCCAGTTACATTAAATAGAATAGCAGCCACTTGGAGATGGGACTGGAAGGCAGCCAAAAGGACACTGTGAAATTTTTCAATAGTCTGTCCCTCTGCCTGTCTTCCAGTGATCGACAGAGAATGTAATTTCAACCTTCAAACTATTCATGGCAACCAAAGGTAACTGAATGCTGTTCCGGCTCTATTTTAAAGAGCATTGTAACCTAGATGAGAAGATACTCTTCTCTCAAATGTGTCGTGTGTTGTTCTATTATTGCAGTAAATCATTGCAGATATTACTACTTACTGGTTTAAGTAAATTGTCCTTTTGACTGTCTTGTGTATGTTTTATAAGGAAAAACTTTGGCCTTGACCAGTGGATATAACATAATTTCAATGGGTGTTTTGATTAAGGATTTCTCAGAGAGTCCTTGCTGCTTGTGACATTAGGTGGAGTGGTCAGCCTGGAATCGCCAAGTGAAGCCATGTTTGAGGCATTAGTGTAGTGATGAGGTCAGCTGGCTTTCCTTGTAACGTCTGCAAAAGAGTTTAATTAGGTCCTATACGTTCTTTAGGAAAATCTGTCAGCTTTATGTATGTAAAGGCAGATGGCCCTTGACTTAAAGCAAGATTACAGCCGCATGTATCTCCAGCAAATTCAGGTGTGTGTTTGTGGTAATAGCTGTTCCTTCCTTTTGAGGGATTTCTGTAGCCTCATGTCTTTATACGTGAGGTGTAACCCATTGAAACTGGTGGTTCATGTCAGCAGAAAGCAGTGATAAGAGGATATATGAAAAGTTAGAAGTTACATTGCCTGCCTAGATGTTTCCTTAATGAAAATCTTATTCTTACTGTCAAATATTTGGGATATTCTCTGTCAAATAATATGGATTCTTGTATTTGTGCAGTGTGGTGTTTGTGTTTTTTTTTCCTGCTGAAATCTAGAGTTGTATTTGTATGACATTTAAAAAAAGGCAACACCCTGCCCCTTCATTCGACACATAATGATTGTGAAATAGTTGTTTCAGTAAATAGGAAAGCAAAGAAGTGGGAGGTGCCCACTGTGAATATGTTTGAGATGTAAAGAAGTAAAGATGACATTCAGCTTCAGGAAGATGAGCTGTAGGATTCAGGAACTGAGAATCATAGGTACAGTAGTTATACATACAGGTTCAGTTACCACTGAATAGTAATTTCTCAAAGCTTTTAATGCACTTTATTCTCAGCTTCCCCCAGAGTAACCTGCTCTGTTTAGCAGGTAGGTGTCAAAGTACAGGGGAGGTAAATTATCTACCAGAAGCCCTGTAGTCCTGTCCAGGCCATGTACAATCCCTGAAAGTGCCCCTAAGTATGGCACTTACTATGAGATATATGGGGTGTTGCACAAATGTATAGTCTTGTCTAAAGTCCCTACTGACCACAGCTAGTAATTATGAAGAGCAGCGGTTACCACTGTGAGTAGTCCATTAGCCTCAACAGAAACTGCATTGGTGCATTCAAGAGTAAAATAATGTCCTTCTATTTTTTCATTAAATATAGATAGGGCTGCATTCTGCAGTGCTAAAAATCTGGATTTATGACATGTTGGCAGCTAAAGTGCTTTTCAGGCCAGATAGTTTTACCCAATAAAATTTTTTAAATGTTTGGCAGATAGAGGAGAAAGAACCATTTAATAGCCACCTTTAAATCTCATATTTGGTAAATACACTACAATCTAGCACTCTGGCTTAGATTTCTTTCTCCCAGTGTTCTTGTGCAGTCTGTTGCTTCTAGAGACCATGAACTGTGAGAAGAAAATAATGACAGTTGTTCTCTGTAATGAGGATGGCATGGCTTGCTGGTGTGGGGCTCCTGGACTTAAAATGGGACTGCTGTTAGCCAGTCAGTCCCGGGGGTTCTTCTGGAAGACAGGGCATCGTTCAGCCAGAACTGCATCTTACACCTCAGCGTTACACAGGCCTGCAGATGCTGATTACTTTCCAACCTGTTTCATGAAATGCCCATAAAATTTTCTATTATAACTCCTTTCTGGAAACATCTAACTGGTTATAAATACTCTTTCTTGATTTTCCTCCCTGTGCAAATTGTGGCAAATAAATGAGAGCCAAGAAGACGACTAAATGAATAAAGGAAGGAGACAAACAAAAGAGAGGTGAAAGGAGTGGAGGGAGTATCAGTGCGTGAATGAACACAAGGGACAGAGCTGAGAACAAAGGAAGTTATATATGTATAAACTTTTTGGTGGGTCTAGGAAAATGAACAGATTCAGGATTATAAATTAAGTAAAGAGGTAGTACAACAGAAATTAAAATGTTTTAAATATGGGGAAAATATTTCAGGTGTCTTACATCACAGTTTTAAGTTTTAGTTTATTCAGAAGTATTTAACCGTAGCAAATAAAATTTAAGCAAAAATAGAAGAAGTAATACATTTTCAGACTGCCTCTCCTAGTATTGTTTTTGCTTTTGTTTTTAAGAACACAAATGCTTTCTTAAATAATTTTGTGGTTTTCAATCTTTTTGAGGTATGATTCAAAATATAGCAGTTTAAAAATTTATTTTGTATGCATTGCAGCTTTCTGTCCTCATTCCTCTTTCCCATCACAGAAACTATGCTCTTTTTTTTTTTTTTTCCAGAGGGAGAAGGAAGATTAAAAAACGTCTTGAGGAAGGGAGGCAGCAAGTAACATACCATAGGGAAGTATGAGTACTAGCTGGACCTTGAAAGTTTCAGTAGCTAGTTCTCCTTATTTTTCAGGCACTAGGTACCATATTCAGATCTGGGGTTCCCAGTACAGGACATGGACCTGTTGGAGCAGGTCCAGAGGAGGGTCATAAGGCTGGAACACCTCTCCTATGAGGACAGGCTGAGAAAATTAGGGTTGTTCAGTCTGGAGAGGAGAAGGCTCTGGGGAGACCTTACTGCAACCTTTCAATATATAAAGGGGGCTTATAAGAAAGATGGAGAGATGTTTTTTAACAGGGACTGTAGTGACAGAACAAGGAACAACAGTTTTAAACTGACTTTAGATAGGATATAAGGATGAAGTTTTGACAGGGAGAGAGGTGAGGCACTGGCACAGGTTGCCCAGAGCAGCTGTGGCTGCCCCCTCCCTGGCAGTGTTCAAGGCCAGGTTGGACGGGGCTTTGAGCAACCTGGGCTAGTGGAAGGTGTCCCTGACCATGGCAGGGGGGTGGAACTAGGTGATCTTTAAAGGTTCCTTCCAACCCAAACGTTCTGTGATTCTATGAGTTTATATTTCTTGTAGCCCAGGGGCTCTGACCTCTTGAACATCAAAAGATCTCTGTTGATTAGGTTATTAATTTATAAAGCTTTACAAGTTCTATTGATATTTAATTGATCTCTTATTTGAAAGGAATTTCTCCATTTAGACAATTCTAAATACACCCTTATTATCTCTTTCGTAAAGTTTGTACTAGAAATATCATCGTTAACTTGGTATCACATGATATCACTGCAATACAAAACCCATTGACAGAGGAACACAAAATCTGTAACAGGGCTCCTGCTGCATGGCTGTTGTTATGGTTCCAGAATAACACTTCCTGTTTGTGAGTCTCTTGTGCTTTATTTTTTCTAATACATTTTCTATTTTTCAATTTTACATCTAACATTGCTACATTTATGTTATTTGACCCCAGCTGGCAACTAAGCACCACACAGCTATTTGCTTACTCCCCCCGGTGGGATGGGGGATTGAATCAGAAGAGTAAAAGTGGGAAAACACGTGTGTGAGATAAAGACAATTTAATGGGTAAAGCCAAAGCCGTGCATGCAAGCAAAGCGGAACAAGGAATTCATTCGCCACTTCCAAAACATAGCCCCATACTAGCTACTGTGAAGGAAACTAACTCTATCCCAGACAAAACCAGCACAATTTATAACACTGTGAAGAAGATGATAGCATAATTGAAAGAAGACATCTTTCAGTTTCTTTGTGTATAATGTTTGTTGTTTTCAGCCAATAAATGCACCTGAGCATTGACTTTTCTGAGTATGAAGGTAGCCCAGCTCAGGGCAATACTGCTGTCTGTGAGGAAAATGCTTTTGTAATTATCCTTACAAGGCAGTTTCTTGATTGACATTTGTACTTTCTTTTGTCATAGGCAATAATAAGTGGATGCAGTGGCTCCAAGGGTTAGAATTGTAAAGGTCATATCTAGGATGATGCTTAAGAAATCATCCTGCTAGATGTTTCTTCATATGGTATTATCTGGTAAAAGCAGGAGTTAAGGAGCATCCAAAGGTGCTGAGCATCTGACAGGATAAGGCTCTTTAAAATTGTCTCTTCCTATCCCCATCTTCCGAATCCATTTCCACTGACATTTTGAATAATTTTCTAACATGGCAGCTAGATAATACTTGTCTTTGATTCAGTGAGAGTGTTCTTGCCTAAAGTGAAACTTTGTATATGTATTCTCAAAACTGTATCTGTTTTTTTCTATGAGCATGAGATTAACCTTCCTGTTCTTAAATTTGTCTCCTGTCTGTAGCCATCTTTGCATTAATGTCAACTTTATACTGTTTTATAGTTCAAAGTAAGTGGTATTTTGAGTGGAATGGAACAAAAATCCATTGTGAATATACTGAGTTGACAATATACCAAAAAAATCCCAGTTATTTCATTAGAAGTATGTTTTCCCTGTTCCTACAGGTTGTATAATTTCAGTCAGTAGTGTAAGAACAGAAGATAAAATTATAATGTAGGTCAGTTACTAGTGAAGATTCGATTTCCTGTACTGAAATGTAATTAGGTAGTGTAATATCAGTGATATTGTCTGTCATGTCCTACAGGAACATGTGTCTATTTGCATATATGCTGTCTCTGTGTATAGTATTACCTTCACAATAATTCTTTAATTTGGAAGTTCCTTACGTAGTGTTTGGGCTTTCAAAACAGCCTGTCTGTCTAATCTTCCTGATCAGACCTATGGGAGCTGTCAGCTATGTGAGTATATAAAAGGGTGCACCTGGTTAAATGAGTATTTTGTTGCCAGAGCCTGATTTTCATTGCCAGTTTGAGATAGCTGACCTATGTCTGTTCAGGGGGGATAAAGTTGTGCTGATTCTTGATGTTCACAATGTAGAAGAGGTCAGTGGGAAGTATAGACAATATATTTGTTTGAATCACTAGTAAGTGGAAGAGCAGCAAAAGAGTAAGGTACACAAAACAATGGATGGCATTGGAAAAGGTAATTTAATGCTCATACTGCTTTTTGTATTGTAAGGCAAAACTGGCAGTCTGGGGGAAGCTTTCCTTGGGTTCTGCTCATTGGTGCTGGGTGTTTGTCAATACTAGGACCCCTGTTCTCACCCTGGATTTCTACACTAGTTTTTGTGGTGGTTTAATTCCCTTTATGTGATGGAGCTAAATCTAGGCACACAACTCATGCTAGAAAAAAGTAGGCATAAAGTGAAATACCAATTTAAAAGCACTGTCCTCTGCCAAGTTTACTTCTAAGGTCATGGCCAAGTGAAGAGGAGAGTGCAGTCACCACAGCTAGAGCCCACTACACCATCCACTTTCCATTTTTGCAGTGAAGGAAAAGATTATTAGATGAAGGTCTAATGAGTCACATCAGCTGGCATTTCATCTGCTATAATAAGGGACCACAATCAAAACATAATAATTCATATTTTAGTGTGTGGTGTTTATGTATAAGTGAACAAAAATCTAGTCACAGAATTGTGACATGTATTGCTATTATTGCCTCTTTGGTTTTGTTCCAGTTTTTCTTGGATCATGAAGAGGGTATGCCTTTTTATTTCAGCATGGAACTACATCTAATAGAATGGGTTTTGTTTTGTTTTTTTTTCCCTGATTATTTTGTTTTGCCTTTATACAGTAGTTAAACGTTTGCTCTATTGTGCTAATGAAAGGCATGAGTTCAGGTTTTCAGTGCTGAAGTGCTGCTTTATTACTGCCTACTGCATAGCTATCTTCATCATCTGTTTGTTCTTAAACTTGCCAGTTCTTTTTAATGCGTTGATTTTATATGTCTAAATGGATCAGTGATACCATGAGGCTGAGTGGGATTGTGAAGTGCTGGGGTTTCAACCCCAAATTAAGGCTGACATCTGGGTGATTCCCACAGCCCTTCACAAAGGGGAGGTGAGTTTGCCTTTAGGCTTCCCTCCAGGGTGCGGCAGCCTTGCAGGGAGAGCCATTGGGTAAATGAGCCCCAGGTGTCCCACATCAGGTAAACAAAGGTCAGGTGTCCCACTGAGGGATAAAAGCTGGGACTCCTTGCAGGGAGGGGTAGTGTCTGTCTGTGAGATGGATGCCCTGTGCAGAGTTTCTTGTTGGGGAAGGCCCTCCTGCCTTCCTGGGACTGGGCTCCAGTCAAGTCTGGCTTTTGTAAGTGTGGGCTGTGTAGAGATTCAGTATGTGGCTTCCTTGGTCTGATGTTTTTGGCTTGTTGACTTGGTTGTCTCCTGTCCTTTCTATGGGAGACTGCATTTCACCATTTATTCCACCCATTGTTGATTGTGCAGTGTTGTTGCTGGGGTCAGTGGGATTGACGTCAATTATGTGTAATTTGATTGGCTTGTTTGTACCCCAGCACTCACCCATGTACTGACCCTTTTGTACCAAATACAATTTGGTTATTGATTCCTCTTTATGCTGGCTGTGTCCTTTATGCTAGGCCTGATAAAGGGCAAAACAGATCTTTTCTATTTCTTTCATAAAATTTACTGACTTTTAAACTCTTTTATTCTCTTTTGTTATATCAAAAGTAGCTGCTTTTGAGGTAATAAAAAAAAGGGAGCCTAGACTTAGGAGTATTCCAAAGAGACTATAAAACAATCAGATTATTGTTCACTTGCAATGATCATAGTGATAGAGTTGAAAAGAAAATTTGTGTAATTTTTCAAACAGGGAAAGAAGAAAACCAGATTTGATATAATTATATCAAAAGTTATGCTAAAGTGTCTTGCATTTATTTTCTTATGGTTCTCTTTGGCCTGCTGGGTTAGCAGAGGATGATAAGTCATGCTGGACTCACTTCTTCCTCTAGGTTCCAATTTGTTTTCTCAGGTTGAATATTTAAGCATAAAAATCTTAATCTGGAGAAAGGATACTTGAATTGATCTGATTATTTGATGGTTTCAAGCAATGATTACTTGAGGGTATGATTTAGAGCTGAGAACCGTAAATTTAAGCAGCCAGAAAATTCCCATGTTAAATGTAAAGATAATGTCACATCAGAAGAGTTTAATTCCTGATGTACTTTTGAGATTTAAATTCACTGTGTAACAGAAAAAAAAATGTAACTGACAATAAAAGGAGAGTTTCTCTCTACATTTTCTCACTGCATTTTCTCCTGTGAGCCAGCTAGCAGGGAAGTTCTACAGCCTTCCTCATATTTTATACCTGGACTTAAAATTTTCACATATAAAATATAGCTTGAGTATTCCGTATACAAGATGGAATTCATATGTTTGATTTTTTTTTTTTTTTTTTTTTTGTCTGAGAGACATTCCTCTTTCTATAAACCTATACTACCGTACTCTAGAGTGCAGAGTAATTCCCCGGAAGGCACAGGAAAGAATGTGAAAACTGATAACTAAAGAGAATTCAAAAAAGGAATGTGAACAAGATGGATTGACAAGTTACAGAGGTGATTTTGGTCCATGAGAATATAGCAATGCTTCTCAGTGGTTATAAACTGAGGATACCAAATACATCTTTATTCCTGTTTCTCATCTGCGCCCTCCCTTCACAGGCCTTACCCAGTGAGTTAACAGTGGGCTTTCTGATCATAAGATTAAACTCTCATTTATAAGTTACATGAGCTTAATGCTAAGTCCCAGCTCTGAACGTTTTTGTGTAACACAGGAGAGGGAACTCCATTCTCTTTGTAGGTGAATGTTTATTTGAATATTGTTTAAAATAGGAATGACTTCAGGAAAAAAAAGACTAATTCCCAGAGGAAATTACTGGGGCATCTAGTTTGATAAAGGAGCTTTTAATTTTTCTGCATTGGGTGTCATCTTACTGAATTGCTGAGAATCTTGCTGCTGATGTTAGCAGAAGCAGGTTTAATGCCTGGATGATTTCTTTATTAATTGATGTTGGTGTTAAGAATTATCTCCTTATTTTAGCTTGACTTCTTTCTTTCTCTTGTGTTCTTTATCACAGTTTATGATAGCAAAAAGACTTAGGAAGGATTATTAAGTCTGTCCCTCTCACTTAAATCTGTTACCCATGTTCCATCTTTATAATGATTGCTTTAATACCCCTTTCTGTCATCCTTATTTTCTAAGACTTTCTTTCTGTATGGACATATAAAATAGTTGTAAGGGAATGTAGAAATATCTTAAGGGAAGCTTTTTTCTCCTCCATATCTCCCAGCAGCCAGCCCCATTTCTGGAGCAGGGACACTATGATAATATATCACAGACTTGTTATATTAATTACTGTACAATATATCACAAGCTGCTAAGGTCTTGTTCTGCAGTAAGGCTACCAGTTGTAACGGCACCATGAGGAGATTTAATGGCATTCATGCAGAACCCACTTTGTCACTGCTTTATAGTATGTAAGATAACATTTCAGTAAATATTCTGGGCCAGCATAGATGAATTGAATGTTGAATATGAAATTAAAAATACTTCTTTGGTTTCTTGCCAAAGGTATTGGATACATACTGTGCATTTGCAACTCCTGCATGATCAGAAATTGGGTTTTGTTCCTTAGACAAATAGTCGTCTTGTTACATTAATTGCAAGTTGATTTCAAATTATTTTGTTATTAATTACTACCTTTGGAGGCAGGCTTTAAACCCACAAACACATTGACCATTTATTACTCACAATACAATTAGAATCATTATTAGAATCACTGGAATATGTTACAAACTAAGCATTCTGACTCAAAATGAATTGCATGTTTAGACAATTGTGTAATATTTTCTTAAAGCCAAGCTAAGCTGATTCCACATGACGGCAGTCTTAATGAGGCTCAATAAACAGTACAGTTTGTAACCTCAGGCCAACTGCTGAGCAGAAGCCAAGAACAGTGCTACAGCTTTAGTGAACCCATTACTGTGAAATATGGTAGATCCTAGAGCAGCCTGAGTCACTCACTGCACAAGCTCCAATAAATACAAATGAATATCCAAGGTGACGGGTGACAACTTTGTGCATATGTGATTTGCTCTGATTTGACAGTGCTTTGATATGGTCTTAAGGCATGTGGCTTACTAGCAGCCATTTACATTTTTAGCCATTGAAACTTCTGTTTTACTTGCACACATTAACATTTAGGGCTTGTGGATCATATAAGTATTAAAGATTTCCTTTGCTTACTTTTTGGGTCTAATTTCTCAGAGCTATTCAAGGTCTAGAACAACCTCTATAGACTGTTAGAATAGTCAACAGTGCTGAAATACATTTTTTTTTTCTGCTAAGTTATGCTTATTTTTATTAAATTCTTCCAAAGGCAAATTGATATAGGAGCTTGCATGAGTGTGGAATGTCTTCAGTCACTTGATGACAAGAAAGTAGTCTTGAACTGCTTATGGCAAACACTGTTTCAGGCCCATTCATTCCCTTAGGTTGAAAACAAAGAGCAAATTACTCCGTCTTGAATTTTCATTTTGCTAGTCCTTTAATTTTTCCTATCCCCTTTATAAAAAAGTTATTTTTATTAATAACCCTCAGTTTGTTCTTTCATTTGGAGACTTTGGTGCCTCTGCAAGGAAACATTATAATCAGGTGCTGGAGTATTAGCACATGTTAAAACAAGCTCTCCTCTAGGATTAATGTAATATAATCTGGTTAAAATTTGCAGTGTTGTGGATAGAAATTGGTAGTGATACTGAATTATCATAAATTTACCATGCAACTCTCTACTGAGGTATGAGATAGGATTATCAAATCCTTCCATTTCTTGTTTTGCTCAGATTAAAATTTTGAGTACATTTAAACTCCCAGCCTTAAACTACTTTGTGTTTTCCAGTGTGGGTGGAAGTATTTTGGGATTTTAAACACAGCACAACTTGGGGCCAGTTTAAATCACACAGTCACCTCCTAAGTTACAGGTTTCCCACAACTGTGGGTTGTTTCCTACCCTTGGGGCTGATCTCAGCCCATCTTCCCCCACCAGCACATCCACTGGCCTGTAGCCTTGGGAGGGTCCTCCAGAAACAGTCTATATCCCCCATGAACAAGATGAGGAAATGTTTAAAAGAATGCTTCAGGCAATGTAACTCCTCTTTTAAGATGCTATGTCTCTCCTACTCTTTATGAAAATATTCCTAAAGAGTCTCTGGAAATATAATATAAATGCATTTAGGGACTGAAAAGAACAGGAAAGAGCAGAAATGTGTTATTTAAGCTTCAAGTGAACACGAATGCTGAACCAACTTTATGGCTGTTTCTATGCATTAAATGTATGGACCAAATAAAACATCAGAGGTGGTGACATAGGATAAGAAATATGGTATTGTACAAGAAATTGGGCAGAGATTTGTTTATATTGGTGGGAATAGTATATAATGTGCTAGACTTTATATTTCCCAAATTATCAAAAAACTTTTAAATCTGAGCAGTTAACCATGTGTGCCAAATTTGTGATTTCTTAAGTTCTACCTGTCAGTTTAGCAGAGTTGCTGAATCACAGATGAAGTGGTTAACAGTGAAATACAGGCTGTTAACAGGCTTACCATTTATGCTTTTGATCTTCAACCTAGTAAAATGGCAGAAAAAGATGTTAAAATAACACGGAGCTAGTGCAAAAAGATTATGCAATCAGATGCTGTTCCCCATTTAGTGCAGTTAAATTACTGAATGGCAGCAACAAAGCGTAAGTTGTCATCTGCTGACATTTAATTCCGTGGAAAACAGGAAAAATGCTCTGTTAGAAAGTGATATCAGAATCACTAGGGATTTGCAGAGATATAAGGAGATAGATAAACACAACAGAAATCAATATGGTTAGTGTTCTGGGCTCTGTCACCACTTCACAAAATGATACAGTTTGTATTTACAGTTGAGAATGATGTCATCATATAGTGGGGGCATTGCAAGAAATGGTCTGGGGATGACTTGCCATCATCATTCAGACTGTGAAGGGACAAACCAGGTTTTTTAATCACTGGAGAAGGGGAAATGAATGATACTAGTACATTATTTTTCCTTAGGAGGTGTCAGGCATGGTACAGTGCAGATTGAGATGTCTGAGCCAAGTCACAAAATGCGGAGTGAACTTGTACTGCGTAGATCTAATGTTCAGAGTTCCAGGCAGCAGTGTCCATAGTCTGAAATGAAACAAGTGTTGCTAGTTTGGTTTTGTAAGCAGATTGATAGTTAAAATTTGAAATTGCTCTATAAGTGGCTATCATCATGGTTATCTTCATAGAAACATAGTACACGTTCCCTTCCAAAGGAGACTAGCATGAAAATATTCTGTTAGGCAGAAGTAGTTTTATAGTGTCATTGCCTGTTGAGTGTCCTTGCTGGGTAAAACACATGTGGAAGGGAGACAGTCATGGTCATCTACCTCACCTGTGGTAAACCAGAGGTTTTACAGTCCTAAAGCTATTTAAAAAAAAATAAAGTAGGTAACTGATCCTGATATATTATTCAGGAAATTGTTTCTGTGGAGTAAGGCTGTGTGTTTGAGTTCTCTAGTTGCTGAACTATGAATAACTTCCTAATAATGTTTATCAGTAGTGCCATGACTTTTGAAATGTCTGTAGACATCTCTGTTGCACAAATGTGGTGCCATGGCTTTGTGTAGCTTGTTGCAGTGTAGCATCTGGACTAATGCTAGGCCTGAACTTTAAATGTTCTTGTTTTCTGGCACAATTGGAACCCGATGCCTTTTCCAGTGTTGCTGTTTCTGCACTCAGGAGGGTGTGATTGCTGATGTGGGGAAAGGAACAGGGCAGCTGTGCACAACTCCAGAACTTCAGTTGTTCCACATTACAAGTTGCTGGCTTGCTTACTGAATGAGAAACTATTGCTGTTCCCCATCTCAGTAGAAGTTTAAAAGGATGGAAAGCTAAAATGATCCATGCCAGGCATGTTCCTGTAGTCGAAGGAGAGCGCTCTCTCCTCTCCATTAGTATCACCTGTGTTTGTGGTGCCTGGGACAGATTTTGGGTGGGTGAGAAAAATGTCTGGGGCCTCATTATATTGCACATGTGGTCATGGCCATCCATGTGAAGCCCCCTACCCTCAGCCAAACCGGGGCTGAGCCACCCTTGCTGCACTCTTCCTTGTGCAAACAAGTCAGTGCAGGAGAAAACATCTCACTAATCCAGCTAGGGCGGATTGGCAGTACTGGGAATGAAGGGCAAGGAGTGGTGCCTGATATCCTGATTCATTCTCCCTTTGCCTTGAGAGTCTCAAGTTCACTTCTGTGTACTTCAGTTATTAAAAATTACATTCAAAGTTCCTAACTGCAGGCCAGTTTTTGAGTGGTGTAATTCTTGTGATCAAAGCATGAGCTTTGTTTTTTTCAAAATAAGCACAAAATAACAAGCATCAATGATTGTTTCCCTGTCTGTTGAAGCTTCTCTCTCACTCTGAGTATCAGAGAAATAGTTTCCTTTCTTTTTTCTTCTCAAATTAGATTTGCTGTTTGATTGATATTCCTTTTAGAATGAAATACAGATATGAAAGCCTGGGGGCACTGGTAATCTGGAAAAAGATATTTTCTATCAGTTTGTGTTGACTTGATTGTTCTGGCTAGGAGGACTTCATTTGGCCTGAGCTGCTATCCTGGACTACTGCGAACTGGTAACTGGGTCAAAAATTAATAGTATTTTGTTAAATTGTCGTTTGAGTCATTGTTGTCATAATTATTTTCATGACATACTGTTACATAGTACAACTATTGTTCTGCTACTGTTATATTCTCAAATAAGGAGGTTTATTTATATAGATCTTGATTTACATGACAGGCAGCTTACACTCCTAGGTAAAGACAGAACTTCAGAATGAAGTCAGATACTTTGAAGTATTTTTAAAGTTAGAGGTTCCTTTTTAACCAGAGATTAGAAGAAGATGCTCGCAAGGAAGGCTAGACTGCAAGAGACCTAAACTCAGAACATTGTACCCAGGAGTTATAAGGTCAGAAGTGCTCATGTAAGTCAATACCACCGTGTTACAAACAAGCGCACAATTTAAGCTCACTGAGAATCTTGTCTATATAGTTTTTGCCTTAAGTTAAATTTACTTTTACAACACTGATGGGAAAGCCTGTTTTATTCATGGATAGTAATGGCTTCATCAGAGACACTGAGTCTGATCATCAGTTGTTAATTAAATTTCTAATTATTTCTAATAATAATATAAAAAAGAAAAATTTAATAGTAAAAACTGTCATATTTTATTAAGCAAGTTGACCCTCTAATTTTCATGTTTCTGCAAGAACTGTAAAAATGTCTCTTTAAATTAGACTGAAGCTTACTGATGACTGCTAAGGAAAGTAATCATTCCCTCCTTTTTGTTTAAATGCCACATATCAGAACATCTTGATGAGCATTTCTACCACAGCTAAAGCAAAGCCTTTAGCACTGGTTTCTGCACTGAGGGTGCCTGGATTTAGAATCCCTTACACATGAAAATTCATAACTAAATCAGGACAAGATTGATAGCCCAAATGCTTACGTATGATGTTTCACACATGAAAATTTCTGTCATGCAGCTTCGGTGCCACACTTGCTTTGCCCAGAAGCTGGGGTGGGAGAGGGCTGAGAGCATTGCGGTCCGTGTCAAATGGGGCATACGTCCCCCATTGTAGGGGCTCGGCAGCAGCTGAGGCAGTTGCAGCTCCATCCTCTGAAGGAAGAAAAAGGTCTTTTTACCCTGCCTTGGTGAGCCAGCCATTGCAAGGAGAGGAGAAGAGCCGGTGCTGGGCGTTGGAGGCATCACTAGCACTGCCAGCCTGTGGCTCTGCCAGCAAAACAGTTTGTCAGAGCCTTGCAGAGCTTCACCTGAGGAATGTTGTGAGAGATGGTGTTCCACAAAACTCAGAAATAAAGAGCAGGGAACAAATATTATGGTTCTTCCCTTCCGCTTCCCGTGTCTCATGCATGTGAGGTTAGCTGCCAGCTAGATGATCTGGAAAAAAAAAAAAGGAAAGGAGACAATGTCACAAAATAGCATAGCAGTTGCCATCTTCTATCCTAAAATGTGTAGAACCAGACAATACTTTGAGATGATTCAGTGAAGAGTTGAATTAATTTATTTTTTTGAAGGGGAACTGAAGGTTTTGATACTATTTGAGGTTTTAAAATTAATCCGTGGTCTTTATCTGAGCACTTGCCACTGACAAGCAGCAGAGGAGCAGCAGCACATGGCTAGAGGAGAGGGCAGTTAGCATACAGTGCAGTTGCTGCTGCACGCTTCTGCGAATCCATGAAGCTACCGTTTGTAATACAAAAGGGAGGGTGGGAGTGCTCTGCTGCCTGCATAGCTCAGCTCTGACATTAAGAGTGGTGCTGAAAATGGCATCAAAATGACATTGGCATTACCTGAAGACAAGGAGATGAACAATAACATTAAAACAATGAAAGGAAGTAAAGGAGTGTTTCTGGGTGAGAGTATTACTAATGATCACTGTTAGAGCTCTTGAGTTGTGTGTCTATTTGATGGAAGGGGAAGAGGTAAGGGTGGAGGCAGAGCTGACCCTGATAACTGCCCTTGTTTCTGAGTTTAACAGCAGTCGGGTAGTGAGCAGGACTTTGTTGTTGTTTCCCAATAGTTCAAGGCACAGCAGATAGCTGTTCCCTTCTCTCCCGGCCAAACACCAGCTTCCTCCAAATTAGCAAAAGCCCGAGGTGCCTCATTCCTGTCTGAGCATTACTTTGACAGAAATGGGCTTGGGGAAAAAAAGCAAAACCAACTACCTAGTAAGGGGAAACAGTGTCACTAATAGCAGAGATTACAGGACATCAGCTGTCCTCAGCAATTGAGACACCGGCACCAGCTCCTGTTATTGAAAATGTTGTTACTGTTGTATATGCAGATTTGGATTTTGGAAGATAAAAACAAGCAGTGATACAGGAGCAGCTGTACTGTGGTAGGAAATATAAGTAATTTCATGAATACAATATATGGTTTATGTTTTTAATAGGAAAAGAGAGTTTGTGGAGTTGAAGACAGTGCAGCAGAGCTTAGTGTCTCCATACATTCTATTAAAGTGGAGACAAATATGTTACTTATAGCTATTCTGTGGATATATGGAAGGACAGAGGAACTTTCCTTGGAATGGGCTCTTTTCAGCACTTTTGGTGTCAGGTTGGAGGGATTTTTGTGTGTGTGTGTGTGGTTTTTTTTTATTTTTCCCAGCAGTAACCTAAAAATAGTTTGAACTATTGTGGGGGGCTTCATAAAGATACATGGTAATATAATTTGAGTAGAAGCTCTGCATGTGTTCTGGCAAGAATGTGTTAAAGTATTTAATGATTGTCTTTGCACATTGCTAATTTGGACTGGTATTTTTAGTTGTACTCCCAGTAGGATTGGCACTGAGTTTTTGACAGCATCTCACAGATAGCTTTGATAGCTGACTCCCAGGGAAAGGGAGTACGATGGAGCTGCAGTAGCCACCCCACTGTTAAGGCTGATACCTGCTTTACTCTGACAGACCCAGTTTTCAATTAAGTATTCAATTTCCAGAAACAAAACCACCTGTTGTTCTCTCCATTGAGACATTTGATTTTTTTTTTTCCTGGAAGTTTAGGGAAAGGCGTTCTGGATGTATGTTGGAGCTGTATTTATACAATTTACTATATGACCTACCAACTTTAACCTGAGAATTCTCAGTTGGTGTTAGCTTCTTGTGTTTGAAGATTGTGGTGCTTCTCTCCATCTCTTCTGTTTTTATAACAGCAGGTTGGGAACTGAGAGAGAAGTACTTTACAGAGTTTGTAATAGACTAATAGACTTTATGAAAATCTGCAGAGATGCTCAGTCAAGAGTTCTTCAGATAACTTATACAAAGAAGTGGACTTAAAAGGATGGGTGTGGTTTTTTTTTATTTTTCTAGTTTATTTTACTTGCTAAGACTGCACTGTGATAAACTGCATATTTAAATATCACATATGGAGTATTTCTGCAGACTAATAATGATACAAATAATCTGAGATAAAAAAAATTTGTGACAGCAGAAATCTTAACTTTGTGAAACATTACATCTGTAGGGCTAAAAGCTATTTTTTTTTCTCTAATATTCATAATCAGAACTAGTGTTCTATGAAGTGTTGTGAAATAGTTCTGTTGGGCATGCAAGGATTCCTCATGAGCAGTTCTCAGTTTCTAAGGACTGACTTTGCTCTTTTTCTAGTATTTGAGTTTTAGAGGGCCAGAGCCCTTGTGATTAGCGCTGCAGAGAGGCCTGCAGAGTGTCTAGCGGGTATGCTGGAGACAGAAGGACTGCTGTGATGTATTGGCAGTGGATTGCAAGTGACATGCAGAGTACATGCCTGGATTGTTTTGCAAAGTACATGTTTTGGGGTTTTTTGCTATGGGTTTGTTTTTCAAGCAACCAATTTGTATTGGTATCCCTGAGGATACTCAATTTTTTAACCATGATTTCAGGAGTCGTTTTTGCTATTACTGGGGCTCTGTAATTGCATTTTTTGGGTGGGACTGTTTAGAGAACTAAAATCCCTGATATTGAGAATGATACTGATTTTTCTTTAGTAATCCTTGTCATAAGAAATTCTTAGACTACGTCTCTGCTGGACACTGCAGTTTGCATATTATCCTATTTTCAGTGTCTGCTGCATCTCATGGCTTTTATTTCCAAGAAGTGCCAGCATTGGAGGGCAGGTGTGGGGTACAAAGTACCCGTAGTAATATGAAATAAGATGTTCTGTGGGCTGTGGAGAGGCAGAGAGCAGAAGCAGCAGTGGCTGGATGGTGATAAATCCAAGGAAGTTGAACTCTTTGTTTGTGTACAGAAGACCTGGGAGGCTTTGAGCTAGATCATAGGTAGGTCCTGAATTTCTAACATTGCTCTTCACTGTCCTCTAACTAAAAATATTTTCTGGAACAGAGAGTGCGGGCACCTTGTTTAGGATTTTCCTAACTCCTGCTGTGTTCAGTTCATTTTTCTGTTGATGAAAGCAGAGCAGGTGCCACTTGGTGAGCAAACCAGGCTCTTGTGTGGCAGAATTAAGTGGCCGGTTGAATGTGCTGGGCAAAATATGGGAAGTTGCTCAGGTAACACATGCAGACTGTTACCAGAGATTGGTTGCTCTCAAAGAACATGAGAGGTAAGAGGAGGGCCACATAGAGGGGGACTCTTCTGGGGGCTGTGTGACAGAAACATTGTCTATGGAGCAAAGAGTTTCGTCAGTATAAGTGCCCTTTATTCAGATGCTCTTTTACCATCATTTTACATAGAGGGCAGTTTGTATCGATGCTGTGGATAACGAGAGTCTCCAGGTCTGGTGGCACCTTTCTAATTTCTTTGCCCTGTCTCTCGTATTTCAATAGCGCATGACAACACTTGATCTTGCAAAGTGATGGTGCTTATGATCTGGTGGCAACAATCGAGCACAAATCCAGCACCACCAGGGAGGCACTTTGTTGGAGGGGAAAAAGGATGGGCTGCTCATGGGAAGGCCAGCGTGGTAGCCATCCCCATGTTGAGCGGGGTGGGCAGGGCTGGGGATGGTAGCCAGCATCAGGGAGTCCAGTGGTCACTCCACAAGCTGATGGTGCTGGGGCAGGTCTGAGGGCAGGCTGGGAGGCTGGCTCGTGGGACAGAGTCTGGATCAGTGGATGCAAAGGCAGGTACAGGCATGGTAGCACTGCCATTGCAACATTGTTCACCCATACTGGATTTCCATATGATAAATTATTCCAAAGTTTAATTTCTCTTACTGTCAGGAAATTTCATCCTTTTAAGGTTTTGTTCATCTGAGCTCTGTTTACAACTATTGAATCTTATACCTTTGTTTTCAATGCTGGGAAGTAATTTTCCTCTAAGTGTTTTCCATATATAATCATATAAATTCAGTGCAATTCACCTTTCATCCTTCCCTTATGAGCTGAGTAGATTGAACTTCTTTAATTTAGCATAGCAAGGCTTATTTTTCAGCCGCAGGGTTACTTTTGTTCTCCTTCAGAGTTTTCAGGAAGTAAGTGGAAATAATAAACTTTACAATCAGAAGTGTCATTGTAATCTGGTAGTGTTTTAATTAAATCATATATGAAAAGAGAAAGATATAACTTTTTATACCACAGCGTTGGACCCAGACCTTTATGAGAAGGCACCATGGCTTTAGATAACCAAGTCTGTCTTCGAGCTGCTTCTTTCCAAGTTGAGATCTTTCATCCTTACTTGGAAACATGTTATCTTGGAGAACAAAAAAAGAACACTGAAGTGACATTTTTAAAAACAAAAACCAAAACAAAACAACTTGTGGACTGGTATGAATTAGTTTTCTTGCATCTAATTATTGGTAAGTTGCTATGATAACAACAGTGAAGAAAAACCTTATAGGCCTTTGATTTTTCTGTGGGTGGTAAGGATGTTTTTAGGTAACAGTAAATACTATCACATTTTAATGAGGAGAAAAGATATTGAACTAGATATTGAATCTAAAGATTTACAGTTAGATTTAAAGTGTGTATGGGAGAGGAGAGGGAGTCCTTTTATCCTGTGTTTCTAAAGAAATGTTCTGTGTTGCTACATTGATTGTTGGAGAAAAATACTGGATTGGGCCTGATTCAATATGCTCATTCCTTTATCAGAATTACTGTACAAAAAAAAAGATGAATTGGTGACTTTAACAGAATTACACAATAGAATCTGCTCTAACCAAGGAATCTTTTTTAATCCACTGGATGCCATTCAATGATATATCTTTCCAAATTTTATTTTCAGGGTGGTTCTCGGGCACACATACTGGCACGTGGATTGAGAGCTGTCTTGCGGGCTGTCAGCAGAAAAGGCTGATTGTCTCTGCAGGGAGCTGGTGCCAAGCTGAGCGCCACAGGGCCATTAATTCCAAACTCATCCACCATCTGCTTTCAGGAAATAAAGAGGGGAAGTCACTGACCTTCGGGGTGGTTTTGCCTGTGGCTATTAGACAGTCTTCGATAGTTCTGAGCCCTGTCTTCAGCCCTTTTTCCTCACTCCAGCTACCGCACTGAGCCCAAAAGAGCCCTACTTATTAGAAACTTTTAACAATTTTCTTCTGAGTATTACTAGTTAGAAAATTATAGATATGGTGAATCAAACTTTTCTACCCAGTGAGTAAGGATTTGAAAGCAAATCACAGAATTGAACCAGACATTTCTTAAAAAGCGTGAGCACATGTCCCAGTGACTCCTTCAGACTCGAGTGGTGTTGCTTCCTTTGCTGTGGTGGTATGTCTTACTCCTTGTTGTGTGGTGTAGGTCTGCACTAGCTATGAAATCCGATGGAGCTATTAAGTCATGGGGAACCCTGCCTGCTCATGCACGTGCACAGACTCCTTTGTCTCAGCAGCACTTACTCCCTATACATGATTACTGTGTGTGGCACTGAACTGGAGCAGTTGTCCTGCTTACTTTGTGTCCCAAGGAGCAGTGAGAGACTCTGCTAGTTCAGGCATCTGATGTTTTTATATCAGAGCCTAGCTACTGTAGTCTGAGAAGTTGAAGGCTGGGAGGAATAGCTAAAGCAGCACTGGCACAAGAAACTATGGGGGATAAACTTTTAAGCTGGAAATTGAGAGAATTTGCAACTCACAGGTTTGCAGTTTCTTGACAGTTTTTTTGAAACCTGCAATGTCCTTGCTGAAGGGCTGATCTGCTTCAGCATAGGAGTGACCAACCATTTCTGCCTTCTGCCCAGATCTCCCAGCCGTGCAAGTGAATTGTAATGAAAGTAGAATAGCTGCATTACGTAAACCTGAATGCCCTTCCAGCTGGAGACGAGGATGAAGCTTAATATTATCTTTGTGGTGGTCTCAATGGCCTTTTTTTATTGGACATGTAAGACTGTCAGCATGGGGAATGAAATGCATTTTGAGACTCATGCACATCTTGCACTGGCCTCTTGCACTTGTAGGATTTATTTTTTGAATGCTTCCATTGCGCTTGGAGTGCTTAAAGTGTCATTTGCAAAATTAATCCTTGAAATGGAAGGAAGAATACTCACTGGATTTGCAGGAATGAAGTAGACACTAAAAGCTTCATTCAGCAAATATTGCAGATGTCATATTGTGCTAAAAAAATTGGCAAAAATGTTAAGCGTGGTTTTAGTCTAATAAAGCCACATAAAAATTAATGGCCAATGGACATGTGAAACCTTTGCATATTTTGAAAACAAGAGAAGCCTTGAATTGTCTGTAGTAAATTTGAATAGTAAAATAGTTTTTAACAGAAATATAAAGAATATTTTATGAACTTTTTAAATTTAGTTTTCCCCTTCTTAAAGGGGAGATTAAGCAAGTAGCAGTCATGTTTAGCATTTCCACTTGAAAAGCAGAAGAAAAGAAAAATCTGTCTGTAGTTAAAGGTTGATGAAAAGTTTAGAAATTCCTAAACAAAAATATTCAGGTTTTTCATGGAAAAAGAATAAATTGAGTTTTTAGGGATATTCTAAAAACATTTAAATCTGATTTTTTTTTTTTTCCAAAAAACATTATTTTTTTATTCTTCGGTAATGTAAATTTGCTGTTGATGGTTTAGGGAACTGTTCTGTGGAGCTATTTTGTTAGCACTGGTATCTAAATAAGACCCAAGCAAGTAGTGGCAAAAGTTAAAGCCAAACACGTTCCTGAATGATTTATAACTTTATATATTTATTTCTTAAGCCAGATTTTTATTTTGTCAGGTGATGTTCAGCATCCATATAATGACCATCCCACCATAAAACTTCTATTTAGAACTGGAAACATACTGTTACTAAAATACTTTGTTTCTGCTAGAGTCTTACGTTAAATTATGCACTGGAAACAGTTCCGTTTCCAACTGCACAACAATATTGTGGAAGAGAAGTTGTGTCCGAGTGAGTTATTAGCCTTAGAGTACGTGTCTGTGTGAAACAGTAGCTTAGCGTGGGATTTTCCTTTGGTCTTTTTTTGAGAAGTGTAATGAATAGCAAAGAAGTTGCTTGCTGCATCAGTCTTTTAACTAGTATGAAAATACTAAGAAAAGGAATTCTCTTTAAGCCTTCTTTGAGCACTTTCATCCTCAGAGGGGTATGAATGTGTGCAAATAAAATTATTGCAACATCTTATTAGTTTCTGATTCTCCTGCCTTCTCCCAGAGGCAGACCTGCAGGAGCTGGGACATCTGCTGCTGCTCTGCAGAAGGACAGAGCTAATCATTATATTGGGATTCAGTCTCTCCCTTGTGTAATCCTTGTCCCTTCCCATCTTTCCACATTCCTTCTGTAAATATTAATGTGTTGTCTTGTTTGAATTTTAAGACTGATTTTTTTTTCACCCTTCAGACTAATTTTCTGTAATTATTTATGCTATTACCTATTTCAGAAAGATTTGCTTAAAAGCTGTAAACTCATTTTGGGCATATAAAACACAATACTTTCTCTTCCTTGGCAGTGAATACTAAGGAAGGCGAGAAATGGTTCTTTATTAAAATACTCAAACTTATTTAGAATTCAGACAGCAATTCCTGTCTGTTCAGACAAATATTTGTTCCACCTGTGAGGATGGCTCCCAGTGCAATCTGATAGACTGGGTACTCAGGCCAGTGTCACTTGGTGATACAAAAGCAACAGAAGTGATTATTTTGGGCAAGATCATTTTGCAAGTGAGAACCTGGAAAATATCTGGAAACTTCCACTATTGTGATACCCTCCAAACACTTTCAGAGAGTTGAGGATCATCACTTCTCTCCTTTTATCCTTCACTGCAGGCAAAAGATTCCCACCTCACAAATCACCCTTTAGTGCACTGAGAAGTCCAGTACTCCGGTGGCAGCAGCACCCAAGCTTTGTTTTAAGCATTTAGTGTCTTCCTTTCCCTTCTGCACACTGCCACAGAGCAAAGCAGAGGTCTCTTTCCCAGCTGCTCTTCCTCTCTTCTTTCTCCTCCTCCTCCTCAGCTCTTAAGGTTGCATAACTTTGAGGCTGCGTGTACAAAATCTACTGATGTTTTAGTATTTATTTATCTTATTTCTGTCTTTGAGCTGTCTGGCGGTGGATGATGTAAGAAATAACTCTTGCATCCTTAGTTAAGATACTTATAATTTGGAGCAGATGAGCACTGCCGTAATTCATACCGAGGAATCTCAGATGTCTGCTTCTCTCAATAGGCAGATGTCTACTTTTGCCTAAAATAGTGTATGATCCCTAGAAGAGATTATACAGTAATCAAATGGAATATTTATATTTTCTTTTGTTTTCACAGTACACTTAGGGGTAAAATATGTTGTAGATTACATTAACTGTGTTTCTGAGTTTTGAGTTCATTTTGGTGTGGGGTTTTTTCCTGTGGTGTACTAAAACCCTCTGAACTGTTATTACTAAGGCACTAATTTCTGAGCAAAAAAATAAATGCCACTTGACAGTTCACAAACTAGCAGTATATGCTTTTAAACAGAAGCAGCCATTACTCTGGTAAGGGGTGATGTCAGACTGGGTGATCCTGATTTTCACATGCAAATGTTGATCCAGCTGTCATGGTTTCTTCTGTCCGTGATGGCTGGGGTCTAGCAACAACAGCATGAGTGTGAAACCCTTGTATTCAGGAGCCTCATGTATCTTCTGTCGTTGTGGTGTTTAAATGGTTGCCAGGGAAAACAAAGGAAGGCCTGTTTGGAGAGGAAGGGAGTTAGAGACAAACTGGTTCCCAGTCCATTCTGCATGTGAATAGTGTGACACTACAGCAACAATAGCATGAATGGGAAATTTGTTTATTTTTAGCTATGTTACAGCAATTTCCCATTTGTTCATTATTCTGAATGTAGGTTTTCTAGCTGCAGGCTTCTTGTATTTGCATGGGCAGTAGGAATGCACATAGAAAATGTCCCTTAGGACCAGAGCTGGGGAGGGGTTTAGTAAGAATGGGCTAACCTAGAGAAACTTACTTCCATGCACTGATTCTGTATTTGTTTGGATCTTTTAGTTATTAGCCCTAATAGGGTCATGTCTGTCTGGGATGACAACAGTTGTCACCTTAGTAAATCCTTCCAATTTACATTGCTGCTGTGAGCAATTCTCTGTTGTGCTGAGAAATAAACCTCCTTATACATCTCAGGTGCACTGAAAATTCACTAAGAAACAGTTATTCCATATTCCTTCTGTCTGTTGTGCTTCTCAAACCTGCAACTCGATGGGAGGAATGTGGGAAGCTCAAATTACAGCTCCTATGATTCCTGGTAAAACTATTACCAAAATATTGCTGCGCTGAGGCTAGATATTTCTGAAACTGCTACTAGCTGTGGCTATTTCTCATCAGGAGATGCTTCCTTTTTCTCAAGAGTCCAATACAAGAAAAATATGACAACTTGAAATGAACAGTGTGATGGAAATCTAGTCGAAGGACATTTGCAACTAGATCTCCTACTTTGTACTAGCTGGATTTCTGTGATGTGCAAAGCAGGGTGCTTGAGCAATAGCTTGCTCTAGAAACCACCTGCTGAACCTCCACTGCTGGGCTTGGGTTTCTTTTTTTTTTTTTTTTTTTCCTTGTCACTGATTATTTATATTGGTCCAGGACACTTTGTCAGCTTTTATACATGAATTCTCAGATTTGGGTTAAGTCTAACAGCTTTTTATCCCTTTAATTAAACTTTTTATGCCCTGAGTCACATTGTAGTTTGTGACAGAACGCTGTAACCAGTAAGACTGTGGTGTTTTTTTCCCTTGGGGAGACTCTTCGAACACGAAATGCTTGTAGGAGACACATGGTAACCAGCCCTGCACAGCATTACAGCCTCCTCTGTTCTCCAGGGACATGATGGTTGGACAGGCCAATGAGTTGCGTCTGAACTGTGGTTTTGTAGTAGGGAGAGATAGTTGTTGCATTAGTGCAATAAAATGCACGAATCACCAGTGTCAGAAATGAGAAGGGAGTGTAGCAACAGAGGTTAGTTTCATATACCTCAAATTTGACAGATTTATGTAGGACAGACATATGGTTGGGATATAGATCCCTAGATGGAAGAGAGTCCACATCCACTGCTCGATGGTGAAATGTGAAGATACAGCCTGCATTTCTAGAGCATCGCTCTTAACTGTTGCCTGGGCCACATGGAAATTGTCAGAACAGCTACAGCCTTTTAACTAACCGCCTCTGAAGGAAGGTCTGCATATGTTTGTTTCTAAATTAATGTGGTCTAAAAGAAGACTAAGAATCTGCTATGGTGCATTCAAATAAAGAGGTGCTTATGTCTGTATGCTTCTAGACACACAAATGCCACGCTGACACAGATCTCGATTTCCAAGTTGAGCTTTCTGAACAATGACAGTTTCATTTTGCAATGTGTTTCTGCTCTGTGCTGGAATAGATCCAAAACCTTCAAAGCAGCATCACAAAATGAAATTGTGTGAAAGTATCCATTTTCAAATTGGAAAGATTAATTTTTTTATTTGGCATCTCCCTTTGGAAGTTACAAAAATATATCATGAACTACAGAAACCTTTCCGTTGAAATCGATATATCTCTGTGAAACATTTCAGCCTTGATGAAACAGTATAATTCTGTGGGGAAAAAAAACCCAACACCCAAAACATTTTGTCAAGTTTTGACAAGATCTAGTCTCTTCTCAGAAGTCTCAGAGCAAATGGATTAATTCAAGCTGTTTTGCTTTTTTTTTCTTAATAGGACTATTTTGCCATAAAGATATATTTTAAGAAATATACCATGGCTTCCAGCCTTCTGACACAAGCGTTCATCTAGTACTGCCTGCTAGGTGATACAAAAAATGACAGGCCTGGAACCAAATGTCTCGCTGAAAACTAACATGAACAAAAATATCAGTCAGACTTACAAGTGATAGCTAGAAAAGCTAAAGGTCTCCCTAGGTGCCCTTATCATTTGTCTTTTTCTAATTTGGCAGTGGATGCTAGCAAAGTCTGTTTCCTCATGTTCCTCAGACTACAGACCTATATATAAAACAACAAATTCACAAAACTGTGCTTTAGTTTGAATGCATACAAGAAATGTAACTCTTAAGTACAGATGCTAGTGCTGATCAGCCTCCAGCCCAGCCATTTGGCACAGGAAGAGTTGCAAGCAGACTTACTTTCAAAGACAAGAACACACTGGAAAAATAAAAACCTGAGATGCTGCTGGTCCCTCCTGCTGCAAAGGATTTTTCTCTTATATGCTCATGATGCTTATTTGCATCAAGTGTTGAATGTCATCATAATCTGTTGTTATGATCGGCAGTAAATAAGGCCTGTATTTGGTATTGACCAAGCGGAAGTTGGTTTTAGGACTTTAAAAATCAATAGGAATAATGTTACCTGATGTAAGATTTCAGGTACTTGATTTAATGAAAGGCCAAAGAGCCTACTCCTGTCACACATGCCCGTGAGGATCCTGGAATGACAACTGTCCACTGCCTTTGTTCCTGAGCATTTAACTCTTCAGCAATTGTGAGAAGAAGCAAGGATTAAGTGAAATCGTTCTTGAGACTGAGAAACATCACTTGAGAATTACAATTACTGAAGAAGGAAGCATGTCCCTGTCCTACCCCTGGGCACTACCTGTGCATGAAGTGAGGATGGCTTGGGGGTGAAGGCGCATCGTTCTCTCCCTCACAGCTATTAGGCTGCTACATCCAAGCTCTTCCCCACTTATGACAGCGGGACTGTCCCATAGCCAATTACTTTTCTCATCCCTGATGACTAAAATCTACTGCCATTAGTGTAAGGGCTTGAGGGGATGCCTGGGAACATTAATTTGCAGGTACCTGGGAAATCTGGCCTGTTTCCATTTTAAAATGCCACCATTTATTTATGATTTCAGCTTTTGAAAAGTAATTATCAAGTGAGTATCATCTTTGCAAATTACAGCAGCAGACTGTGTCTTCACTATGCTATTAAGGTTTCTCACTTCATGGGACCCTCCCAAAACTGCGTAAGACCTTCACTGGGACAGAAGCAGTATCAAGGGTGATGCTGGAAGAGAGACCTTGCTAGCAGAGATGGATTCTGATGGATAGATACAAATAATCATGGAATGAATCACAGAATGGTTTGGGTTGGAAGGGACCTTTAAAGATAATCTCATTCCAAACCCCCTGCCATGTGAAATTTTATTGGCCCTCTGCCTGCAGGTAGAGAAATTTGTGACAGTCTGAAGTGGCTGAAGATTCTGCACACCCTTTCTCTTTAGATCTGCTTGAACAGGGCTACTCTTACTTTCTAGCCATAGGTCTTAATGTAGTCTGAACAAGCAGGCATAGGACACATAAACCGAAGCCTGTGTTAGCATGTAGGTGTAATTCTATTTTCTTTATTCACTTACAGATTTTTCTGTTAGTCTTTTTCCTGCGAGAAATACATGTGAGTGGATGTTTCTTGATCGCTCTTTGGGATTTGACTTCCTTTCAGGAGTGTGCACATGAGGAGGCACCGAGTGCTTGGTGATGGTATTAGGAATCAGATGTGTTGGCATGTGCGGTCTGTTGTACATGTTACAGTCAAAATTCTGTCACTGCAGACTTCCCTTTCATACTCACAGGAGCACTGAGTGGTGTACGTGGGTCCAACTGGTTAGGGCTTGTCAGCTGAAAAATGAACTGCTGTTTTAATAGAATCATACAATCATAGAATCATAGACTGTAAAGATCATGTAGTTCTACCCCCCTGCCATGGGCAGGGACACCTTCCACTAGCCCAGGTGGCTCAAAGCCCCAGAAAGCAAGCACACATTGCCTGTTCATGTTTAGTTTTTCATTCACCAAGTCGTCCTCTGCAGGGCTGCTCTTAATCCACTCATCACCCAGCCTGTATTTGTGCTTGGGATTGCCCTGACCCATGTGCAGGACCTTGCACTTGGCCTTGTTGAACTTCATGAGGTTTGCACAGACCCATCTCTCAAGCCTGTCCAGGTCCCTCTGGATGGCACATCCCTTCCCTCCAGCGTGTTGACCGCACCACACAGCTTGGTGTCACTGGCAAACTTGCTGAGGGTGCACTCAATCCCACTGTCCATGTTGCCAGCAAAGATGTTAAACAGCGGTGCCGCTGCTGAGGGGCCGCCCGGGCAGCCGTGCCCCTCGCCTCGCCCGGCTGCCGGCGATCGGACGGCGCCGGTGCGGCGGCAGGGACAGAACCCCGTCACGGGACTTCGGGACTGTGGCAGCGAAGCAGCACGTAAAATAAATAGTTGTCTGTGTAGGAGCACTGGCTCGCTCCCTGGATGCTGCCCTGCACTACGGGCTGAGCCAAGCCCAGCGCTCGCTGCTGACCCCGGCTACCGCGTTCCTGGCTTTGGCGAGTAACAGACTCCACACTGCTCCGAGCAGCAACTGTTGTGCCAGGGGGAACGATAGCACAGGCACGAGGCTGGCCTGGGCCTGGTCTGCTTCTTATCTTTTACCTCCTTGAAGGTGGCTGGACCATCTACGTTTTTGCATAAATGCTAGGAAGACACGGGGCAAAAAAGTTCGCCTTGGAATTGGGAAGAAATGTCTGTATTTTGAACATATAGCATGGATATCACAAAGGAATGCTTAATTATCATAGGTGTCTTGATAAGAAATGGAATTTCCATTGGTTGCAATTAATTGAGCGTATTTGTAATTGTGTGAGAATTTTGCACATTTTTCTTTCAATCAAGTGCAAATATATTCATTTACTGAAGCTGAAAGTTGAAGCAGACTGTTATGTACGCCCAAAGAGGTGGTAGATGCCCTGACCCAGGAAACAGTCAAAGCCATGTTGGATGGGGCTCTGAGCAACCTGATCCAGTTGAAGCTGTCCCTGCTCATTGCAGGAGGTTGGACTAGATGAACTTTAAAGGTCCCTTCCAACCCAAACTGTCCTACGATTCTGTGATTCTATTACCACACTCCTAGCTCATATGCATGTGGAAAAGTATCTGTACCTGCAGTAGACTTTGAGAGCTTAATGAAAGATTAATATCCTGGAAGGATCATCACATGCTTTGACTCGCGAGTGCCTTGCAGAGGGCAACTCCTTCTGCGAAACTGCAGTGTTTTTAAAGAACCTCACAAAGTGACAGGACTTGTGTTTCAACCATCCAAACCCACACGGTGAAATGTTACAGCCCTGCAAAGCTGTGCTCTCTGAAGAGCTCCTGGTTTTCATAACAACTGTCCAAGATGTGTTTGTTCCTCCTAGCCTGGACAGAAGGTAGAACGTTAGTAATGCAAAAATGTTTCCCCTTCTCCTGGGGTAATGTTTTTCCCAATTCCTCCATCCAGATGCCCACTTTGTGTCAGCGACATTGTGTAGGGCTTTTCTCTTCTCTGAAAAATAGAGGGGTTTGCATCAAGAGAAGCTATAAGTGCCTCTTTTCACTAAAATGTCTCTACAGTTTAGGTGCTGTGAGTGTATCAGTCCTGTGTTTTCTGTTTTACAACAGTTTTCTGTTTTACAGGCTTCTCTGAAGGTCTTTGGACACATCTAATGTCTTCAGGTAACTTAGAAGACATGTAAATTAACATAATATTGCAATTCTTTCTTAAAGTTGTAAATAAGATTCAAAACAATAGGTTTTCATGTGTCTTCAACCAACCACTGTGTATTGCGTGTTGGTGCCTGGGTGCTGGCAGTGGGGGCTGCAGGGGGGGCATCTGTGAGGAGAGGCTGGGGCTCCCCGGTGCCAGACACAGTCTCTTCCAGCTGGCTACAGTGGGCCCACCACAGGGCACAGCTGAGCCTGTCAGCTGAGATGGTGGCGCCTCTGTGATAACATATTTAAGAAAGGGCAAAAAATGCTGGAGGAGGTGGAAGAGTCAGGAGTGAAGTTGAGCCTGGGAAGGAGGGGGAGTCGGGGAAGGTGCTTTTAGTTTTGTTTTTATTTCTCACTATCCTACTTTGTTATTATCTGACAATAAAATTAAATTAGTTTCCCCAAGTCAAGTCTGTTTTACCCATGATGGTAATTGGTCCCGTCCTTATCTTGATGCATGAGCTTTCCCACCTTATTTTCTATCCCTATCCTGCTGAGAAAGGAGAGTGAGAGTGTCTGGGTGGGCACCTTGCAGCCAGCCAGGGTCGACCCACCACACACAAACATTGCTTTACTGCATGTGCCATTAAGAAGACCAGATTTTAAAACAAAGTTTTCCGAAGGGATTTCTGAAAAAAAAAAATAAATTGTTTTTAAAAATAAAACAAAACCCCATGCCTAGCATCACTTTTTGGATCTAGACTCAACACTTAAGACTTTAACCCTTGTTTGTATAGAAAAAAAGTTCAATTTTCTTAATGAATAAAAAAAAGAAACAAACCCACTGTGTTCTTCATGGTGCTTGTTCTGTTTATTTTGATAGTCCATTTAGGGCCAGCTTTAGAAACTTTTTTGTGACTTTGGCTCATCGGTTTTAAGTAAGCTGCCGTGTTTCATGGTCCATTGTTTAACTTGCCTCAAGAACTGATAAATACATCACTAAAATCTGGCACCATGGCCAATGCAAATACAACTTGTCAGGATCAGTGCATCACAGCTGATCTTCATATCAAGCAGTGAGAACACACAGTCACTTTGAACAAAAAAAACTCCCATGCAGTTGGTTTGACTTGATGTAAATTATTTGCTTTAATGAGACAGAAACTCTAATGTATCTTATACCTTTAGCTTTATATGAAGAAAAATTGTGAAAAATTTCTGTTACTAATATTGTGTTGTTGCTTTGTTTTTTTCTGGCTTTAGTGTTGATAAATAGTTTCCATATACCCTTTGCAGGAACCTAAATAATGATTTAGTGACTGGAATGAATAAAATAAGAATCTGCTCTGGTTACTTAACTGAACACTTAAAAGAAATTATACTGTTTAGAAAATTGCATGCAACATCAAAGTCAGGATTTATTTCTGAAAAATCCTATTACATTACAGGCATCAAACTGAAAAAAAAAAAGAGCATCTGTTTTCCTCCACGTGGTATTTTTTGAGGTGGTTTTTGGTTGTGGGTGTTTTGGTTTTGGTTTTTTTCCCTGCATGTGATCTATATACAATCAGTGGAGGCATTAGGAAAACAGGTATATATGCACATTGCATATGGATGCACAGAGCATATATATGCACATTAGCTCTATACTGCTATTTTTATTAAAGGAGTTCTTGCTTTCTTTCCTTATGGTTGTTTTCCTTTCCTTTCCTCTACCCTCCTTCCCTCACCCCAAAAGCTAAGTGTTGATTCAGTGTTTTGTTCTGGAGAAGGAAAATCCATGGAATATATTACACTGAAAATCATAAAGAATACGAACAATATCATAAGCTATTTGTTTAGATACAGACATTTGATCATCTCACAGCTCCTAATTTTAATTTCGTTGCCATTTGAGAAAGGTTTTGCTTTATGAACATTTCTAACAAAAACAACCTAATCCCCAATGCAGTGTCTGCTCTGTGACACATGAGCTCTGTGTCTGAATCCAGAGAATTGCATAGTGTTTGGCACACAGAGTTGTATTCATTCATACCACATTTTTGGGACCTCTGCTGTTAAATTTCCCTTGGCTCCTCCCTCATCAATAGGGAGATTAAATCACCCTCAAGCAGGTAAAGTCAAATCAATCAGTAGGCAGGTGCTTTTCACGTGTAGATGTGGCACTTAGGGACAAGCTTTAGTGCCAGACTTGGCAGTGCTGGGTTTACAGTTGGACTACATGATCTTAAAGGTCTTTTCCAACCTAAATGATTCTATGATTCTATGATTCCATTTCCCAACATTTGAAGAAATTCATAGAGGCTGAGCTGTATACTGATGTGTGTCTTAGGATATAAAAATATACATATGTGTCTTGATAATGAAAACTAGTTATCTCAAGAAAGATGTGAATTCCTAAAGTAGATACTTGGTGCTTGGACAGTGGAAAACAGTATGCTATCTACATGGAAGGAGAGGCTCTCCAACATATGTTTGTTGCAGAAATACATTAACTTGTACCCTTTTAAGATGTTGAGGTGAAGAAGAAAAGAAAATTAGTAACAGCCTGACCCAAATTTTTCCGAGATTCCTGAAGCAAAAGAAGTTATTTATCTGAACCTATTTCTAAACAGAAGATCATTTTGCCTAAGTGACTTAAACTCATTTCTAATTCCCTAACAACCTTAGTCAACAGGTTTAAAATGTTGCTAAAAATCTATTTAAGGCTTATTACTTTGATCTTATTGCCACTGATCCAGTGGCACAATTCTTAGCGAGATCAGTGCAAAATAACTTTGTTCACATATTGTCACGTAAGAGCATGCAAACAACACGAAAATGTGTTGCAGGGAATATGTCTGTTGTGTGTTATACGATATTGTGTTTTTTACACAAATGCTACCTCTAATGCTACCTTGAAATTAATCAGAAGAGGCTGTGCTGCAGCAGCATCCTTGAAAGGATACCCAGCCTAGAAGGTGCCACTGGGGCCCTTCTGCATGCCCTGACCCAGATTTCGAGGAGCTGTGCGTCCTCCAGGCCATGCTGTCCTCTGTAGGAGCCTCTGAGCATTCATGCCTTTCTGCAGCCACTCTCCTGGGATTGCCCCTGGCAATCTGTAACTTGTGCTCTGGGTTGGGAACAGTGAGAGGCAGTATTAGCTGCAGCAAGGCAGACCCACTGCCATGCCATCATACTGTCAGCAGCACTAGGCAACCCTGACCCCCGCAGAGGTGAGCTGCTGTCTGACAGGGCTTGCCATCCTCACCCTTCTTCAGGGAGTGTGCACTTGTTTCTCTTGAACCCCTTCGTGGTCACACTGTCCTTGGTGGCTGCTTTGGTAGAGGAATCCCACTTGGTCAGAAGCGGCTGGTGATGGTGTTATCCCTGCAGATCTCTGCCAAGGACTGCTGGTGATACCCTCTTCTCTTGGGGATGCTATCAATAGGCAGAAGAGCACACGTAAAGCTTTCTGCGCCAAAATTGTCCCTTTCCCAGCAGATGCAGGCAGCTGTCACGCCTGATCTGGCATGATACTATGTTATGTAGGTAAGAAAGAGCAGTGTGTCCTGCTAGTGTCAGTGACTTCTGTTATGGTATCCAGTGTCAGAGCACCAGGGAGCACAGTGTGGTCATGAAAGCTAAACTGGATACGCTTTGACAGACTTAAGTGAATTATACAGAGATACTATGGTTTGTACAGCTTCTTGATGTCAACAGCCTGAAAGGCCCTTTATTAATTTTCCGTGGGCTGTTCTGACCAGGTCCCGGAGACCACTACAAAAATTAGATACTAGGTAGTAAAGAATTAGGTCTCGGTGACACGTGGGGAGACACAGCAACAGGTTGACAGTGATGCAAAACTGGTGGGCTCTCTGCTTCCAAGGTCTTCCTGACATATGTTGGAGCTTTGTACTGTTGTACTTTCCTTAGCAACTAAATGTGATTCATCAAAACTCATCTCCAACAAGTCCCTGACAGATCCTGTGCACTCCTCAGGACTCCTGTCCTTTAGAAATGCATGGGTTGTTATTTCAGTTTACAGTGGTCTCAGTATATTTCTCAGTTATTCCTCTTTCAATCTGGGTTTGTTTGGTTGTACATTTTGCATACTTGTTTTAAAGAGGATGGAACCACACTGTAGCTCTGTATTTATGTTCCCTCCTGCCTCACCCCCGCTATCAAAAGGGGAACAAATCTGAAATTCCTAAGTCCCTTAATATTAACAGAATTAAATTCACTGTGTGACTGCAATTTTAAGCTGACACTAAATTTTCAGAGAAGTATTTGTAGAAAGATTTTCTGTTGCTGAAGTGTTGATTCAAGTTTTATTTATTTGCATTTGTGCTGTTAAAATGACAGTTCTGACCTCTTAATATCTTGTGTCTTTCAGATCTTTTACCTGGGGGCATAGTGGTTCCCTTGCTGGGTTCATCTGGGCTTTTTTAACCTAATTAGTTCGCTGATAGCAGAGGTGCCTCAGGCACTGGTAATGGCTTGCTCGTTCCTGTCATCTATTTACCTTTTCACTTTTTCTTTTAGTGTCTTGAACATGAATATTCCAATTAAGTAATATAAAGCCTAAAAGTGCAAAATGTTGATGAAAGAAACAGGAACTTGGTCTAAATGGTCTAATATTCTTTTGTCTAGTGGCCAAAGTCTGAGGCTCCTTTCCATGAAGACAGATAATTTTGAAGGAAGAGAGGACCTTTTTCGCATGCAAGACATGTTGCATGTATCTTGCTTTTCTCTAAAACCTGTGGATGATCTTTTAAAGGATGATTCTGTCAATTCATATCATGTTGCATCTCTTTTCAAGATCTGAGAAACTGGTACTTCGCAAATGGCCAAGAGCATAGGCTAACCCCAGAGATGCCTGGATGTGGGAGCATTGTCCATGTGGCAAAATGCAGCCTGTCCTAGGGTTCAAGCTCCTTTTTCATGTTGTGTTGAAGTACTGGGTAGTGTGTTCTTCCTACATGTGTATGGAGCTGTTTACTGACTCTTGTCCAGAAGTGCTCACTTTGAAAACTAATTTTATGTCTGGATCATGTATTCCTTTTGGGTAGAGTAGTGGGAAAGTCTTGGAGTGAACCTACAGAGTTCTCTGAGCCCCACAATACAGATTTTAGGCTTTATTGTCAAACCTGACACTATGACAGCTGCTTCTAGATTGAATGGTGCCCATGTTCCCTTTCTGAGCTCCTCATCCCAAATGAGGTCCCAAGACATACCACTACTCCTTCTCACCCACATGGGTTTGTCGTCTTCTCATATAACCAAGGTCTGGGTGAGTTCATTGCTCTATGGCTCAGTTTCCAACTAGAAAGCACCATGGAGCTTCGTAGTTCTTGGCCCACCTGTCTAGATATAGTGACAGGCTGTGTGTTGAGTTAGACTTCAAAACAAGCCTGATACATGTTTGTTAGTGATCACAGAAAGAAAAGGTAGATTTTCTCTAGTTTGTGGTGTGTTGATGGCTTGTTATGCATCTCTCTGGGGGTTGTTATTTCCCTTTGTTATGCCCAGAAATGCTGGGAAAAAGTAACAATAAATAAGGTGGTTGTCTGTTGATCTATCTATACTTGGAAAATGAACAATTTGGACAACTATTAGGGAAAACACTATACTGTATCCTGGAAAGGGCAAATCATATGTTCCATAAGGGCAGAAATGGCTCTTTCAAGCAGAAAATATAAGCCTTTGGGCACTCTTACACTGTGTAAGTTCAGCTGTAGTAGTTAACCAGCAGACAGATCCACCTTAGGTTTCTGCTTGAGCACTGCATAAGACTTTGAAGAAGGCGTAATTGTTACCAATATTGGAACTCAGAGTCTTAATAGATTTTTACTGTGTAACTCGAAGTTAACATTTTTATTTCAAATTATGCTTTCCAAAGGCAGACTTATATTCAAAGTACTTCATTTATATTTCTATAATTCATCATGCCTGCTATGAATAAGAAGTATTTTAAAGCTGTGTTTCCCCATGTATGGAAAGCCATGTATGGAACTATTATAACAAGTAAAGTGAAATTACTTTCACATGTTTTCTTAGCTTTTTCAACTATATCAACAATTTAGCAAAGATACAAACCTGAGAAGTGGGTGCACTGCCAGCTTCATCTGCCTGTACTGTTGTGGAAAACTTCCAAGCAGTTTTTCATGTTTGCTTTGGCAAGTGGTTACCAATGGGGATGGATGGTTGCTGTATGCAGCAGAATTTTGGCTTTAGTAGAGTTTTGTTTGTTTAATCAGTGTTTACCAGCAACAGGAAGAGAAGAGAGGGAAACCTGCTCAGAGGTATGGTGTGGCCTCCATACAAAGAGAGTAAGCAACGACTCTTCAGTTTGAGACTATGTGTATATATATACACACACGTACATGATGTCTGTAGAGCATCCATTAAATTTATCTATCAGGAGATTTGTAATTGTCACCCGACAGTACAGGAACATGCAGGTTCTTTTAGGGAACCTTGGCAGAATGAGGACTAACCACAGGGTTGTACTTATAATTAGAGCTTTATTATTACATAAAAATTTATTAATCAACATAGGTTGTTGCTGTCTAAAATTTCTAGCAATTAGAGTACGCTTAGTGTTGCAGAGCATTCTTAGCAATTATCATAACTTTCAGTTAAACAGAATTTCTAGTAATTAGTGTAGGTTTTTTGTACTATTGTGGTGGTTTGACCTTGGCTAAATGCCAGGTATCCACCAAGTCACTCTATCACTTCTCCCCCTTCCCCTTGTTTTCTCAACAGGGCAAAGAGGGGAAAGAAAATAAGATAGACCAACCCTTGTGGGTAAGACAAAAGCAGTTTTAATATAAGCAAAGTGAAGCAAAGGTCTCCATGCGGAAGAAAAAAAAAAAAAAAGAAAACAGATTTATTCTCTACTTCCCATGAAGAGGCGCTGTCAGCCCTTCTCAGGAGCAGGGCTCCGATACGCGTAGTGGTTGCCTCGGAGGACCAAGGGTGACCCCACCCTTCCTCCTTTCTCCCAGCTTTATACTGAGCAGATGTCATATGGTCTGGAATATCCCTGGTCAGTTCAGGTCAGCTGTCCTGGCTGTGTCCCCTCCCAAGATCTTGCCCACCCCGTCCCACTGTGGGGAAAAATGTCGGAAAGAGCCTTGGTGCTGTGTAAGCCCTGCTCAGCAGCCTGCCAGCTGCCAACATAAAACACAGCACCATGAGGGCTGCTGTAGGGGAAAACCAATTCCAGCTCAGTCAGACCCAGTACATCTATCTATAGTTTTTAGTTATCTGGAGCCTCTGCAGATTGGGTCAGATTCTAGTTAATCAGCATGTGATGCAATAACCATAATCTAGACTCAGACACTCAGACTTCACCTAAAACAAGATGAGTCGCTCAGTCTTGGAGGCAGCAGGCAATGGTGGGGGCATCCCAGACCCCCGGGGGATCACGGATTTTGCCATCCAGCAGCAGTTCCGGTCCGTGTCCTACTTGGGACTTGCAGCCGCTTGATTTTAAAGGCAGTGTCTCTTGTGCTGGTACACTTTCCTGGTCCCTAACAGGTGTCACCACATCCTGGTGACAGTGCTTGGTGGGCAAATGGTCTTGTCGCAGTGCTGACAGGGAGGCTGTCTGTTCTGTGGCACGGGTCATCACATCCTGGTGACAACCACAGTGTTGAAAAAGGGAAGAAAGGGGGCGATGCATGATCAGCATGCTGACATATTACAGCTGTTTGTCTTAGAAAATGGCATTGCTTATGCGAACCATATTGCTGCGGTCAGAAGTAGGGGGGTACCAGACACTGAAACAGCGGAAGTTATTTTTCAACCGAACCAAAGTAAATTGCCACAGGTTCCCATGAAGGCCAAAAGCGTAGCAAGGTTGAAAAAAGGGATTAAACACAGTGGTCCAGATAGACTCTCTTTGATCTATTCAGCAAATTCCTAAGCTACAAATTTTTGGAAGGATAAATACAGAGGGATAATATGTTTGCCATTTTTCTTATGACCTCTCTGTAAGTTCCAGTTTTTGGCTACTCTGGGGAATAGGATTGAGGAAGAAGAAGAGTTGTTCTGGCCAGTGTGGCAGTTCCCATACTGTCACAGTTATACTGAGTACAACTACAGGTGAAACAATATTTAATTAAAGAAAATAAGGAAAGAAAAATGAAAGAAAAGCCCACTGTTCTGCTATTACAGGCATACCTTCTTAGCCAGGCTGTGCCTGCCTGCCTTTTTATAAGGCTCTGCATGAAATTAGAAAGGTCCATGTAATACAGATGAGCCTGTGCATTGATTATGATGAGGCGCACAGGATTGCTGCTGGCTCTCTTTGACACCATGATTTACAGTGACTTCCTCGAGGATAAGACGGGCATTTCTGTAGCCATTATAAATGCTGTTGGAATTTTGACTGCTCAGCTGCATATGCCTGATCAAAAATATAAATGTAATAATAAATACCTATTTGCATGCAGTTGGATGTATAGAATAACAAACTGCCAGTTACAGTGCTATTCAATATTAATGTTTGGAAATACCAATTCTGTTGAAGATGTCAATGTATTTAAACATTTTGCAAGTGGACAGTCTAAATTGCATGTCCTCTTCTCTCTCACAGTAATATATGTGCCATATGTCCAGAGTTTGCATAATTCATGGCAGCAAGGTATATAACTGCTTTTATGAAACTTGCATGAAAATTGGGATTTTTGGTATTCAGGAAACTGTGGGCATGTGTGGAATATCCAAGAGTTTTTATGTGTAGTTGTTTTGTGTTTAGTTTGCAATTAAGTAAGGTATAGATCTTTTAGAATGATTTGAGATTATATTAAGGAGATTTATAGTAGCTGTCTGTAATATCTTTTACGTCAGTATTGATAACTATTAATGTGGTTTCATAATGCTAGAAGTTATTTTGTTCTGCATCTTGTTTCCTAAACATTTTAGTGTGTTTTCTTCAAAAATTATGTCCTGAAGAGAGAGTAGCAAGCAGTAAAACAGTTGTAATGTGCTCTTGGAAATGTTTGAAATAACCACTACGTGCCAAGTATTGTGTTGAAGGAATTGCTGTTTCTAAACTTACTAATGCCAGTCAGCCTCCGATTTCATGTGGAGAGGAGGAAAATTGCTCATAGTGAAAAATGTATTAAGATGAAAAAGCATCTTACGTTTCTGAAGGATTGTTTCTATAGTATATTTTTGCTCTTCTGTTGAGGCACTGAAAATACTGGTATTCTAAACTGTTATCTCCTCTGCTTTAAGATGTTTTGGCGTTTGTTTTTTAACTAAAGCTTTTTCAAAATTACAGAAAACAGTAGGGCTGAAGAAATACTTAAAAAATATTATTATTTCTAAAAGAGAATTGCCCGAGACTCTGTTTGCACAACTGCAGAAGAGGGCCACAAGAAAAGTGAGATTACTCTTACCTTTTTGATTTCCAGTGGGATGTTTTCCTTGGTGTGTCAGAGAGGATCTAACCCAGGAAGCTCTCTTGGTCAGACCATTTAAGTCAGTTGTAGTCAAGAGAGCTGACCATCAGAAGGTTTAGGATCAGACCACTGGGGGAGATAAAAGCTCAGAAATAATTATTTGTTAAGGGTTTTTTTTCTCTCCTGCTTTAAAGATAGTACATTAATTACAATTTATATAATAATGTTTTTTGTAAAATTTCACTTAGTTCATGTATCCGAATGACTTTTGTATTATTTTTGTTCATACACATTTAGATTACTAGAGTAAAATGAGGTTTCAGCACAATTTTTTCCTTTAATTTTCAGTTCTTACTAGTGTCGTGAACCTTGACATTTGTAGCTGTTTTGCAAAGTTGGGCTATGAAAATTTCCATTGCTATCTTCCATGCTTTTCTCTTTTAACTACATTTAATTAGTGAATTTAACTACAAGAAGGAAAGAAGGGAATCTAGAATCAGATACTGAGTGGTGTAGTTTTTCCTTACTCTGAATAATTTATAGTAAGAGATTGATTATTGCAAGTGTGAGTCCATATATTAGTGCCCAAAGAAAATATTGGAAAATTCTGCTGTATTTTATCTACATGCCTTGTTTGTATATAAAGACAATTTCAAGTGCCTTCATAATAACCGAGGCAGGTTTTTATACTAATCCCAAACTTGCATCCAACATGAAGAAATGTTAGTGCATTCAGTCATTTGTTTCAAAGGGGTCACAGTGGGACTTAAATGAGAAATGATCACTGAGGTTTTGATCAGGGGTGTATTCTTTGTAGAAAGTATGAACAGAAGTAGCACAGAAAATCAGTGAACTTGAAGACACTGAGCTGTGAGGTAAAGTGAGCACTGTGTCAAATGTGGCCACCCAAATAGTATATGATGGTTCCTATTCCCGTGTCCTCCATCCTCCTGGCCTGACTCTGTCTTCTAAAATCAGTGTCACACATGAAGGACATAGCTTCTGACTCTGTGTCCAGTTACTTCTGTGTTTTCTTTCCACCATTGTTATAATGTGCTTAAACAAGGATTACAATTCTTGGAAAACATTAGAAAGCCCAAGCCCCACTTAATTGAGAAATGGGCTATGTGAACTCAACTGGTAGCTGAGCAGAAGGTGAAACAGAGCAGGTTAAATAGCGTTTAGGAACTGGACACCTATTTTATTGTCCTGGTTTCACCCTTCTAAACAAAACTGACTTTAACAAACACATGGTTGTGAAATCAGCACAGAAGATTAACAAGAAGGAAAACTACAGCTTGGAGACGAGAATAAATTCCCAGCTGCATTAGGAGAGTGAGCACAATGTATTTTACATTTAAAACTTTTAATGAGAAATTAATTCATTCTTATTCTATGTGCTTCCTGAGATAAGAAGCTCCCCAAAGCTCAGGACCTAATGCAGGCAGCACCTTTTCTGCTTCATGGTTGCCAGAATGTGCTGCAGGACTGCTGCCTGCCTGCTGTCAGTGCTTCACAAAGCTTTTTATAGCCAGCCATAGACTTGTGATGGTGAGTAGCATGTTGGTGTGAGACAGTCTGCTGATTTTAGACAGAGAAATATGCAAACTGATCTAGAAGCCTGTGCTTTGCATAGACTGAAGAAGTGTCTCAGCAAACAAAACAAAGTAGGAACTTGCAGCTCTGTGCAAAAAAGGCTGTGGTAAACTTATTTTCTACAGGAGCTGTGACTAAGAGTTTCCTGAATGTCCAGAAGGAGGGGGGAGGAAGGAAACATCTTGTGATCCAGCCAGATATGAAGATTGAATTTAGGCAAAAAGGGAGGAGTGCTTGACCTGGCTTCATCTCCTGTCTTACCTGTAGATTTTTTTCCATGATCCCTCTTCATTCAGGTTGTCTGTGCCACTTAGCTGTGCCAACTGCAGTGATACAGCTCAGGCGATGGCCTGCAAATCAGTTCCCTGTCCTGTGCTCTATGCAAATGCAGTCTTCAAGAGCGTGTCCCATATTATGTTGCCACCAGAGGAGACTATTGCCTATATGTTAAAACCCTGGCTAAGCAAAGGTGGTTCTGGACAGGCTCTGCTTATTCACAAGTCTTAAGAGAAGCAGCTGAGGGAGCTGGGGTTGTTTAGCCTGGAGAAAGGGAGACCTTACCACTCTCTACAGCTACCTGAAAGGAGGCTATGGTGAGGTGGAGGTTGGTCTCTTCTCCCAAGTAACAAGTGATAGGATGAGAGGAAACAGCCTCATGTTGTGCCAGGGAAGGTTTAGGTTGAATATTAGGAAAAATTTCTTCACCAAAAGGGTTGTCAAGCATTGGAACGGGCTGCCTAGGAAAGTGTTTGAGTCACCATCCCTGGAGGTATTTAAAAGATGTGTAGATGTGGTGCTTAGAGACATGGTGTAGTGGTGGACTTGGCAGTGTTAGGTTAATGGTTGGACTCAATGATCTTAACCTGACAGTTCTATGATGCTGTGATTCTCTGCACTGCAACTGTGCGTGAGCCTCCTGCTGAGCTCCTGCCTGAAGCTTGCGCAGAGGCCCACAGCTGTGCATGAGCTTAGCTGGATCTGTGTAGTTGGGATGTCAGACAGGAATGGGCTCAAGCAAAGGCTTTACCCTTACTGCATTTGACGCCTAAACCTATCTTGGATCTCAGCTTTAAATTTTAAGGTGGGAATATTTCTTCCTTGCCTTACGGCAAAGATGATAAAAACCTTTACTCATGATAAGGCTCTCTAAAAGGCAGACTAGAGCTGATTTTTATAAAATCTGATGTATAATGTATTAAACAAATATTAATGAACAGATATGTATGTGTTACTAGCACCACATCTGTGATAGGGCATGAACCCTCTATATGTGTAACAGAGGAAAAAAGACATGTCACTAGACTTCTTGTGTGGAAAGAAAAATACCTGTCATAATTTATAAGAAACTTAAAGTAAGCGTGGATGGAGGACTTGACAGTTGACCTAATAATGGAAGAGCTGACTATAATGAGGCACGTTCCAGCAGAATAAGTAGTTTGTCCAAGCTAAATAGAGCCTCAGTTTATGGCAGGGTGTTACAGATATATAATTCTCTGCAATATTACTTAAAACACAGTTCTGACAATTAAGATATAAGCAAAGAATTTAATAACAGTATCAGTATTATGTTCATGCTTCTGCTACAGATAAGGTACGAGTAAGTATCAATAGAAATGCAAAGGCTGGGGTATTATTTAATTGTAAAATATTGCTAGCCCTGGTTTATATTTTCATTTTTAGATTAGATTTTCATTTTAGATTAGATTTCACTTTGGATTAGATTTTGTCAGTTCTCCAGATTCATCTGCATTTCTGCTAGTAGTAACAGGTTGCAATTAATTGTTCCTCTTCTATCACAGGTGCAAAAAGCTTCCTCCAATTTTCTTCTGTTTTTATCTTTCTAGCATTGCTTTTTCAGTCAGCCATCACCTGACAAGCTCATTTTAGCATATACAAATCCTTTGTTTTTGAAAGTTGCCAATAATACTGAGAAATTGGTGTCCATTTATTAAAATGGACACTCGATTTGAAATCTCTTGGTTTCACATGTCAGTAGATTTGTGGAATAAACAGTTCTATTTAAAAGGATGTTAGGTTGAGAAATTTTGGGGTAGTAAAACTTGCTGTCAGATTCTAGGTTCACAGCATGGTTGAATATGTGGTTTTGATCATCTTTTAAAGGTTAAAATTTTAAAATACCAAACCAAGTAGTACATTAACACAGTGTTAGACTAGTGTACTCTATTAAAGCAGAACAGGAAGTGTAGTAAAATGAAAGTTAGCATAATGCACTAGTCTACAGTGATGACATGGTAAGATGATCAAGGAAAAATAGATGGCCAATATTTCAGGTCAATCTTCCTAAAGAAAAAGATTTGTTGAACTTGTCAGTAATATAATCACCTCTTGCTCCAAACACAGTAAGAGAATATTGTAAATGTTTAGGATATTAATGCCACTCCTTTTGCTGTAGTAATGAAATACTCTGAAGTTGAGAAGTAAAAAAAAGAAAATCTAAAACCCCTGAGGCGATCCTGACTACTTCTGACTATGTTGTGTAACAAGCAAACACTCCTATCACAGACATTTCTATTTTAAGAGGTAGGTATATCAGTTATGCAGCTTTTCAGCATCCTGTCTGGAGTTCAGAGCAAAGCAAAATGATTTCTTTGTGTAATTCTCCATGACAGTGAATCAGAGAAAATTCTTAACCCTGTCTCTTGATCCTAAATAAAATCAGCATTGCAGGAGTGTGTGCCTCTGCCATCTCTGCCACTGGCCTGATGTTTAGAAAGGCTAATCAGTGGTAAATTTTTATTTTGGTCATGGGGCAGACAATTGAAGTGGAAGCTAAGGGAGATAGCCAGCTCGTTGTATGGTGGGCACTATGCAATGACCAGGTATCAACTGCCAGCTAGGTTGGTATACAGCCAGGAAGTCTCCTCCTTAGAAAATTGTTTCCTTATGAGACAAAGTAGTTCAAGCTATTGCTGTCCTCGCTACTGAAAGATATGAGCGCTCGTGGTCCTTTCAGTGGAAAGGAAGACAAATGAGTTTAACACATATTATGAGGGTTCTGTGATCAGTTATGACTTCTCAGCACCAGAGGAGCAACTCCTTTAAATCATTGCTACTGCTTGACAGGTAGACATTTGATGATATCCTTATGCATGACATAGATTACTATGCTGAGAACGTGCTCTTTACACCTTTTATAAATTTAAGCAAACGCATGCCTTCTTGGTTGCTTCAGGATGGAGAGGAACAGAACCGGTTTGCAGTTGTCCATCCTCCAAGGTTGTTTAATCCTGTTTAAAGCAGTGGGCATACTGAGTTCAGTGCCCCAAATTCCAACTTGTATATAATGTGTATCTCTGTAGAAGATTTGCTCAAATTAAAGTAGCTTAAATATTCATATAACCCAGCTTTTTAGACTAATTACAGAGAAAATAAATTAAAATACATAATCAGATCTTTGCATGAAATACTGTAAGAAAGCTTTGCAAAAATTCCCCTGAGAAGAGAAAGTCAAGAAACGTTTTACATAGTGCTTTCCAGACCCTTTAATCTTGAGGAAAAATTATTTTATTTATAGTGACAAAATTGTGCAAATTGTAACTAACTTACGCGCGGATTAGTTTTTCTTTACTTAGCTTTTATGAAGGGCAGGGGAGAGGAGATTTAATTGCTTTGCCTCCTTTTCTGGGGGACAGGAAAAGAATGTTTGGAGTAAGCCTCAGCAGGACCATCCAGTGAGTAAAAAGAATGATCACTTCCATTATTTATCTGTCTTTGTTATCTTATGTGAGTTGTTGGGACCATGCTGAGGACAGACCAGCAGAGACCAAGAGTAGCTGTCAGTGGACGGTATGATACAACTTTCTTCTTCTGCCCTGGATACCCAAGCAAGTTAAGTAGAGGAACCAAAGACATTAATAAAGTATCACTGCATGTGGTAGATAAATTGTGCTCCTCTGATTAACAGGACTAACAACCTTCCTCTGGGTAATTTGAGCATAATTACTTCAATCCCCTAGTCCTATCAGACATAGCTGTGTCTTTGCTGTAAAATGACAGTGCTGAGGTGCCATTTTTGAGGGTGTAGTATTAAGACAATCCATATCAGGTTTTCTATTTGTTTAAAGAGTGCGAGTTTCTTTATAAAACTGTCCTTTATATTTAAAAGGCCTTTGTTAGCAAGTGGTGTACACAAACAAAATGATGAAGGAAAAAGCCAAGTCACTTTGATTTTAATGCTCAACTAGCTGCTCTCAGCAATTAATACATTAGCTATCACTTCACCTCACCTTCAAAGAACAGTATTTAAACCTTCCTGACATTTTTTCCTAACATCTTCCATAAGTGCAGGTAATTTATAAACCTCTAAACAAGTATGAGTCATTGTGCTTTTAAACTCAGTGACTCTTCTGTGCTGAATAAATAGTGCTAGCCAAGAAAGGAAATTTGTTTTCAAAGAGAAGTTGAAAATGTTTTTAGATGTATGCTGTCATCCTCTACCTCAGCAAAGCCAAGCTTGCGTATACATGTGCTTTAGATGAATTTTACATTCTCTGGTGTTTAAAGTAAATGTATGTATGAACCGGTTATCAAAGATGTGCGTACCTTGAATAAGTAGGGCTGGGCTGAGCTCATTATTTGTTGCTGCCCTTAGGAGGGAGCTGGTGACTTTGCTGTGCTGCCATCTGGGACTTGTGGTAGAGCTCACCTCCTGGCAGAGGAAAGATAAGGAGGAACAGTTATCTTGTCTTGGAGATAAGTCCCTAAACCCTCCTGTCACTGGTGAAATGAAGCTGGAATTTTGCATATCCGCATGGTCTTGGCTGGCATAACATATCACTGATCTCTCTGGAAACATGTTTGTTACTGCACATGTTCTTTAGCCTTGTATGTATTGCTGTGGTTGAGGTTGGTCAGCACTGTGGTACTTTAATGGTGTCATTTTTCTATCTGGAACAAGCACTGATGCCACCTGTTCTTGAAGTTCTAACTCTGCATATAAGGCATATATTCATATCAGCTGTTTTCCAGTTTTGAAGTCACTGACAGTAGGTCACGAAACAAATTCTTAAGAGCCTACCACTGAACACAGTGAGAAACTGGGATCAGATCATTGTTCTTAAACATAATACTCAGTCCAGCCGTGCTGCAAGGATTTTAAGTATGTTTGGTACCTTGTTACTAGTCAAGCCAGGCAGAGGATGAGCCACTAATGCTGAGAAACAAAGAGCTAAGAACATTCTGTAACGCATGTTTTAGCCTTCCATCATATCCCCAGTGTGTCTCTGCTAAGAACTTGAACCTGTTAGCTTGCAGGCCCTTGAAAGACCTTGTCTGAGTTATCGGGTTGGACATGAAATTCCAAGTGGTGGTGGATCTGTCTCTAGCTCTGTCTCCTCTCTTGCAGCTTCCCTGAGGCACTCTGGCCTTTGGGAAACTGTGTAGAATATTGTGCACTGCTGAAGCATGCTTGGGTGTAGGTATTTACTGTGTCTAAGAACATGCTGATTGATAGGCAGAACATGTTAAAGATTTGTGCACTAGTGTGTTATTGGCATCTAATTGAGGTTTGAAATGAATTTAGATGAATTAAGATGAATTGAGATTTAGGCATGTGTGGGAAAGATAAGCAGCAGGTATGTTATTAAGACTTATTTCTATGTAAGAAACTATTTTCAAGTTCATAAGACTGTAAATCACCTGAGCACTGAATACCTCTGCAGTTTTCTTTATTGCTTGATAAAGTAGCTCTAGTTCAATGCCTGAACTCTTCTGTTGCCATTTTCAAACAATACTGTGGTCTGTTTTCACATTTGCTTTCACGCCGTTGATAACCCATGCCAAATACTGTCAAACAGTTTGACTGTATCAGATTTACTGAATGATGAGGTCATTGTGGGAAAAGTTTCCCACAATTTTTCTTTGTTTTACTTGCAATAAATATCAAGAAGAGTTTCAAAATCAGTGTGGTTTGCTATCCTTTGATCTTCTCCAAAACACTGCCAAGTGGTATGTGCAAATGCTGTGTGCAGTGGTAGCTCATGGGCTTTGAACTCCGCAAGAAGCCAGTAAAGTAAGCTGACTGAAAGAAGTACCCTATAATATGTATAGCAAAAGCAAATTTCACACTGTGGTAATTGTTAGAGAAAACAGGAAATATTTGTTATTCTAAAAATAAGAAACTTGGGCTTTTCCAGTAATTTCTCTAACTGGACTCTCGATGCCTAGTTTCTGTTAGCTGTATAACTTGCTAGTTTTGACTCCAGTGACAAACTGTCAGATGAATTAATTCTTTTTCATTGACTCATCTCTTATATGTGAGAACCACCAGCTTTTGGACTTGTGGAAGAAATCTTGAAAATAATGTATTTGTCTTACCCTAGCTTTAAAAAGGCAAAATCCAGAGAAATCCTCTTTAAGGGAGGATAAGTAAAGAGAAGAAAATACTATAGTGGTTAGAAAGGGGGGAACACAATTTTGTGAACTTTTACTCCACCATGTGTAATCATCCTGTACAAAATGAAAAATTGAAAAAGTTGTGTTCAGTGCCATTAGGATTGTCATTTTATTGGTATGCCTGTATACTTTTCCCACATCTTGAAGGCAAGGTATACCACACAGTCCTGATCCACTGAAATGAAGAGAAACAGACCGACTTTGAATCACGTCATACATTTAGTAAAGAGATCATTCTCAAATGCCTGTAAATGCACTTTTTAAAAGCTCAGTTGTTTATGGAGAGGAGACAAGCCTTTTCTGAGAGGAAATTTCATATTGCACCTTCTAAATACTGGACCACAGGTAGGTTTTGGAGAGTCTGTCAGGGATTATAGAGACTTTAGGAAGAAAATGAGCAGAGGTCTTCCACTTCTATTAAGAAATATTCCAACCAGCTGTAGCTTGGACAGTGTGATGGAATTATCACTTTGCATTTTTTATAAGAATATATTAGTTGAATCAGTATCCATTTTTAAGGCCATGTTGTGTGAATTCATTATAACTTCGGTTATTTTCTCTAATGGCTTTTGATCTTTCCTACATTCAGACATTTTCTGTGTTTTGTTCTGTATTGCTGTGTTTGTAACAGTAATATATTGCTCTATAGTTTTAACTACAAAAGGAAGAGAAAAACATTAAGCAATTATTTTAAAACTTAACTTTTTATTCATTAGCAATGAAGAAACTGTATTTAAGACTACCTAGCTCTCTTTCACTATTAAGGATTTCTCAAGAAGGGAGTTCATAAGACTTGATAGAGTTAAATATGGTCACTCATAATTTCTGTAAACAGTCACGCTGAAGTTCATCCTGCGTAACTCTGTGTTAAGTTGCCCTAGGCTCCTTTTATAGTCCCCAGAGAGAGAAAGAATCATCTCCAAGGAGTGATTCAGCTCTCCTAGGACCTGAATTGCAGTCTGGTGATGTCTGTTTTCTCCATAAATGTGAGGTCTGTAGGATGACATTTCCAGTTTCAGTTAGGCAGGATGAATCCTGACCTTTTTGTGTAATAGATTTCTCTCTTAAGTAATTTGAGCTTATAAGGTACATATCTTTTAGGTTCAGAAGAAATTCTTGTGGGTTCGTGGAGGGTGCACGCTGTTAGAGGAGACAGCCCTGGCTGTTACTGTTTGAACAGCAGGAAAATCAGCACGTATTGTACCATCTCTTTCCCAACCTATGTTATTGTCTGATGCATTGAAGACCGTGATGGGCAGTAGCATATTCTTACATGTTTGATCACCTGCAGGTCAGCAGCATCAAGCAGCCCTACAGTAGTGTAATTAAGCCCAATAGACTGTCAACAGAGATATTCCTTGCTCTTCTGTTAGGTTTCCTTAAATCTTTTCCAACAGAGTTTTTTCTGTGAAAAACCACTGTTCCCTCCACTGCTGAATATAGTAGACATTTTAAGCTTCTGCTTGGGCTCTGTACTAAAAGGCTGCCAGGTCCAGTACAGGTTTGTGTTACTGGTTTGTTTGGAATGGAATAAATTGGGAGGCAAGCTGTCAATATATGCAATGGAGAGGAAGGCTATGACATAGTCATGCAACAGAATGTGAAGAAAAACATCTTCAGATATATTATAAATTGTTGCCTTTTCTTTTTTTCTAAGCCTTTTCCTTTTCTTTAAGAAATATTCCTGTTCTGACATTAACGATATCCTTTTTCTGTGGGAAGTGAATTCCTGCAAGATCCTTCCGGATTGTCAGATAGAAAAGACATGTGATGAGTGCTGTAACACCAGTCTGAGCCCTCTGTGCAGCCCACCGCTACAGGCAGAATTCGTCCATGTCCACGTGATGTTCTCTGACTGCTGATTATGAAACATTATGATGACAGGGCATAAAAATGTTCCTGCAGAGAGAACAGAGGTTCACAAAAAATTTCATCAGTTCAGAGTTTTTTCTAAAGCATCCCTAAAATAGCATTAGTATGTTGTAAAACTAAAGTTATTGCAAACTTTGTTTCACAGTCTGCTAAAAAATGAAAATAGAAATACTGTGATAAAATGCTCCAGAGCTGGCCTGACCCACAGTGGAGCAGCAGATCTTGGTTGCTCAGTGGGTTTTCCTGAGGCAGGGGAATGCCCAGGCAGCTGAGAGACCTGCCAGGAGCTGGCAGCTCTCATGGGAGATGCTGACCAGGCTTGGGCATTGCCAGAGCAACTGTGGCCACCCCCATGCCTATAAAAAGCAGCCATGAGAGCACAAGTGACCAGGAGCCCTGCGACCAAGCTGTTGTGAGGCAGCCAGGGCATAGTGCAGTAGTCTGCACAGGAAGAGGTGTAGTCACCCTACCAACTCAAGAGGTCTCTGCCATAATGGTGGGCACTCGCCTCAGAGTTAAAACCAGCGTTTCTACAGAGAAAGCCCCTGAGATGTCTGATGCTTCCACCCAGACAGAACTGATAAGGAAGGAGACTTCAGTAAAGACAGTAGGTTGCAATGAGTGCCCAGACCCTTCTCCTGGAGAAAAGGTAAGTTCTTGCAAAAGATGTGCACAGGTTGATGATCTGTTGTATCAGGTGTCAGGAAACTGTTAAAAGGCTGTGCAGTAGTAGAAGGGCCAAGAGGGAAATAGATAAGTGGTTTCATAGGAACCATGGTCCTATGTTAGACACCACAGAGAATGAAGCATCTTGGACCCTGGTGACCCATGAAAGCATGACTCTGCTTCAGTCCCCACCCTTCAGCATTACAACTGAACACAGACATGAAGCTTTAACAGCTGTAGATACCCATGAGCCAAGGTCTTCAAGTAGAAACTGTACCAGCAGCACACAGTGGATAACTCAAAAGGAAGCGACGAGTGCTTGTAGTGGGTGACTCTGCTGAGGGGCACTGAGGTGCCCATCTGCCAGCCTGACAAGGAATCATGACAGGTGCGCTGCCTTCTGGGAGCTGAAGTCCAAGATGTTGTTGAAAGGGTGCCAGAACTTCTCAAGAGCACAGACTGCTATCCATTGCTACTCCTTCATGTGGGCACAAGTGACACCACAGAACCTGGGTAGAATCAAGGAAGACTACAAAGTCCTGGGTGCTGCAAGGGAAAAGTATTGGTGCCCAAGTTCTCTTTTCTTCCATTTTGCCAGTTAGAGGAAAGGGTGCAGACAGAAATAGTTGTATAATACAAATCAACTTCTGGTTTCATGGCTGGTGCCATCATGAGGGCTTTGGCTTTTATGACAACGGAACATCCTTTGATGACTATAACCTTCCAGGGAGGGATGGGATCCACCTATCTAGAAGAGGCAAGGGAGTCTTTGGCAGCAGGCTGGCCAACTTGCTGAGACAGGCTTTAAACTGAGGGACTCAGAGGGCGGGGTCCAAAGTGGTGATGCTCATATCATTCCAACCAACTGGGGAATAAGCCAGGCCAACCAGAGCAGCAACAAATGTTTTCTAGCTGCCTCCCAAGATGTGAACCAGATCAGCCACCTCAGGTGCGTGCGTACCAATGCATGTGGCCTAGGGAACAAACAGAAAGAACTGGAGCTCTGTGTCCAGTCAGAAATTTATGATATCATAGGAATAACTGAAACATGGTGGGATAACTCACATGGCTGGAGGATCATGATGGATGGCTATAGGCTATTTTATAAAGATAGGCAGGGAAGAAGAGGTGGAGGAGTTGCGCTCTACGTTAAGGAGATCCTTGAGTGTATTGAAGTCAACTACAGTGATTATGGAAGCCCTATCAAATGCCTCTGGGTCAATATCAGAAGGGTTGTCTCCAAGGGGGATCTTACAGTAGGCATCTGCTACCCACCTCCAAACCAAGATGATAAGGCCGTTGAAGCAATATTTGGGTCACTTAAGCAAGCTTTTTGTCAACAGAATCTTGGTCTTATGAGTGACTTCAACTACCCAGACATTTGTTGGAAGAACAATACAGCAGCTCACACGTCATTCATCAAGTTCCTGGAATGCGTAGAGGACTGCTTCCTCATACAAATGCTAGATGTGCCAACCAGGAATGAGACACTGCTGCATTTCCTGCTCACAAACCAAGGAAATCTCCTTTTGCAATATCTTGGTTAGTGATACCTCCTCACTTACTCACGATCACCAAGTGATAGCCTCACTTGGCTGCAGTGATCACAATATTGTGGAGCTTGGGATCCTGCTGAGCATGCTGAAAGTTAGTACTAAGACAAGAGGTTTAGATTTTTGCAGAGCAAACTTCAGCTCTCTCAGAGGTCATTTGGGAAGGTTTCCATGGCAAGCTTGCGTGGAGGATAAAGGAGCTAGCGAGTGCTGGGAGTTTTTCAAGAACACTCTCCTGGAAGCACAAAACCCCTTTAAAGGTAAGGAAGTAGGCGGAGCAAGAGACCCCTTTGGCTTAACGGGGAGTTCTGAGTCTGCTCAAAACCAAAACAAAAGTGTACTACAGATGAAAAAGCAGAAAAATACCCATTGAGAACTACAAGGGCATTGCCAGAGTGTGAAGAGATGCAGTTAGAAGAGCAAAAGCTCAACTCCAATTGAAGTTGGCCAGAGATGTCAAAAACTACAAGAAAGGGTTCTTCAGGTGCATAAACAACAAGCAAAACCAGAAGGGCAATACTGACCTGTTGTTAAATAGGAGAGGTTAATTAGTTACCAACAACACTGAAAAGGCAGAGGTTCACAACGCTTTCTTGACCTCTGTCTTTACCAGCACTGTTGAGCCCCAGGCCTTGGAGACATCCAGGTGGATGCAAACACAGACCCACCATCAGTGAAAGAGGAGTTGGTACGTGAACTGTTACAGGAGCTTGAGCCTTACAAATCAATTGGCCCTGACATTATCCACATGAAGGTGTCAAGAAAGCTGGCTGACATTATTGTGAGGCAGATCTCCATAATATTTGAGAAGTTGGGTAGATTGGGGGATGTCTCAGAAGACTGGAAGAAGGCTAATGTCACCGCCATCTACAAGAAGGGCTTCAAGGAGGATCTAGGAATTTGTAGGCCCATCATTCTTACTTTGATCCTTGGGAAAGTTATGGAACGAATCCTCCTGGAGGCTGTCACAAGCCAGATGAGGCACGTGGTTGGGAAAAGCCAGCATGGATTCACCATGGGCAAATCATGCTTGACAAACCTGACCACATTCTACAACAAAGGAACCTGCTCGGTTGATGTGGGGCAAGCTGTGGACATGGTGTACCTGGATTTCTTCAAGGCTTTCAATACATTTCCCCACAGCTGCCTCCAAGAAGAACCAATGTGTTATGGTCTAGGCAAGTGGCTGTGTGGTGGGTGGCGAACTGGCTGACAGAGGATAGTGGGAAGTAGCTGTTTTTCAAACTGGCAACCTCTCACAAGTGGGGTCTCCCAGAGATCAATACCAAGCCCAGTGCTGTTTAGTATCTTCATGGATGATGGGATCAAGTATACCCTGATGAAGTTTGCTGATGATACCAAATCAGTGGCACTGACAGATGCCTGCGGTGCAGGGAGGTTTTGCAGAGGAGCCCTCCTGTGCTCTGCCTGGTTTGTTTCTGATTTTCTAGAACCCTGCTATGTTAGCCCCAAAGCCTGCCCAGCATGCTGCACCACAGAGATTAAGGTGTGAGCAACTGCCTGGTAAAGATTTGGGTGAAGTCATTTGCTCTGTTTATGAACAAGCCAAACTCAAATCCTAAGAGTTTGGAGGCAAACACTGGATTAAACGTATTGGATGTTGAAATTAGACTCTTCATTCAATGAAAAAATTTAAAATTAAATATTACTTAGCGTTGGTTCTGAGCACTAACTAGCTCCAATTTCAATAGATGTTTCTGGCTGTTCAGTGCTTTTGAACATCAGGATGTTCCTCTAAAAAGGAATATGGTTGTTTCACTAGCACAGTGCAATTCATGGCATGAAATAATAATTCCATTTGATTGCATTGCCTTTCAGATCAGAGAAATCTGCTGAAGAGAAACATTTGTGCTACAGAGAACAGAAAAGGGAGACAACTTGTACTGTTTCAGTGGTCTGATTCTAAATGTTCCTCCTGAATGCACAGGAAACTTGTCGATGTAAATAATGAGAGAGATATTGAACTTCATTGTGTAACCACTTTTTATCTACTGGAGTTGGAAAATACCTACCGAGCTGGTATACTTGATAAAGCTTTGCTTTCCAAAGCAGTGTGGGTACAGTATATACACTCATTTTCCTGTCAGATTGATGCTAAAATGAAGACAAAATGGAATGCCCATGCCGTGAATATCACAGCACATCGCTTTTTCTCTTATTTGCTTATTTGGTCTTCTTAACTTTTAAAATGTTATTTAATTTCCTAGCACACAAGTTCATGCAGTTGGAACATCTGGAACTGAGCACAGTGAGCTCACTGCATGTTTCAAAGAAAGGTGTTCTACCCACTTAGTGGATGTAGGGGAGTAGGGAGATGGGAAGGATTAGTGGCAAGCATGGGGAAGTGAACCTGTACCTTTTCAGCTGGGAAGATTCTGACCAGTGATGCAAAAAGTTCCCTAATAGGATGCATTGCTTAAGCACTGCCTAAATTACTGGAAAGGAGTGGGGTTGCCATGATGTATCTGCATTTGTCAGTAAATTTCACAGAGAATTCTTCTGCTCTGTATTTCTAGACATGAAATTCTGCCTGAGTGTATTCTTTCAGTTATGATCATATACTTTAATGTCTATACCCTCCTGTACCTTTTACATTATGAGGGAACAAGAGAAATTGCAATGAGACCTTTTTTCTAGAGAGGACACCAAGCAATTTTGTGTTGGGTTTGAAGGTGGTGCTCTACATATGTCTTCTTAGAAAACACCAAGGTGAAAATATAGCATGAGTGTTCTAAATATTTTTTTTTTAATAGCTATTTCTTATTTGGGTACTTTTTTTTTTTTTGTAAAGTCCTTTGTGTAATACAAAGAAGGATGTTAGTAACCCACTTACTTTAGGAAATGAGTCTTTCTGATGATGCGCTTCTGTTTCATAAATCGCAAGATGGAGAAATTTGATCTGACAGATTTTGAGCTGGAAGTGAAGGAGAGCAATGAACAGGGCCTGTATTAGTTATAAGGCTGTCTATGTATTCTCCTTGAAAGGACAGGAAGAAAGAAACCATTAGAGAAGAACAAAACTGCATTAATAATCTTTTATAATAGCATAGATGTTAACACCATGGGCTGCATAATGTGTTTTGGTTTGTTTTGAAGGTGAACTTAACAATCAGTGCTGTTTTAGTAACGAAAAATGATGAAACCTAAGGTCAGCGGTGATATCAGTTCCTAGATTTACGTCCAACTTTTAAAACTTTTGAAGTACAGTATATGTCCCTTAGATGCCATTTCTTGAAGAAAAACTTAGACTACAGATCAGCCTGTTCCCAGCTGAAAACTTTATTTCAAGATGCAAGTAAGAGGCCAAAACAATTAAAGTAATCACTGAATTTTGCTGTTACATCCTTTGGAACATTAATTTTATTACAGGAGCTGGGAATCAAATAGGAACATAAATGCCCTCCTTTTTTTTATTTTAGAGCTTTGCTTTAAAAGACAGTTGTCACAAGGATTGATCACTCTTACATGATATTAAACATAACAAGTTTAGGTGTTGTCAATCATACATCATTTTATGGGGTAAAAAATAAAATTAGTTTATATTCCCTCTTCCTGTAAATGACAGCTAAATGGGAATAAATTGCCTATCTGCTTCCAAATGTCACTTTTAGCCACCTGCTTTCTGAACTTCAGAGATGCTCACTAACAGCCCTAGTATTGCTTTGCTTCCCTGTGCTATTTATAGTTAATGTCAATGCAAGAAATATTTATTTCTCAAACTGGTTTTCTTCTGGGAAATTAGGGATGTATGCCTCTTCCAGAATTGACCTTCAGTGTTTCTAACTTACCTATGACCAGAAAAAGAGACATATTGCAGTTTCCCAATTTCCAACAGGATTAAACCCCTATTGTTCTCTAAAGCTGCAAATTGTGATTCATGGGGTCTATAAGGCAGTGATTCCTTTGCAAGGTTTCTTTCAAACTGCAGTTTTGCAATCCTGTTATCCCTGATGAGTTTTGTGGTTCACTGTCTTCTCACATCTCATGTGTCAAGCTGGCTCTAAGAGCTAGCATGCTCAACAACTGATGGTGAAAATGAAGTGCATGAAAAATAAAATGTGACTTGCAGAAAAGCTGGAGAATTCCTATTTATGTGATTGCCCTAGATGAGTCACTGAAGTAGAACTGAGATGGCTTGTGGTGAAGGAAGCTAACTGGCTCCAAGAGTTGTCATTCCAGCCTATCCTGTGTAGCCCATTTGATAGGAGGGTCAGAAGATGGGATGAGAGGTAGGGAAAAGCAACTATCTTAAGGTGTTCCTACTCCACAGAGTGTCTAGGGGTAAAAGAAAACAAAACCAAACCCTTGATGTAGTTCCTTGATGAGCTTAACAGCTTTTATGAAGGGAGTTGGCTATGACAGTGGCAACGTGGCCTCTTCAACAGTCTTGGTTCACAGGGTAAAGGTCAAGAGACTTGCACCTGGAGGATGCAATGTTCAGCCTTCTCTTTTATTAATTTAAGAGCCAAATTGATACCCATTCCTAAAACATACAGTTATATAGTAAACAGGCATTTTAGATCATAGCACCGATTAAACACTTTCCTGATTTGGCAGTTGTGAAGACACCAATAATTCTGGAGTGATAAGAGATAATGTCTCACTATGAAAGACAGGAACTGACCTGAGAGATGGCTGACATCACTGTCATGGCAAGTGGCTGCTGAGAAAGTCACTTAGACTGTTTTGCTGAAGGTTCCTGGTATTAGAGTGACTCTATGAAAAAATGATTTTTGAAAGCTGCTGTCATTTCTTAATGCAGGCCCTGTTTTGCTGAGTACAGGAATATGTTAAAACCAGCTTTTTCTATTGGTACATGACATCTGAAAGTACTCACAGTTTCTGAATGGAGTGGGTCTTTTGCTTTAAGACTGGTTACAGCATCCTGACTGACAAAGGTGCTTCTAACTTTATGCTTTTGTATTAAAGCTCTCTAATTTTCTCATAAGCAGCTACAGGTTTGGGGAGGAGTGGCTGGAGAGCTGCCAGTCAGAGAGGGACCTGGGGGTGTTGATTGACAGCCGGCTGAACAGGAGCCAGCAGTGTGCCCAGGGGGCCAAGAAGGCCAATGGCATCCTGGCTTGTGTCAGCAATAGCGTGGCCAGCAGGGACAGGGAAGGGATCTGACCCCTGTACTCGGCACTGGTGAGGCCGCCCCTCGATTCCTGTGTTCAGTTTTGGGCCCCTCACTACAAAAAGGACATTGAATGACTCGAGCGTGTCCAGAGAAGGGCAACGGAGCTGGTGCAGGGTCTGGAGCACAGGTCGTACGGGGAGCGGCTGAGGGAACTGGGGGTGTTTAGTCTGGAGAAGAGGAGGCTGAGGGGAGACCTCATCGCCCTCTACAGCTGCCTGAAAGGAGGGTGCAGAGAGCTGGGGATGAGTCTCTTTAACCAAGTAACAAGCGATAGAACAAGAGGGAATGGCCTCAAATTGCACCAGGGAAGGTTTAGACTAGATATTAGGAAGCATTTGTTTACAGAATGGGTTGTTAGGGGTTGGAATGGGCTGCCCAGGGAGGTGGTGGAGTTCCCATCCCTGGAGGTGTTTAAGAGTTGGGTTGACGTAGCACTGAGGGATCTGGTGTAGTTGGGAACTCTCAGTGTTAGGTTAATGGTTGGACTGGATGTTCTTCAAGGTCTTTTCCAACCTAGATAATTCTGTGATTCTGTAATTAGTAAAAGAATTCCAGTTGGCTTACAGAGGGAATACCTTTTGATTTAAAGACATTTGTGGGGAAAAATCACCAGCAAAAAAAACCCCAAACAGTCAGGGATCACGTAAGATGCTACATGCAGCCAGGTGCCTGTGTTGACCTCTTTGGGGCTCTAGACAGCGCAGGGGTATGTCTGCAGTGAGGGGCTTGCAGGACTGATATTTCAGTGGGTGTTGCTCTAACATGAAGCACAGCATCTTCCAGGCTGAAATCATACAGATGTTTATTTGGCTTCACCCTTTAGGAAATCTTGGGAGGGAAGTGGGAGGAATGAGAGGGCATTGCCTTATTAATTTTTTCTCTTGTATTCTGTTGCTGTACAATGATTTTTCACTTTTGAGATTTCCCTGTATAATTGTAGATCTTTCAAAATGGCAATGGAAAGTCTGCCCCATATAGACTTGGTTTTCTCAGTCCTAATTTTTCAGATAGCCTGAATGAGGTGGTCATACATCAGAAACCAAAGCGTGCAGACATCATTAATCATTTACTTTTTGTGTGTGTGTGTGTGTATAACACCTCAGTCTCCAGGAATATTTAATCTGCTCATTGGGTCCTGCTTTGCCCTCCGTGCTGATGGCACCCTGTCTCCCTTTTCCTTTCTTTGCTCCAACAGAACAGAGCAGATGCAGGTGGGGGTACTTTAATCTGGATTACCAGGAGTGCAACCAGAAAAATCCCTCCTAGAGGTAAAAGGAGCCCTAAGTCTCAAGACAGACTAAATGAGTATCTGTGTCCTGAAGTTCATTGCCTTCCAAGAGAAGGAATAAAAAAGGGAGGAGGGAAAGAACGAGAAGGGAGGAATTGAGGATGCAGAAGTCATGGGACTCCCAGAATGGGGTGGGAAAGGAGTTTGACAGAGCAAGAGGGAGAGAAGTTGAAATGACAAGGCTCAACTCTGTTTGGCACACCTTTTGTCATAAAGCCTGCCCTCCCGGGTGAAGGCCTCTGTTGGAGGATGGTAATTTCAAACTGCAGCCAGGATAAATGCCTAAGAAACAAAAAATAACTAAGTTCTTTTTGGAGTGTTGTGTGCAGCCAGTTTAAATGGATTTTGTAGCCATTATTTGTATTCCTGATTGAAATGCACAGGCTACTATATCTGCAGTAGTTCTCCTGACATTTCTGATCTTGGAAGCGTTCCAAAATCTGATTGCTTTTATTATTTCTCCATCCATCTTTTATTCTTTGAAAAAAATAAAAAAATAATCCCTCCCACAGAGAAGAGTCCACGTAATAATAGTATTGAAGTAGCTTAGCTCAGTTCCATGAATTTTCTTATCTGAGCTTTTCTTATGTGCTCCTTTAGTCCTGTAATCATGGAGGAAGCGGAGCAATATGAATGGGGAAGTATTAGAGAGGAACAAGGAGATTAAGATGGGGGGGATCTTCAGAGTAGTGCTGTCTGCTTGATGGGAGAAGGAGGAATCAGAAGGCAGCTAAGTATGGGCAGCAGGAGACTTGCTGTGGTTTTACTGGGTCAGCCAGATGAAAGACAGCCCTTACTGTCTGCTGAGCTTAATTTTAAATCCTGAGTCATGGGTCATTTGTATGAATGTGAAGGTAGGGAGATGAAAAGAGCCTTAGTGAGTTAATATTGTCTTCGTTTGGAAACTTTTTGGGCACTTAGTGATAGGAAGAAGTGATAAAATACAGGACTGTTGTTTTTGCAATTCTGCAGTGCTCTGACAAAAGCTGGAAGCAGCATCTTGAAGTTTTAGCCTTGTAACCCCCAGTGAGACACAGTGGCGAGTGACTAAATAATCTGTTCCTCTGTGTGAGTGGTGAACTCAAGAGCTGATGAATAAATGACAATATCAACTGTAAGAAGGTAGCAATATCGATAAAGTGCTTCCTGCCAATTTCCTGTGAGAAGCCTTAAATTGTAAATTGGGGGAATGAGTCTCCAAGGAGAATCAATCCAGCTCCACCAATGTCTAGTGAACAAAATGAGAGGAGAAAGTCAAGTCTTCTTTGGATGAACACAGATCTGTACAAATCTAGCCTCAAATATCTACTATCAATAAAAAGTTTAAAAATCTTAATGTTTGACTGATGATCTTATCCACAGTACAGCTGCAGACTTCATCTTAACAACTTTGAAAATTCCTTCTCTGAAAACCTTGGAAGCATTATTTGTGGAAGAAGAAGCCCCTCAGGCTCACGAGGGGTTCTGTGATGCGTATTGAACGTATTTGTGCAAAAGTGTATCTTGGCGTAAAGTTGATTTGTGTTATCTTATTCCCTGCAGCCATTCAAAAAGACACTGAATTTGCTTTCTAATGTCTTGGAGATCTCAATTATACATTTAATTGCTACCCAGAAGGCATCTTTGTCAGGAGGGTAAAGTGAACATGTGGCTATTGTAAAATGCAAAGGCATTTTAGGAAAAAAAGGAAGTAAAGAAATCATATCTTCAGGTGGCAGTGGGAGCTATTGGGGAATTATGATTTTGGTTACATCTTTCCCAGGTATTGTAACTACAGAACTTGAATGAAAAGAGCCTGCCTTTATTTATTTATTTATTTTTAATTAATCTCTGCTAGAAGATGTATTTAAAAAGAAATCTGTACTGGCACTGTAGCAGATTTAGAAGATTAGGGTTACAGTGAAGGAAACCCCAGAAGTAGCGATATGCTGCATTACAGTTTTATTTTACAGCACTGCTGCAGTTTTCCAGTCATTAAAATTCTGCTGCTGCTGTTTGAGTGGTGGGAAATCCTAAAATGGCTGAACAAAATGCAGTAAACATTTCTTTATGCTTCTGAAATATGTTAAATATAATGCAGGTAGTAAAAAATACTCTTGTGAAAGCAAGTTTAGCAGATTCCAGGTTCAGGTGGCAGCTGACCTGATCACACAAAGATTATTGGTAAATGAGACTGCTCTTTATTTCCTGTAGGACAGCATTGTGCAGTTAGGGCAAGTACATGTTTCACCATCTTGCTGTGCTCAGGAGCCTCAGGCTTGATTTTATAACAGACCAGCTGACTAAAATACTTGTAGTTTACTGATGCTGATTATCAAGCAAGAGTTTTAATATTTGACATTACCCTTAATGGCAAGTTTTCCTTCTCTGGGTGTGGACAATGGTGCCTTTTGTCTCCATGTGGTTGTGCAGCTCTCACCTTTGCGCACAGGACTAGATCCAGATGGAGTTCTGTGATGAAGCGTGTGAAGACTTGTTCTGGTGGACATCTTCAGTAGCTGTTTAATGGATGAGCAGCAACACCTCACAAAAACAGTGTCTGGTACTTTCTTTTAAAAGGTGCTGGGAGAGGTGTAGTTTCCCCATTTATAGAACAGTTTGGTGATTCACTGGAGCTAAAGATCAGTTTTTGATGTGACAGTGCATTTAACCTTGGTCATGTTACATAGAGGCATACCCTTCTTCTCCCCTCAAAAAAGGCACAGAGGCAGATTTTTGATACCCAAGCCCCAAAGATCCTCCTTGAATTAAAGTCCTTTTAATACAGGTGGCTGATCTGAACAGATTCAACTCTGTAACTTACAGCTTCACAAGCTCCCTCTTTAGTTTAGGTTTTTCTCTGTTTGGTACTTCCCTGCCCTGTTGAAATTATTTGTGCTGGGAGGAATTTAAGCTTGATTAGACCATAGAAGAGGTGCAAACGATGCAGCATGGGTCCCCAGTTCAAGACATGGACCTGTTAGAGCAGGAGGGCCATGAGAACAGTCAGAGGGCTGGAACACCTCTGCTATGAAGAAAGTCTGAGAGAGTTGGGTTTGTTCTGCCTGGAGAGGAGAAGGCTCCAATGAGACCTTATTGGAGCCTTTCTGTGTATAAAGGGGGCTTATGAGAAAGATGGATAATCTTTTTAGAGAGGCCTGTAGTGACAGGACAAGGGGCAATGGTTTTAAACTGGAAGAGGGTGGGTTTAGGTTGGGCATAAGGAAGACATTTTTTAGGTGGTGAGACACTGGAACAGTTTACCCAGAGAAGTTGTGGATGACCCATCCATGGATGTGTTCAAGGTCAGTTTGGACAGGTCTTTGAGCAACCTGGTCTAGTTAGAGATTTCCCTGTCAACGGCAGAAGGGTTGGACTAGGTGGTCTTTAAAAGCCCCTTGTAACCCAAACCATTCTGTGATTTTATTCTGTTATTTTCTTCAGGTAAAATGTGTCAACCACTCTGAATTCCTGTTTATGCAACACTGTCATTTTAATTTGGCTTTGATTCAGTGAATTCTCTTTTCATGTGCTTTGGCCATATTTTGCATTTTCTCCTTTTTCTTCCGTTATACCCATTTTACAGAAAATGTCGTCTTTTGATTTCCTTCTGTAGAAGTTCACTCCACTTGTAAATTAATCAAATGAGAATTGCCAGATCTTTTTTTCCAGGTAGCCTATGTCTGAGTGGACAAAATGTCAGAATGGTCAATGGAGGGGTTAGAAAGAGATCAATATTTGTGAATTGTAGAGATTCTTTTATGGCTCCTGAGCCAGTATCATTGTCTCTGAGACAATTGGAGAATAAAATAGATCTCTTGACTTAGTCTAACCTGCTTTCAATCAAAGATAGCTTTCAATTTTTTTGATGGGACTGTTTTCCCTTAGAAAAGTGCAGACTGATCTAGGTAGGACTGTGTTGTGTTTCCAGGTTAAAAAAGCATATACTTTCCTACAAAGGTATGCAGGAATTGTTTGGATTTCTTATTCCAAGTAAACTCCATGTTTGAAGTCATTATTATTTTACTTATTTGCTATTTATCATAAACAGAATCAAAATTATGTCATCAGAATAATTTGTCTTTTTACTTCATCATAAGAGCACCCTGAAATGATCTGTGATTATGCTGTTCTTCTCTGCTCTGCCTGTCCTTTCACTTACCTCCCACACTCTCTTTTCTTTAAAGTTTTGTTGCTCATTGTTAATGAAAAATATACATATATATGGGGATATATTATGGGATGGAGATTTTGGTTCCTGAAGAGGTTTTTTTTTTTCTTTTCACATCTTGTAATTGATTTTCACACAGTGAGATTTAAGATGACACTGGCCCAACCAGCTTTTTATTAAGTTATATAACTTCTTGGTTTCTCAGCACTCTGTGAAGATGAAATGCAGTAGCTGCAGCACAGATGAAGAGGTCAGTTCTCATACATAAAATACTGTGTCTACCGTTTCTCCACTTGTTTGTTACATGACCTATTTTTTTTATAGGAGCGATGACTAATTTTTACCATATTAACATTAAAAGCTTTATATTCTCAGAATATGTGTACTTTTATGAATTACTGAAGCCCAAACCATTTGTTTTTTCTGCAGTATATACTGCAAAATAAATGGAATGGAAGGTCAAGGAACTCTGTATTTTGTTCACGTAAATTATGAGTACTACAGTGTTATAAGTATTTGTCATTTGGGCACCCAATTATCTTGGAAAAGCTGTGAGACTGGATCTGCAGGAGGTGACTGTAATGATCTGACACTGGACTGGTGTATGTAATTCATGCTCCTGTTGCGTAATAGGAACAAGTTTTCTGTCTGGTCTTAGGTATCTCCAAATGAATCTTTGTGTTGCTTTAAAATATTTCTATAAAAATACCCAACCTTAATCTTACAGCCAAACTAAGTTTAATCTGGATTTCATTACCAAAACCATGGATTTTTCTAGAGGAAAATACTCTTTCAGACAAAATTTTGAGAGCATAAGAATTTCCTGGTTCCAGTCAAAAGATTTTGGTGGAAGGCCTGTGTTTTGAGCCTAAACTATTCTGAAAGTGAAAATCTTGATTGCATGAAACACTGGAGCTTTCAAACTCTGCTGAAGTGGCTAGTCACAGGTATTTGCTGCTGCCAGGGTTTCAAGGAGAGGACTCTGGCACATGGCACTGGAGCAGAGCCATTCATACACCTCTGCCACAAGCAGGAGCATGGGGTGCCTGCTGGCCCTTTCCCGTCTGTGCTCAGTGAAGGCAGGTGCCAAGCAGTGCCTGTGTCCAGTGTGGATGGGCAGGAGAGTGAGGAATTTTATGGATTTCCCTTTTCTATTCTTTTGAGTTTGCTGTAAAGACTTACAGGGGTTTTAATACGTGTTTTTTGCAGGCAACTAATATGATAAGAAGCATCCCCAAATATACGGGGATCTGAACTAAGTATAGATAAATGCAGAGGGCTACTGAAGTGCATGGAGGGAATAGGATCCAGTCTTTTATTTTTTTTCTGCTGATTTATGTTCCAAAATTGTTCCTCATGTTTTTCATGTGTGAGTGAGAGGTTTTACCTTTCTGTTCATAAGAGCAATTAGCAAGACTTAGCCATAATATTTTGATTTCCTAATAGTTACTTTTCAAAGAAGATTAGCCAAGGAAAAAACCACATACTGAGATCAGTTAAATACATCTTGAAATCCTGCCAAAACCTCCTGAAAAGAAAATGTGCTTTACGTATTCTTATTTTGCATTTAGACGCAAAGCCTCTGATTTATATGATAGGACTCCTAAAATCTTGACAGTTTTACTGCATGCATCTAAATGCAGCATCCATGTTTTAGCTTGTATGTTGTTTTCTTACAAATTCTGATCAGGTGGTTGTTTAACAGTTCTGCCTTGGAGCTGAGCTAAATACATAAATGTTTCCAAACTCACTTGCCTCACTTAACATGCTGTGGCTTCATTTGTCTTCTGGGCTCTGGTTCTGATCACTTCCAACTGTGTTTAAATCTCTTCTTGGCTTCTCTTTTTCATACTGTCAGGCTCTAGCTCCTTGTCTCGTGTACCTTCTCTGTTCAGCTGCCTGTCAAGGATTATGTCTGATTGTGGGGATCTTAACCTGGCAATGCCAGACCAGCCTTGAGGTGCTCTTTATTCTGGACTAAGGGGGGAAAAAAGACTCACTGTGCTTTGGGAAGCCACAGTATAGTACTTTTTGATTGGATTCTTCTTTAAATAATGTCATTTACTATGACGCCCATAGATTGCTAGCGTCTGGAAGTGGATATAGCTGCAGTGCTTACAGCAATTCTGTTCTCTGGGCTTATTGATTTTAAAATAGTAATAAAAACCCCTGCAGGGCAGCTGTGTTCTACAATCTTGTTTCTGTTTGTCCAACTCTATTTTATGGCATTGTGAGTGGAAAAAAAAAATTAGAAGATTGTTGCTTGTTACAGGCATAAATCTAAACAGTGGTTCAAAGTAATCCTTTTCTGGTAATCCTTTTCTGCTGGTGAGGACATGTCTTTACTTCAACATGAAACTGAATTACGGTTTTAGGGTGTCTTCTTGAATCTCAGTATGTGCTGCCTGTAAGTCCCACCTGCAGAAGGGAAGAGACATAAGCGGTGGTGATGCTCTTCATAGTGTATCTGAGCGTGAGCTGCAGCCCGAGCAGTGGAGGCTGACAGCCATTTCTGCCGCTGCAGAAGCGTAGGTGGCTGCCTAGGAGTGCTGCTAGTCTTCCCCTGCCTTCCTGTTCTTCCCTCCCCTCCCCCAGTGTCTCCCCTCATTTGCAGCTGAAAGGTTAAGAAGATACCAAATCTGTGGATTAAATTTACATTATCTCTTTCATACTGTTGCAATGCCACTGCAGCGTTTGTGAGGACTGCCCTTCTTACTGTCTTCTCTTAATGTTTTGCTGGGAGAACATTTCTCCCTGCTCGATTCACCAAGGTTGTAGCGGTAACTGTTCCTAAAAGTCCAGCAGCTCATCTGTAAACCTTTGAGAAGAAAAGAATAAAACACCTTTGCTTACTGAAGTGTGCAGAGCCAGGAGCCATGGTACCAAAAATCCTCCTCATGCCCATGACAGAGTGCCATTACTGAAGACACAACAGCTCAACCACCACTGACCCAAGAGTTCATTCAAGAACAGGAGCACAGATGAAAGATGCATCCTGAAAGGAAATGAGGAAAAAGCTGAGAGCAATCGTTTTGCTTTGGTGTTGTGCAGGAATATTTTGCTTACCAGAAGCTAAGCCTTAAGGCAAGGATCTGAACAGGCTTGTACCATCCTGGGCACTCTCAGGCATCAACTGCTTCATGTTTATTAATGCAACTTCGTACAAGGCTTCTAGATGCTATGCAACATAAATAAAGAGTTCTGATATTTAAGTGGGTTTATGGTGTAGTGGCATCTGACAACAGAAGGATGTTAGGTGTCTACTCTTGAATCTCAGCATGCACATGTGCCTACTGAGCCAACTGGTCTTTGGCAAGCTGTGACCTGCCTCCACAGCTGGTTCAAGAAATATGGTTCTGTCATACTAAGATGCTGAAAAGAGTCCAGGTAGCTTAACTCCTGCAAATCTGATCTTTCTGTTAAAAAAAAAAAAAAAAAAAAAGTTGGATGATATCCTTTGACAAGCCATGCTGTGCATTAATGGTCACCTCCTTCCTAGGATGGTGACAGTTGAGCTACCTTGCTGGTGGTCTCAGCGTCAAGCAGGGACCCAAGGGCACCACTGAATCAGGACACCTGTCAGGAAGCTGGTAGAGACTCAGAAATACACAGCTGGCTTATTAAAGACCGAGCAGTAACACACTTCATCGTGCTGCGCTCTATTTTAATTTAATTGACTGACAACACTTGTCAGAAGAAAGTTCAGCTTCTGAGTAAATACTGACAAACTTGATAACTGCAGTACTTGATGTCAAGGTGGGTTTATTAAACACACAAATTAAAAATGAAGCTTTCAGTCTGTACCTAAGAAAATGAACTTTGCTATACTTCAGTTTTTTTCCCCAATATTTATCGATACCATTGCTATGGATATAAAATAAGACAGTCTCTTACTTTTTTACACAATTTCCTTTCCTAACGTTAACATTTAGCTATGTGCTGTAGAAACAGGGTATATATTTTTATGCTAGGAAGACTGAAAACTATCTTTTGTTATTCAAATATTAAAAAATGTGTGGACTTTTTTAAGCATATACTTTTTTAGAGTCCTAAGTCTTTATATAAATCTGAACTTTGTAAGTACTGGACTCTGTATTTTTTTTGTCTGTCACAGTTGTAAGTGGAATGCCACCCCCATTGGCTTGAAGCTCAGGCCACAGGGACACCTGTGCCACCCCCGGCAGCCCGCAGCCCTGATACTGCGCACAGACAGTGTTCAGGCACTTGCTGCCTTGTCCAGCAGGACATCTGGTGGTGGCAACATTTCGTGTAGTCTAGAAGTGCCTTTACATTCCATAAATGGGAGAAATCAAAATGAATGGTGACACTTTTATTAAAGACAGGTATTTTTAAATGGTGGAAATCTGCTATCTAAATCTCCAGTGGCTTCCAGCAGCCACCGATATGCTTTGGTCATCGAGTCATCAAAACAAAGGGCTTGATAATGAAAGCAGAAAACAGGATTACAGTGGAGGACCTGAAAGGACCCAGGACTAAGTCATTTTAAGAGGCAAGAGGGAATTTCATTTGTAAGGAAACTTGAAAAGAGAAATTGTCTATCGTAAGTCTTAGTTTAAACCAAAAGCTAAGGTGAGGAGAAAACTGTACTGATGGGAATCAAGAGAGCTTTCACAGCCCTAATGAAGTTTGTAGGCATTGTCCATTGCAAGCCAATATCCAAAGAAAAATATATGCTTAGTGTAGGATAGATACCAGCAGTGCCTCCTGCTTACAGCTCTGCAGACCTAGAATTTACTGAAAGTGGGAATTTTCACTGTGATCACGTCACATTTATTTTCTGTCCCCACAGTTAGGGGATGTTGAAATTACTGTTGAAGTCTCAAACATTCTCATAATATAAAAATCTTTCATGTTCTTGAAGGGTTTTCTTTTTCCTTTCTTTTACTACAGTTTATTGTCCCCAGAATACATTTGCTTGGGTTCAGGTTGAACATAATCTCTGTGCTTGCCTGAACCACTTTATTCTCTCTTGGGGATGCTCATGCCCTGGTTCCCACTCCTGTGGCTCCTGTAGCTCTTGTATCTTCTGCGGCTCCTGCTGCTCTGTCTAAAAGGGCTTCCCCTGGTGCATGGTCCCTTCTGCAACCAAGTGTATCTAATCAGCAGTTGTGGGCTGTGCTTGGGGAGTGAAGATGTAAAGAAATGTCTTTACAACTTTTACACTCTTGTGGGCACAAAGTATAAAGTTGCTAAAAATGTTCCTCCTACTACCACAGAACTGAGAAACAAAATAGTTGTGTGGGTTTTCCGTTTGTTGAATAAGTAGGCACTATTTCACAACCTATCTGTTCAGATGCATGTTTCTCCTTTATATATAGATTCTCTTAGTACACCTGTTATTAATCAGCTTATAAAGTGGCTTTGCTTACTTTTAGGGGTGACAAGACATGAAAGCATATATGCCTGAGATAGCATTTTTTCAATAAGTGCAATTATCAGACTTCCCATTTTCTAATTGCATCTGATGGGACCTTAACAAGGCTCTGGATCTCTATCTACTGTGTGGCTGCAGCGTCCAAGTGAATAGAGTATGGGCTGGCATCCCCAGTGAGCCCTCTGGGGCTCAGGAGGAAATGCTGGTAACTGCTTTGCCATGTTATTGACTCCGGGTGAAAAGAGAAAGCTGGTCTGGATTAGTCAGAACTGAATACTTAGAGCAGGAGGGTCTCCTGCCAGAAGGGTAGGAGGATAATTTTGTCTTGTTTAAGTACAAAATATTCCTGGATCTTTGAAGATGCTTCTTTCTCATCTGGTATAACCTTGGTTAACCCAATTTATGAATCAGAAATAGAAAAAGAACAAGACAAGCACTTTTTCAAGCCTGTATGGCTAACACCCAGTGAAACTCCCTCAGGAGAAAGTAGCTTGGATGAACATGTTTTCAGTGGAGGGTGTGGTATATATATCAAATAGTAATAAAAAAATTTAACCAATATAAAGCTCATTTTATACAATCTAGACATTTTCTGCACATTTCATTAAAATGCTAGAATTATAATTAGTATTCAAAATATTTGAATTAGTCATGAGTTGAAAGGCAAAACCACAATTCTCCTTTGGCTATAATGATGAAAGATTTCTCATTTTGCGTAGTTTCTAACTTTCCTTTGACTTGCCCCCTTGTACTCAGCACTGGTGAGGTCGCACCTCAAATACTGTGTTCAGTTTTGGGCCCCTCACTACAAGAAGGACATTGAGGTGCTGGAGTGTGTCCAAGGAAGGGCAACGAAGCTGTTGAAGGGTCTACAGAATAAGTCTTATGAGGAGCAGGTGAGGGAACTGAGGTTCTTTAGTCTGGAGGAAAGGATTCTCAGGGGAGATCTTATCACTCTCTACAACTGCCTGAAAGGAGGCTGTAGCAATGCGGGGGTTGTTCTTTTTTCCCAAGTAACAAGTGATAGGGCAGGAGGAAACGGCCTCAAGTTGCGCCAGGGGAGGTTTAGACTGGATATTAGGAGAAAATTCTTCACTGAAAGGGTTGTCAAGCATTGGGACATGCTGCTCAGGGAAGTGGTTGAGTCACCATCCCTGGAGGTATTTAAAAGATGTGTATGAGTGGCACTTAGGGACATGGTTTATTGGTAGACTTGGCAGTGTTAGGTTAATGGTTTGACTCTTAATTGGTTTGATGATCTTAAAGGTCTTTTCCAACCTAAACAATTCTACAGTTCTATGGTTCTGTTAAGTGCTTCCACAGAGATTTATCTGAGAACCGATTTATGTTCCTAGCAAGGAGAAATGCTAGACATTTTAGTCTCCTTAAGGAACAGCTTCTGTCTCTCTTCACTGTAACGAGAGTCTGCCCTTTGTGAGTTGGTGCTAATTGCTTCATTTTATGACAGTTGCTTTTTGTCTTGTGAGGACTTACAGCATATTATGCACATGTTGCAAATTTATGTAATCATTTTTTCAAGACTAACCTATATTGCAAAAGATGAAGACATGGTATTTATACAAATTGGATAACTTAGTTGGATAAGATAGTTACTGTTTGACTTTAAGTTGCTAGCCTTGTCCAGGCTTGTCATTGACTTGTATTCAATAAAGATAGGAGGGTACTTTCAAAGACTTCTAGGTATTAGATATTTTTTCAGTTCTAACATCTGTGTAATGTGCTGTGCCTGGTTCTTAGAAAAGTAAAACAGCAATAAATGGCTTTCACAGTGCAGCCTCATAGTCCCCACACCTAGTGGGAAGTGCATAGCTTTGCTCAAGGGGCACTTTGAACCTCAATGTGAGGGTGAGTTTTGTGTCTGTAGGAAGAGGTGGGGAAACTCCATTTGGGAAGGAGTATAAGGAAAGTTTGGATGAATGTCTATGAGATTTGTGTGTTCTACTGCCCTGGACTGACCCCCCTCCTCAGCCCCATGGTCTGGTGGCAGGTCACAGAGTGTGGTCTTTGCACTCTCTGCAGCACATCCTAATGCTCAGACTAAAGATGGAGGCTCTCTTGGTTGCTGCACCTCTGGTACCAGGACTGACATTTGCGACTGCCAAGCAGCAGCACTGTGTAACATGGCAGTGGCATGTCATGGTGTGACAGGGCAGGCTACCCAGCTGCAGGAGGAAGGCCAGGCTGGAAGGTCCCTGCTTGCCTGGAAGTACTGTATCTGCCTGGGCTGAGATGCTCCTGGCTGGATCTCATTCACTGTTTATTTATTATCCTTTCCCTTGTCACAAAATACCTTTACAACTCACTGAATTTTCAGTGATGAGATCAGAATGTCTTATCCCATGTATGTCTTCTGGAAACAAGATAATAATAATAATGTATAAATTGGTTTTGTATTTTGAAAGAAGTCTTTAAGCTGTTTCACTGTATATATTTCAAGTTGCATGAGCTACTGGGCAAGGCAGAAGAATGTGCAGATTTGCACTTTCATACCTTAAGAGAAGCATATTAGGACACCATGTTCTTCCAGCCTGAGCTGCAGTTGCTTGCTGTGCTGATTTGTTGAGATGGTAGAATTAAAACACACAAATCTGTGGTCCTGTAAGAGCATTGTAACTTCCAATATCCTCTGCCATCTCGTTGAGAAGTTAAAAGGCCCTTTTGCTTCCAAATTTGACTACATAAATGTATGCGTGTTATGACTGCATATACTGAAGCAATCTCAGGAACATTAAGTGCCCAGGGATATTGCAGCTGACTTGTAAACAACTCAGAAAACAGTCAAGCCTAGGGTTGGAATCAGAAATGTAAATGCAATTGCCTAAATTAAAAGCTATGGATAAAACAGCTTTGTTGATGTATAAATTACTTGCAGCTAGCACAGAAAATAATTGATATTATGACAAAGTTAATTATATGGAAAAATGCTACGAGCTTATATGGCTTCACTGTAGGTGAGATATTCCATCTGTCTCAGGGTATGCCACGCAGCTCCCAGACCACTGGCTACAGCTGCCTTTGAAAACTCTGAATTTAGTTTGGGAGAGAGAAGATGGTAATATAGGATGTGGTCCTGCATAGTGTAGTATGTGTGAAAATCTCACAGTAATTTTCAGGGGAATAGGATCCGGGTGCTGGTTGCATAGCCTATAATAAAGAGATTTCGGAAATAGCTCCTTCTAATCAGGTGAAGTAAAGAATTTCCTTAATGATACAACCTTAAAATAGCGTAGACAGTTTGAATCCATCCTTATAAATAAAGTTGCATTATAATGCTACAGCATTAATGAGACAAATAAGAATGAAATAGAAATTATTGTCACTTTAAAACCATTATGCAGAATTTTCCTGTGCTGAATATGACAGAGCTGGAAATTTCAAGACCCATGCAAATTGTACTAAAGTAGATTTGCATAAAGCATTGGAAGAGCTTTTGTGAAAATGGAACTAGTGGGAGTTATTTAAATAATAGTATAGCAGCTATTAACAAAATAGCAAGATTCAAAATAGTAATTTACTTTACACTTCTTTTCTAAAACATGTCCAGAATCAAGATAACTGTCAGCAAATAGTACAGCATCACAACCCACCCTCTCAAAATCCTGAAAGAAAAGATGAAGAAATTCTCATCCCTGACAAAACACACACCCTTGCTGCAGAGCGTATTATTTCCACCATGTAAAACAGCTGTAAAATATTACACATCCATGGCGAAGCCATATGATCTTGAGCTCTTAATCCTTAACAAAAGCTTAGGCAGGAACAAAATAGTGAATTTTATATGCTGTGACTATCTGAGTTACATTATGCATTTAACGTGACCAATGCCATCTTCCTCTCCATCATCATCATCATCATCACCTCCGTCCCCACTTCCACCATGCCTCATCTTCCTGCAAATGTACATCTCCAGGCCCATCTGTGGTGTGTAGAGTGCGTTGACTTCTCTGCTCGCGGACTCACTAACGCTTCTCTCCCAGGCAGTGAGAATGCCTTGTCACACTTGAACCACAAGTGGATTCTGGATTCTCCCGCTTGCAGTTCATGGATATCATCTGGCAGCAATCAATCTATATGTCTTCTGTAAATGGTCCTCCAAGGGTTTACCTGTAGCAGTGCTGTCATGCTCCCAGGAATAATCACAAGGTTTGTGTTTATTTTCGTAAGTCTTTATTCTATGATATGCCCTTGAAACACGAGGTACCAGCATTGTCTATGAATCCTGTTAAAAGGGTGTGGGTTGCCTGTTCCATACATCACAAAACCAGTTTTTCAGTCATTTAGATTCTCTTCATCTCTTTGCCTGAGGCCTGGTGGAAACTTCCGGTTTGGCATTGTCTTTTCTTACAGAATGAGGGATAGTGTCAGTTTTCCTGCATGTGCTGGGACCACCTCTGTAAGGATGACTGGGAAGTGGAGAGAGGGTGGCTTTGGCTTGCTTTCTGGTACTCTGATGATTAACAACTGTTGTGTCTTTAATTTCATGGTAATTTCTGGTAGCGTGCGTAAAGGAACAAGAGTGGTTTGTATGCTTGCTTTACATGGTCAAATACATACGCTGGGGGTAAAGAGGAAACTGGGTTTTTTGCACATAGCTCTTGCGCCTACACTATTTTCTTTCCTGAAGCTGGGCTGAATGTTGTGTTGTTGATACATACCTGTCGCTTTGAATTTCTTTTTGGGTGGTGTAGGTGTGAATTCATTCCTAATGCTTTCATAAAGTGTGAAGGTTTTCTTGTTCTTGTTTTCTGCCATCAGATTATCTCATAAGCATCTTGCATTATCAGAAAAATCTGTTGCATGATCAACACATGAAGTAGCAGTCTCAAGGTTTGTGTTTGTTTGTTTACTGGTAGACAACGATTTTAATGGTATTTTATTTTCTAGTTGCTTTCTGGTGGTTAGTTTTGTTTCCCTCTGCAATTCTTAATGACCAATTCAGATTTGAATTGCAAGTATGTTGCATTCCATTTTGTGTAGTACTTACATAGTAGTGGATACTGGATGAGACATAGCATGCATTGAGTGGCTCTTTCCATGTGAAACTCTTCCACCTTCCAGCAATCCTTGACTCTGTTGAAATACCTCCATGCTTCACGCACTACTCGTCATTCTTCTTTGTACTGAGCAATACCCCTAGCCTGCCCAATTATTTCCATCATGCAATTATATACCATTCAGAGAAGCACTTCTTTATTTTAGATTTGCTGCTTGCCTTCATTTGGTGCTTCTTAAATCTCCCACAGTGTAAACTCATTTGCTGCTCCCCTTCCCATGCCTGGTGGCTGTAGAGGCCCTTGTGCTGTCCCCCACTGATGGCTCCTTGCCACAGTCTGTTTTATTTTGCCCCATGAAGAACTGACTCATTGTCATCATGGGTGTTTTTTTTCTTTATCAGCCTAATCCTGCTATATTCTTTTTGGGAAAGGATGACCAGAGCAACATGTGGTATTCAAGAGCATTAAACCAAAGATTTTCCAGCAGTCCTCCATGGCATTACCTCATGCTGAAAAGCACGCAGGAGGAGCCTCAGGCAGTAAATGGAGCCTGGTTGCAGACCACAAGCCTTTTACCTGATCCATCTGAATTGCCACAGCAGCCAAAAAGGGCTGGTCACATGCAGATTTGTGTGGAGGCCGGGGAGGGGCAGGGGGGGATGGCAATGGGACACGGAAGACAAGACATACCAGTGTCTGTCCACAGGGGAATAAAGTAACTGGTTTGGGGGCTAGTCTGCGTAGATGCTGGGGGGTTAGACCTTCTGTGTTTGTCAGACCTTTGCAGTGCTGTGCTGAAAGCAGTTTACTTTTTTCCAGAATCCGATAACTCCTGACTGTCGACATCAGTTCAAGTAACATTTCTTGCTACAAAGAAATCAAATTCATAACCTGCTCTTCTGGGCATTCAAAAATACTAAATGCATCTCTGAAGAATAGGCATCACTCTTCAAATTAATGATTTTGCTTCCTATTAACTGTGTAGTAAAATCTCTGCAATAGTCACAAGGGATGCAGGGAGGTTTTTGTATTCAGTAGATAAGAGTGAGCTAGGCTTTCCTCCAAATCTTTGTTGCAGTAAGGGCTTTTTACTTAGAAATTTGCAAAGACTGAATTGCACAGATTTCCAGACCCTGGGATGCTTTGTATGCTTGTTTATTTTCACCATAAATGGTTTAAATACTTTTTTTTCCATTTTCTTTCAGACTGGACTGGTAGCCATGCTTTGGTTTTGGAGCTGTCAAGATCTGTTTAGAGAATAATGCTGTATTTTTTTTTTCCTTGCTGCTTTACAAAAATTCAGTTTGCAATTATGACATGAAAAAGTTCATGAATTGTATTAGGAACAGAATAGGTTTGTGATAGTGAATGCTAGGCACAAAATCTTAATGCTCTTAAAAACTATAGCAGACTTGCCAGGGGATTCACTAGCCCCAGGATTTCAGGATTTCCCGTATGTATGGACTGCCCAGAGCACTTGGTGGTCAATGCACAAACACCCAACCACCTGACCATATTTTATTCTTGAGGGAAATGGTAAGAATCTCTTCAAAGTGACCCGAGAGGTACTGCTGGGGAGTGCAGGACACTAGCTAGTCAGGAGGAGGTAAAAGCTAGAGCCATCTGTTAGGCTGTTTCTAAGATGAAGTAGAAAACTTTGCAGTTATATGCAGAGAATGGAAAGAGAAATAAAGCGCAAGTTCAAAAGCTAGTCGGAGCATCTTCCTACAGGTATGTCATATCACACAGCTTGGAGATGCACGTTCCTCCTGGATTAGTTAAACGAGCGAATGCACTGTGACTGGAAACTGGCAGGATGCTGAGAGGCAGATTTGGGCGTTGTGCCTCTTTCCGGTAGGTTTGACTGCAGAGAAATGGCTGGAGTTGCCAGGGTAAGCGACATCTGCTCTAGGAAAATACAGCAAGATACAAATGGAGCAAATGGGGTTTTGATGGGTTATTAGCAATAGTGCAATTGAATTACACAAATAGGTGTGAAATGTGTGTTTGAACAGGGTTATCTAAAATCAAGGTGCTGCTCAGCCATATTCCAAGCAAACATGGCATTTCCAGATCCAGGCAGCAGCAGCTGAGTAACACCTCCTCTGGCCCTATTTGAACTTTGACCTGGGATGGGTTGTCTCAATTAATTGTCAACAATTGGGTCTTTATTGTCATTCCATGTTAGCCTCTCCTCTGAAATTACTGCTTTTGCTGTGAAGGTGCCTGTCTGTTTTAACACCCAAGTGAGAGCACAACCATACTTCACAGAAGCTGCTCGTAGCCAGAAGACAACAGTAGCGACCGACTCGGGGTTTCACACCTCTGAAAGGCTGCAGATTTTCTTTTTTCTGTTGCATAGTTTTACCTCCCCTGGAACTTCTATAATTTAAGGATAGCTGCAGAAAAATTTTTTCCCTTTCTACTTCAGATCTCAGTCAAGTTAGGACTTCGTCCTTGCTATTAGACATGCATTTCCAAGCCTGACTAGTGCAGTGATGACTTTGAAATCCTCGCTGGCGTGCTGTCTGCAGCAGTGTCAGTTTGGGTCATGCCAGGCAATATTGAAAGACCTGTGTTGCCCACTGCTGAAAAGTTAGTTGAAGGCTGCTACAGAATACATAGAATAAAGGATACAAATGATTTGCCATGGTATTTCTTATATCTTTTATTTGTTTTTCTACAAGCAGACAGTCTGAAACAAAGCAAAAATGAGGAATGTGGTCCTAAGGCATTTCACATTCACATTCCTTTCTGTCAAAGAATATATCTTGTTTCAGCCCAACTGTGCAGCTTTAATATAAAAAACCAAAAACAAATGCAACACAAAGCTAATAATAAAGCAAGGTGCTGGAAAAGGGTCAGGCTTACAATGAATTAATTCCCTTGGCTTCAAAACATACACAGAACTCAGGCTTTCTTTGCAAGACATGATGGTGTAGTGAAGATGCAGTTCAGAGGCTGAAGTGTTTTTCAAACTACTTGCCAGCCATGACTGCATCAATATACAGTTCAGGTAAGCTGAAGGAAGATGCATTTGAGCAAGTTGCATGTTTTTGTCAAGTCATTCCTCTAAAGATGTGTCCTGGCTTGAACCTGTGTTCTACTCAGCTGACCCTGTTATCTCAGAGTCTGGATTAATTCAAACCCTGTATCTTCCTGTCTTTCATGGCAGCAAAAGCACTGTCACCGTGGTCTCTCGAGAACTATTTTACAATATTATGTGCACTTGCTTGTCTTTCATGCTCTTGTTCTTTAATTTCAGTACTCAAGTACCTATGACTCTGGAAATCTTACATTTAAATTATTCTGGATTGCAAGAGTAGATAACTTTGGACATTGACTTGCTATAGGCATTTCAACTAAGTCTTTTATTAATCATAAGTCACCTGAAAAAGGCCGTACAATACTGCTGAAATGACAGGTATTATCCCCTTATTGCATGTGATTCTAGAAGAATAGACACAGTATATTTTAACAACAACCTGGTATTCCCCACAGTGCAGCAAGCTATTTTATTAGCTACCTCCACACTGTAATTCACAGCTTTATTAATTAGACAGCCTTGATAGTGAAGAACGTGTTCATAACGTACTTGAGAATATAAATCATAGTGGTATTTTTCAGTTTGTTTAATTTATTTTAACTCATCTGCTGTCTGTCTTCCCCTGGGGCAGAGCATAGAAATGCCTAATGCAGGACATATGTACACTTATTGACCTTTAGGCCTCGCTTGCCTTGTTTTGATATTATGGAGGTACTAACCACTTTGTAGATTCTTTGCCCACAACTCTTTTGCACAGCACAGAAGCAACACACCGTAATCACGGTGGAAGCTTTGGTCTGAGGTAGAAAACTAGTGATTTTCTTCCCAAAAGTAATCCTTTAAATCTTCAAAGATTTCAAGTGGTAAAGAATTATAGAGACTTTCTATGTCACATGAAATACGGCATATTCAACAATATAGCAGAATTTAGCATCCTAATAGAACACCATTTCATTGTTAATGAGTCAGTGAAATATTCCAGCCTTCATTTTAGATAAACACATTTGACCAGCTGTAGGCTTAAAGCTAGAACTGCTCAAAACAAGGTCTCACTTTTTGAAGCAGCATTTCATACAACAGCTTTCTTTTCTTCTCTTCTCACACAGTGTTTACTCAGAGAGGATACCCTGCCCAGTCTTATCTTGATTTTTATCTGCTCATAGAAGCAGGCAGTTAGTTCATCCCAAACTGTTCAGGATTGTGTCCCCACTGATGCCATCTATGGTTCCATCAACTAAGATTTTCAAAGTAAAGATAGTTTTATGACAGTGACTAGTTGTTCATCCCATATCTGTAGCGCTCTTTGAACGGCAGAAGCTGCTGTAAGCAGCTAGTAGTTGTTCACTGTTTCTCATAATGCCACTCTTACAAGTCATTAAAATAATCTACTGTGGCTACTGAATGCTAAAATGAACACAGTGCATAGTTAAACCACAGCCTGTCAAGACAGGATGTCATCTGTGTCAGAAGTTTAGATGAGTTCAGGAGTAATTAAGGACAAACCAAGAGAAATAAGAGCTAAAAAAGTTGAATCATCTGACTCAGAAAACCTGCAAGCCAGGAGACTTGAGTCTCCAGCCTGTTTGCTGGAGTCTGGAAGGATATCCTGGGGGAGGTACTCTTTCTATTAATAGAGTTGTTTGAGACAAAGGTTTTGTCTAGATGAACATCTGCTTTGACCTAGTACAGACTTTCATAATATGTAGGAGGGATACAGGTCCCTGAACTGTTTGTGCAGAGGCACTGGAGCTGAGGAGCATTGCTTCAAATAAAAGACATTCTGGGCTAGCCTAGGGAAGAGGTTATAGTGGAAGTAGTCTTTCTCATTGGAACACATAGAGAAGTTATTTTCTAACTGTTAACTTTCTAATTGCTAGTCCTTTCCCTGGACTAGCAATACCCCATATGAATATAGTAATTTTGCCTTCATAGTGTCATTCATAAAATTATACATACACTTTTGTACTTTAATATATCTTCCAGAGCTTGATCATGACTTGAATATTTCTAGTCTACTAATCGCAGTAATTATTATTACAAAATTTAACCAGTTAATCTCTTTAATAGATTCCATTCTCAGTGCAGGAACATATGCAATTTCTTTTAATGGAGAAAATATTTTAAAAATAAGGAAGCACAGAGTTAAGAGAGAGGCTGCTTAGCATTTAATTGTTACCCTAATAAAATTATCCTTTGACATTACATAACTTTATCATTTTACTTCACTTGCTTCAAAATTTCAGAATGATTATGAACCATTCATCTCAAATCAATATCTCACTGCATTGTCATAAACCTCATTATTTCCAGGATCAAATCATGTAGTCAGCTATATACACTTATAGAGCCTTAATTTAAGAAGTGTTGACAAAATCCAGTGCATATGTAGTGAGTTTTATAATAACAGAGCATTTGTCTCTATTCAGTAACTCTAGTAGCATAATAACCTCTTATGTTGCTAGAAATAGCAGAGATGCCAGAACTACGTGATTCAGTGATGGGAGTGTACTCATCACCTCTCTGAAGTAGGATTTGAGAGTTTTTCTAAGAACTCTGATAAAATTACTAGATTTGGAGAGGAATGGAGAGTGATATCATTTGCCTTGATTTTAGCAAGGCTTTTGACACTGTCTCTCACAATATACTTGTACCCAAATTATGATGTTATGTCTGGATGTGTGGACAACTGCATGGGTAAAAAACCTGGTTAGATGGTTGGACTCAGAAGATAGTGGTTAATAAGTTGTACTCTACCTGGATGCCAGTGACAAGTTGAGTAACACCAGTTTCTGCTGCAAGACAGAGAATTTATTTTCCTCTGTCCTCTAATGTTGCAGTGCACAAAATGGTACCTGGGGTTATTGGGATTCTTGAGTTTTCATGAGATACAGCACGTTGAAACTACTGCAGAATGAGAAATGCAATTGTAGAGCAATGTCTGAATTCAGAAGATAGTAACACAGTGCTTTTCTCTTGAGGCTTTCAGCAATTCTGTGCGAAGGATTTAATTTCTTTGTACTCCCCTTGTCTGTGGAAACTTAAGACAGGCAACTTAATGATAGGTTAATTATTGGCAGCTCATCTCTGAAATAGATTAGGGACTGATCCTTCAAGCAGCTCAGCAGGCTGATCTGAGAGCAGTTTAACAGTTGTAGCTACATGTAAGATGGAAGTGCTTTAACTGATGTAACAAGAGCTGAAAGGGGAAATTAATACAAGGCCTAATTTATCACTGTTATTCTGTGTTTTACTGCGACATGCACGATTTGTTGTACAATGAATATATTGCTCTTATTCTATACATAATGGGGTATAGAATGATGATTAGTAATACCTTACTGCCTTAAATTGCCTTTAGATTAAAGAAAAAGTCCCAGTCAGTGGATATTGGTGCACCAGGATGCAACCCAGTGGCAGCTGAAGCTCAAACACCTCAGCCCAGTAAATCTTTGCTTGCAACTAAGACAGCTACTTCTGAGGAGGAACAGAACAACACCGCAAACACCCAAAGGCGCAATCCACGGAGGAGTGAGCTGAAGAGATATTACACCATTGGTGAGTTTTCTTTCACAGAAAAAAATCAAATATACTTGTTAAAAAGGCAAGATCTTCCTGTTTATTTGTGGCTTATTTCTTTTGGTCAGTTGCAGTTGGTTATTAAAATTACAAATGCCCACAGGGAGTATTAAGATCTCATATCTTAATGCTGATGTCAAAGTAGCCTGAAGAATTAACCTGCTTTATTTTTCTTGCACTGTTTACAAGAATTCTTTCTTCCACCTGTTTTTTTTCTCAAGAACAAGTTTTGAAGAAATCATAGAAGCAGTTTTGGGAGGAAGGATGTAGTAAGAACATAACTGCCTGTGATGGTTTGACTCTGGCTAAATGCCAGGTATCCATCAAGTCGCTCTATCACTCCCCCCCCCCCCCCCCCCCCCCCCCCCCCCCCCCCCCCCC
>NW_020799095.1:133736682-133780441 GCF_003259725.1 Athene cunicularia
GGGGAAAGAAGATAAACTAACCCTTGTGGGTGAAACAAAAGCAGTTTTAATATAAGCAAGGCAAAGCAAAAGTCCGCGCGCGGAAGCAAAAGCAAACAGATTTATTCTCTACTTGCCATGGACAGGCACTGTCAGGCCTTCTCAGGAAGCAGGGCTCCAGTACACGTAGTGGTTGCTTCGGAGGACCAAGGGTGATCCCCCCGCTTCCTCCTTTCTCCCAGCTTTATACTGAGCAAACGTCATATGGTCTGGAATATTCCTTTGGTCGGTTTGGGTCAGCTGTCCTGGCTGTGTCCCCTCCCAAGATCTTGCCCACCCCGTCCCACTGGGGGAAATATCAGAAAGAGCCTTGGTGCTGTGTAAGCACTGCTCAGCAGTAGCCACAACACCAGGGTGCTATCAACACCCTGCCAGCTCCCGACATAAAACACAGCACCGTGAGGGCTGCTGTAGGGGAAAACCAATTCCAGTTCAGCCAGACCTAGTACACTGCCTTTGACAATGGATTGTATTAGAGTCCTGGTTAGAAAGGATTTCCATTTTGGAGAAGGAGAAGACCTCCTGAGCATGAGGGATTAATTATGGGGGTTTCTGTGTACCCTGTTCTGAATATTTTGGTTTTCTGGATATTCTTCTGGGATTTCAGCATCTACATGTTTCTTATAAAACAATCTTAGGCACCCTAGAAGATGCTTCATAACTTTCTTCCCCATAAATCATTTTGGGACTGGGCCTGACTGATTCCTTTGGCAACATTTTACTTCTCACCTGATTAAAACTGAGTGGAGAGTGGCCTTGTAGTGTTTGTGTCAGGTTCATCAGCGCTTGTGAGAGGCATGTGTGCTAATGGGAGTGCTACAAACAGGAGGGATGGATGCTAATGCTGTGCTATGAAGAGAAAAAATATCAGCAGATTTAAGAAAAATAATTTATATATTTTAATTGTGTTCTGTTGAATTATTGCAGTATAATGTGATAATTTTGTCTGTTCCAAGGTAACTATTTGTGCGTCTTTAACTTGTCTAAAAGGTAAAGAAAAATGTGTTGCCTGTCATTGTATTACATCTGAACCCTTGAAGTTGACTGTCATCATAAGTTATATTGTTTTTAAAGAAGGAAACTGCATTAGCAATCTACACATTTTAATAATGAAGGCTGTATTTTAAGTGATGAATGTTTGTATGTGTTTTCATTTTTTGGCGCCTTACATTCAAATTGGGTTGCACAACTGCCTTCTGAAAACTCACAGAAGTTTCAGTTATTATTCAATCCTGTCTACCTCAAAACAAGTAAGAATGAGGCAAAGTGAAGGCATTGATGGGTTCATTAGCATCCTGGACAGTAGGTCTAAAATTTTAGCTTAAAAATCTCAAATTTCATAATCCTTTAAAGAAGATTCTATTTATCATATCCTGTGTGAGAATAGCACCCTAAAATAAATACTTTATACTTCAGTATAGAACATGTTTTCTGACAAAGCATGGTTAAATCATTGCACTTGAATTTTTTTACTCTAAAATGTATTCTCTAAGAAATATTGCCCTATGGCTTTTTATTTTTCCTGCTCCTTCCTCCAGATAATCTTAAAGGAATATTAAAGATATGCCAAGATTGCTACATACCTAAAGCAGGGGATGGAATGGGGGAGTTTTGCATGAGTAATAACGAAAGGAGAAATCTACCACATCATCAAAATGCATTCTTAATCTAATTCAAGATTAAAAAATATTATTGGTAAATTGACCACAGTTGAACGTTCTTCTGTGATCAATCAAAATACAGTCAGTGTATGGAAGCACAAACTCAAGTTTGCATTTATCTACTTGTTAAATTTAACTCACCTGCATCTTCTTTTGGGAACTGTTACAAAATCCTTATAATATGAACTCTTATCAATGTTAGTAATGTAGAGGTGCTTCTAGTGATCTCAAGGTCTGAGCATTAGCTGCTTAGGATCTAACCTCAGTGCCGGAATAACAGAATGTTGTTCATACGTTTGATTAATTTAATATTGCGCAGCACATGATTTGACAGACTTAGACTGGAAAAGATCTCTGAAGGTTATACAGTCTGGTGTCTAATGTGAAGTGGGACTTCAGCCAACGCTAGATCTGAACAGCCAAAGCTTTGTCTTGCTGAGTCTTGACAGTCTCCAGGGATGAATGCTCCAAAGCCTCTCTTCACATCATGCTGGAACATGGACAACATGTCCATAGACAACAGCATTCGTGGGCAACTTGCCCATACAGATGCTAACATTTGTGAACAACAGTTGTAGACCCTGGGGAAGTACGAGGGGAACAGACCACCAAAAGTGGCCAAACTTACAAGTTTTTCTTAAATATAATCTTCTGTTATCCTTGTACAGAGCATGGAGTGAGGTGACCTGGCTGGACTAACCCACTGTGGGAAATGTATTGGCTTTATGTTCTTATACATACAAATTTGTCTATGTGACTTGCCTAAACCACAAGGAATAAGTTGCTAGAGACAGTATTACTGCATACTACATAATGTTTGAATTTTACTGACAGGCAAATTGAAGAAATGAGTTTCTCTGTATCTTCACAAATGTTTAATGGCACATATTCCTGAATATTGAGAAAATTAAAGGTTTAATCTTGGACAGCACAGTACTGATACCAGATGAATATGTTAGTGTGCTGGCTGAGTTGTTCTGATGTTGAGTCTGTGGCTTTGATAACCTGAGAGACATAATAGTTATCTTTTTAGAGCTCCCATCAACTTCATCGTACTTGTAAGTTATGGCCTATATCACCCCCTTGATTTAAAAGTCATTTTCTATGACTTGTCTCAAAAATTATTTCTAATAGTCAAAGTTTAATCAAATAGTTTGTTACTTTCTGGAATGAATCTACTGACACACCTGCAATGGGCTGGAACTCTAAAACAGAAAAATACCAGATTCTAGTGATCTTTTCTGTACAGGTGGCTGTTAAATAGCTTAAACAAGCCCATTAGACCTGTTGCTGACCTGATACAATTACACAGGGTTTTATCTTGTTTTGCCCTTGTTTGCATGTTCTCTACTAGAAGCAGTCTGTGTCCAGGATTGAGCAACGTGAACTAATCATTACTGCAATAAATAGATTAAGAAAATGTGTTAAAAACTAATGCTTTCAGATGGCTTTGCTGCTTTGGTTTTAAAAGTAGTATTCTGTTACATTAACCTCAGACCAAATTGGCAAATGACAGTGTTTATGGTAGTGACTAACGGAGCTTGAGCAGACAAATGCCAATTGTGTTTTGTTACTCTCATTTTCCTTCACAATTTATTTTCAGCAATTATGATCTTAAAAGTTATTTTATATATATGAGAACTGGCTCAAATGTGCATATATAAAAGAAGTATGGCACTTCTATTTAGATGTGTGCATATAAACAGTTTATATATTTTAAAATGTAAATGTCAGCATCACATTGCCTATTAAAACTTAACTTTAAGGCCTAGCAGTTTTGTTAATGCCTGCCCATTTTATTGAATAGCCATGCAGCTTAAAATTATGCATAGAGAAATGTGTAACCAGCTTTACTTTATCAACTCATGGAAAGAATAATATCAAAATTATTTTAAAAATACTGTTTGTTTTTTTTTTTAATTTTGCTATGCAGAAAGCACTTCAGAGGTCTTTATATAAATCTAACTCTGCTTTGCAGACTCAAAGACATGTGAGTATTAACCTTGCACACACATGCTTTACAGAAGAAATTCTAGCAGCTTGTGTATGCTTGCAGCTACTGTGAGCAAATACAGGCAATTGTGTAACAGACTGTGTTCCTAAATACTCTGTAGCATCAGGATATTATTTAATTTTTGTGCCACCTTACCTGTACACAGATTTACCTTGGACCTTTCAAAGTTGAATGTTTAATGAAGAAGGAATATCCTGGTAATTCCAAGAGATTTTAAAAATTCATGAGCACTGCTCATACTTTAGAGAGCTATCCACAAGATACTTCTATTGCATTTCGGTTTCCCCACAGACTGCATCTCAGATGCTTCCCAAACTTAATGAATTTACTTGCATTTCTAAAAAATCGGGAAAAAGTAGGTAAGAGAGAGAAGATCTGAGAGGAATAGGCAATGGGGAAAAAGTTGTGTGCTCGGATGAAATGAAACAGAAAATGGAGAGTCAGTGAGGGGGAGAAATAAATCTTCCATATGGCAGGCTCAGCAGGCAGGAAGGCTCCTGCACCTCCAGTGCTGAACTGGTGTGAAGAAATTGAGTGGGAGCTCCTAGATTAATAAGGCGAGTGTAGGAAAAACAGTCTGCATGGTGGGCTGGATGAAGTTTTTTGGAGAACTCTAGAAACAGCACCCAAGACACTTAAAAATAAAAAACTAAAATTAGACTTTTTAGATGCTTCAGGCACTTAAAAATTCAGGCCACTTATTTCTGAGGAGCTTATTGTTGAGCAACTCCCTCAAAAGAGAAAAAGAAGGATTCGACACTCTAAAAAGTGGGCTGGAATATTCTACAATGGAGAATTGTATGCATAACCCGAATTCAAAGCAGTAAGGCTATATCAGCGTAATGCCACATCCAGCCCACCACTGGGCTTGCAGTTAGCCGAGGTGCAGCATCACAGCTGTGTTGCTTGTAAGACCCAACTGAAGGGTTGTAGGACCACACTATTAATATATGTTTAGCAATTTATTAAGGTGGCTGAAGAAGCTAATGTTGTTACCCTATAAAGACATCCACTTGAGGTGTACACCCTGGTTTTCATTAAGCCATGAAAGCCTAGTGTATAGTGTTTAGTCTACTGGGTATATCCTCTTAGAGGTATCTGTCTACCTAGTAACTCTGGTTTTGTAGCTATAAAAGGCCTTCTTTTGTTCTGTTTGCCATTAAAATAAAACTGCAGCACTGGTATAGAGTAAATACATTATTTAAAAATAAGATGGTTTCATAAAAATATTTTCTTTATTCTAGAAATCACAAAGCAGGACAGCAGTTCATACTGGAAAAATGTTGTTAGAGTACAGTGTTGGTGGGAAAAGGAGAAATGCAGCAATTTTTATTGTATCTTCTAATAAAAGGCTTAATACAAATATTGGTGTACAGGCTTCTGCTAGCAGTGCTTATTTCATTTAGAAGACGACTATCAACTGTCTCAGGAGGCATCTTTTGTTGGTATAATCTCTGTCCTCCATGGAAAGTATTGCTACTACAGCTACACACGCTTACTAATTTAGGCAGAATGCGTGAGTATGTATATGTGTACATAATATACAGCAGGAGGACACTTGGGAAATACTAATCGCCAAAGTTGCCTTTGCTCCAGTGGTTAATTTTTTAAAAATTTATTTCATATTTCATTTGTAAAAAAAACAACAACCCAGGAACAAGCCCTTTTCTTCTGCTCTCTCTCTTGCAAATGAGGTCATCAGAAATCTTAATACAGAAAATATTTTCTGCTATCTTGACGTGGCCATATTAGTACTCTACATTTGTATATTCCTTGAATATCGATATGTTACCTATTCAGAGTAGTGGAATTAACTGATATAAAATCAGCATTGAAGAGAAATGAAGCTTTTGGGATAAGCAACTCTGAATAAATACATACTAGTTGACAACTTTTCCAAAACAAGTGTGTAGTAGCTAATGCCAAAATAATAAATAGGAAAAGACTTTTCTTGTGGACTCCTAATCCTGTTTGCAAGAGAGAAAGTTTCAGTACATAGTTTACATAAATTTAATTGGGATTAGTTTAGTTTACTAATTTAGTACTACAAAATATATTATTTTGAAAAGAAGATGGATCTTCCAAAGAATTTAATGGTAATTAAGTAATGGCTGGTCACAAGAACAACTATTAGTGCACAAAACAGTATAATAGAGTGTTCATAGAGTGATAGAGAGTATCACAGAAAAGATTTTATGGGGAAACCTAAACCAAAATCTTTTTGTCATGTGATTAATAGGTCATAGTCTGTTACTCCTGTTATGAAAGGGAGAACTAAATGAACACTGATCAGCTACTATTTAGTGGATATAACTGTACCTAACCCTTATGCTATATGCTTTCAAGTGAGTCCAGTTAATTCAGCACTTTTACAATGAGTTGGAAGCATAAATAAATATCATATTGTGCAGGACTAACATCAGTTCAAGGAGTGATTTTATGTGTCAGAGATCTCTTATTCTGATGGAGCTTTGTCAGTCATGGACCAGCGTGGCCATTTTCAAGAGCCAGCGTGAGAGCGCCATAGACCATTGGTCTGTGGCTCCACATCACAATGAATCTGCTATTGGATGCAAAACTGGAAAAGGAGAACATCATTGCACCTGAAAATATATGCTTATTTAGAATCAAGCTAAAAATCTTAGGGGGTTTATCTCATAGGACTACCTGCTATTGTAGTCACTGATTAAAAACAAAGTTAGGGAGTTGCCTTTGCCTTCTCCAACATAAGCATAAAACTTATGTGAAGGGCAGACATTGTGGCTATTTCTTTTTTAGCACTCAAATCCCTTCCTGCTCTGACAGGTTTTATTTGGGGTGCTCTATGAATATCTTACTCTTTTTAGGGGACATGCTCGGTGTATTTACTAAATACTTGGTGTATTTAATGTAGAGAGATTTTCCTGCAAAAAATACTCCACTTTCTTTCCAAACATGTCTTTGAATGGTTCTTCTTGTCTGGCAGTTGAATACATTTGCTTCTACTCTTCTGCAGAATTGAATGTGGTTCCTTTCTGTAGTAGCTCCTGAATACCCACTTTTTCTCCTATTTGCACAATAAACTTTCTTGTTTGTTGCTAATATTAGCAAAGCACAAAACATAGGTAGGTATATTAGAAGTTGTTAAATAAGAGGTGGAGTTTGGTGCAGTAGATGCTGTAAATCTGGGCTGTGTCCTCTCCCTTTTAGAGAAGGACAGATGGGAGGTGAAGCTGCCAGCTCCCAGAGGATCCAGATGCTGTTCACACACATTTGCAGAGTCTGACTCTATCCCATTCAATGCACTTAAAATTTTCTTACTGAACACTCTCTTCTTTGGGAACATCATTCTGACTGCTTCTTTTTAAACACAATCTCAGAAATTTTTAGAGGAGGTGCCCATTTTCCTAGTACCTCATTACATGTTTATGAGTGATAAGGAAAGGGAAATAATTTGAGGAACGTGTGGATAATAAGGAAAGTGGCTTTCATAGCAACAGTAACTATGCAAAACTCTTACTCATTCACCTTTCCTGAAGAATTTTATTAGTGATTCAGTTCACATAGCTACTCTGGATGAGCAAGCATGCATTTGTTCTTGTCTTTGTTTTCCTCTTTTTTTAGATTTTAAAACTTGGAGCCATTAAAAGCCAGTTTTTAATGTTGTATCCTTCTTTTGTCCTTTACAAATATTCTGTGTATCCTTTGAATACAAATGAGTTCTGAGTTATCGAGACAGCATCCACCAGAAGAGTGATGCTCATTAATGTCCTTTCATCTCAGCATGTCCCTTTTCTTAGCATCTGGTTTTGTTTTTAATCGTATAGATCGCTATCGTATCATCTGCTGAGTCATTTGGGGCAAAAAGTATTTCAGGATTTTATAATTTCCTTGCTTTTACATCAGGATAAAGCTGAAATCTTTTATAGTTCTATAGGCAAGCTACTCAACTTGCAAGATCAGCTAATAGTGTGTACTCTTGGGATACTAAAATTTTAATCTCTAAGGGAGGAAAAAAGAAACTGATTTGACCCGTAAACTCTAGGCTGATAGAGGTTGCATCATCTTCAGTCTCTCTCTCATTGGAGGTATTCTGTATAAGGGAAAAATGACTGAAAAAAGGATATGAATTCTAACCTCAAATATGCCTTGAGCACTAGTCTTATGAGTATTGTGAAATAGCAGAGTCTTGCTTCTAAACAAGGAAAATGTGGATTCAGTGCTGAAATAGGTGGGTGATTTAGTGACAGCAGATGCAGATAAGGCTGAGGCTTTTGAGACTGGAGGCTCAGGGAGGACAATGATAACTGGTCGTGGGAAAGGGCTAAGTCAGGGATCTCCTGAGAAAAGTCTTGATCCATAGAAGTCCATGGGACCCAATGGCATACATATGAAGCATGCTGAAGGAGCTGGCTGAAGTCATTGTGAGGCTGCTCTCTAGCATCTTTGAAAAGTCACAGAGATCATGGGAAGTCCATGATGCCTGAAGAAAGGCAAATGCTACACCCCTTTTCAAAAAGGGCAAGAAGTATTATCCAGGGAACTATAGGCTGTGCAGCCTCACTTTTAGTCTCTAGGAAAATCATGGGGCAGATACTCTTTAAAGCTATTTCTGGACAAATGAAGGAGAAGGTGGAATAGTTAGCCAGTATGGCTTTAAGATGGCTAAGTCATGCTTTGCAAAATTTATTGCCCTTTGAGATGAAATGAAGAGATCTGTGAATGATGGGAGACTGGTAGATGCCATCAACTATTACTTTAGCAAATACTATGTTTTGTCATGGTCATCATCTTCCAGAGCATCCCTGTGTCCATGTTGAGGCATTATGGCCTAAGTGGTTGGACTTCTTGATGGCTGGAAAAACTCAAAAGGCAGTAGTCACCAAGATGATCAGGGGCCCTATGGGAAAGCCTGAGGGAGCTGGAGAAAGGACAGAGTCAGGGGGACCTTACAGCAGCTTGTCACTATCTGAAAGGAGGCTACAAAGAAGATATCTAGTAGTCTGATCATTGCAGTTGTGGATGGCAGGATGATGGCAAGGTGATTGTCCTAACTGGCCTAAACTGATACATAAGAGATTTAGACTTAATATGAGGAAAAGCTTTCTCCCATGGGGAGAGTCAAGCAGTGCAGCAGGATGTACAGAGAGGTCATGTGGTCTCTATCTTGAGAGGTTTTCAAGACCCAACAGGGTAAAGCCCTGAACAACCGGGACTGATTTCATAGGTGACCCTGCTTTGAGCATGTGTTTAAACTTCAGACCTCCTGAGGTTCTTCCCAGCCTGATTCAAGCTCAAAATCTGAGGAAGTGAGTTTTCCTGCACAGGCAGAGGGCTATTCCTAGCTTACTACTTGTATCGGCAGAGAACGCTCTTCTCAGCCACTGATAAGAGCCCAGATTTTGCAGTCTTCATCATGGACTGCTAGGCTACATTGATTTCCAATTATTTTATCTGGTAAACTTCTCTATGAGAAGAGGGAATATTATCACACCAAAGCACCTGTTGTGATTATTCAGATTTTTTTAATTCTTAAATCAAATTTGGGGTTTCCAGACAGCTTGATAATTCTGTACAGCTAAAACAACCTCTTTAAAACTGATTATAAAAAATTGTGATTTTTTTAAATTAAAAGGAAAGAGTTTGAAGTAGTTGAATTCATTACCCTTCTGATTCCCACTCTTACAAAACAAACAAACAAACAACGTGTAAAACATTCTTGAAATATCATGGAAGACATGTTAGTTCAAGGAGAGTCTGATATTTCTGGTTTAGGGATCATTTCTCCGTGGAAGTATGATGAAAGCTATGATTTTATTCAGAGACCCAAGTTTATTGATATAATATGTCTTGGTATATTTTTTATTTGTTCCCTTAAGCTTTCTTTAAATCCATATAAAAGCCTGTAGAGATGGGTGGCAGAGGTGGAACAAGACATTTTGGAAAGGACCAAAGCACAGATGCTGCAGGTAATCTCAGTGACTTCCCTTCCATCTGGAGCTAACATTGAGATGGTGAAGACAGCAAGCTTCCTTTCATACAATGTATATGTGAGCATGATACCTAAGACCAAAGTCTGATGTTACTTAGGATAACTACACTAAAGCAGAAGTCAGTCTGGAATATAGCGAGAGAGTCGCCAAATCCGGCTAATGCTGTGAATGGGTAACACCTGACAACCTCCAACCCTGCCCAGTCCTTGGTGAGAGAGGCACAACCAGTACCTGTTGCCATCAACAGTGTTTCAAATACTGTGGTTGTGTCGAGGCAAGGTGGCCTGTGCTGATGCAGTGGGACTGTCTCACTCCCCTACAAGCAGTTTGCTTTCATGTGAGTCTGGCAGTGATCAAATTCAAGCCATACTTATTGTAGTGGGACAGACCCCACCTACCTTAATATTTCCAGCTCCTGAACATGAGTAGCTACCAAATATCTGCTAGCAAATACTGGGCTCCAAACAAGCTGTTTGAAAAGCTTTCTCTTCTGCTGCCAATTTTAAAAAAAACCCTTTCAGTTAATTTTTACTCTTTCATGTATTTTAGCTTTGTCTTTATATTGCTAGATAAATAAGAAGGGGATGTAATTTTCAGGAGACAGAGCTGCTGGGTTAGGTTCAGCTCCAGGACAGCTTGCTATTAAGTTCTTCTGGATTTTAACAAACTGGCTTGTTATTATACTCTCCTCTGAAAAAACCTATTGGAACTGAGTGTTGTTGCTAAACACTGATTTTTATCTTGGGCCAGGAAGAACGGTTAGATTTTATCATGGAGTTATTGTACTATTGAGCGTTCCACAATTAGAAAGCATTAATATGCACACAGGAGTATGCAAAGACTTTAGAAGCATAAAATATGCAACATTTATGAAAGAAGCCTTCTTATAAATTCAGATACTAATTGGCCAGATATGTTCATGAAAACTAAATAGTGGCAGCATCCCACTGTTTCCAATGAATCTTGTTAATTAATATGCTTGAGATATTTTTTTATTCTTTTGATTTGCAGAAGAAGGAATGACAGTCTCTTCTCTTCTGAGGAAATGTGACAAGTACGATTTGTTGTAAGAGTTGTTGATTTGGAGTTTCTTGGGTAGTTTAGCCATACATTTGTTTAAGAACATGTGTGACCACGTGGCTATGTAATTAGGTGCTTTTGTGATCTACCTATAGTTTAAATTATGTTGTCCCTTTTCATTTGCATGTAAATGTATGTAAAGTGCCGAGATTTGTTTTTTGGTAGTTTGCCAAGTTTTTTATCTTTTTACTCTGAATAAGTCTGAGAAAAATAGGTCCTCTGTATAGTCATTTTTGAAAACATACAACTTAAATGTACTAAGAAAATCAGGCAGTGTTTTGAGAAATTGGCTTAAATTCATTCTACAAATTAAATGATAAATGTTCTATCTAGCAACAAGAAACTCTTGTTTTAATAAAACATGAGACACTGTTCACAAGTCAAGACTTCCCAATGTAGCTACTAAGGTATTAAAAACTGCTGGGATCTCAAAGAGAAACCATCACCAGTGTGAACCCTGAGGAAATACTGATTGACACCACTGCTGCCTCTGAGCTAACAAGAAGGCATGTAGTGGTGTAGCCCAAACTCAGCTCTGGTAGAAAAAGATCCCTGTGGGGTTGCAACTACATAATCCACAACTGAGTTGGATTTGATAGTTTTTATTTAAAGTAGAACAACTTTCTCGCATTATCTGATGCTGACCTAAACCTGTACTGATTCGTCATGGGGTTTTTTAATTAATATTAAATATATACATTACAAACCTGTCAAATAGAGGAGAATAATGTAACAGTTGTAAAAGATAAACCTTATTTCTTCTTAGCAGAGGTTTCATTGTATGCTGGAAAACAAACCAAGCCAAGTAAGCCAAGTAGTTCGGCCTGTTTTTACATACAACATTTCTCTTCAAGGGTTACAGATGGGATTGTAACTCATCACAAGTACAAAGTGTGAGTTCAGATAGGTAATTTGGGAAGGGCTCACCTCAAACCCTACAGCAGTCTCTTGCAAGAGAGGAAGAATATGTTTTTCTCTGACAAGGTCGTCTGAAAGATTGGCTTTTCAAATGACAGTACATCTGGTGGAATAGCATATTCTTAGGAATATATGTCCTTATTACACTTGATTGTAACTAACCTTCCAGAAAACACTTTTTCTAATAAACTACATTAATAAAAGTGGATTGGATTCAGCTCAGTGTCTCAGTATTCATTGAACAGGGTTCCTGCGTTTGATGGTCTTTTAGAGGCCCCATCCCCTTCACTATTTTATTGCCATAAATACCATCACATTGATTTTCTTATTTCATTTACCAGAGACAGAAAAAGAATAATTTCATTTTCTTTTGGATAGTTTGCCAATTTTTTCTTCAGGGCAATAAACATTTTTCTCTTCACTGGCAAGAACAACATGCTGTGAGTAAGTTCTTTTGTAATGATTTAATTGTTATACTTTCCTGGGGGCGGGGTGTGTGTGCTAAATGACAGGTAGGGACAACTTGAAAAAAAGATGTTTAATTTTATTTTTATAGGGAAAACTGTCTTACATTAGGAGAGAACAAAAGCTCTTTATTATACAACTTGTATCTATATAACTTAGCAAAGAAAAGCTGAGAGATGATTTCACATGGTTAAATCATGTCTGAGGGATCTATAATTCATCTGAATAAACCACAAGTTAGTAAGCTCTGTGATATCCAGTTGCTGAGGTAAAGGTATTGGAGACAAGGAATGGGCAGCACTGAAGGTATGAGGAGTGCAGGGTCAGTGAAGCACCAATATGGAAGAAAGCAGCAAAAGGGTGGGAGTGTACGCAAATGAGAAAGGAGCCCAGGGAGTGAGGAGAGAAGCTATGTAAAAGTTCACTTGAGAAGAGGTTGAAAAATGATGCAGTGTATCAGAAAAGCCCTGTCTCATGCTATAATCCAGAGTTGTTAATAAAATCAGCCATTGTACTTCTGATACTTGTTCTGCTGATGACATTCCTGTCAATCATGTTTGGTATTAAGACATTTTTAATTTTAAAGAACAGGGAGAGACTTTCTAGCTAATTTACTTCATTAGTAAAAATGCAGAAATCTCATTTCAAATATACTGATAAGAAGTGCTTTCCTTCAGTTATATTCTTGTGAGGAGGAAAAGGCAGAAACATTTAGCATTTTTTAGGTACCCACACACTTGTAGATGCGATATTTGCCCCTTTTCTACTGTCAGGACGACTTATGTGTGAATAGAATGTAAAAACACAGAGGAAAAAAACTAAATATGATTTGATTTTTAGTTGCTAGAGACTTCAGTGGGATCATGGTTCTCTAACCAATGCACATAGTATGTATGAATGCAAAACTATGTCTAGTGGTATCTAATCTCATACACTGAAGAGGTATCTGTTGCTTAACAGCACAACTGATGTTTAAGTTTTGAATGTTCATAAATTAGTATACTACTACCTGTAAATTAGTATACTATATGTGTGCTCTGGAAGACAGGAGATGCACATTATGGTGCTTTTTGTGGTTTGTTTTGGTTTGTTTTGTTTTTTTTTTTTTTAACACAATGTATAGGTTGTTTATCTTTGCTAAAGGAAACAGTGAAAAAATATTATTTCTATAAACAGAACAGACTTAATATTTACAATGATTCTTATTTGCTGGGGAGTTATACTACGTGATCTTCATGTTCATCCGCTCAATGAAACGAGTTCCCTTAAAACCATCTGCAGTAATACTACAGCTTTCTCTGGCATTTATCCCATTGAAACCCCCCATGTCTTGTTAGCTGCCTACTTTGTTGCTTAAGGCAGAAGTATCAGAAATATGAAATGTATGTGCAAATTGCTATTATTTATACCAACACCAGCCTTGAGATGCAGTTTAGATAAGTGCTCTTCCCAAATGTCAAGCTAGCAATGTGCCTGTTGGGTGGGGGGTTGCAGTCTACCATCATAGCAAAAGAAAATTAAATAGACAAGAATCCTTTGCAAGACAGTATATTCAGGAAGCACTGATAAAGGTAATACAGAAAGATTAAAGTTTTTAAGTAATTTCCTCTTTAGCTATATTCATGTTTGTTAATAAAACCAGGGTCTTCAGTTATGGTGTAATTGGATTTCCTTGCTTGAAGCAACCTGCCCCCAATGCATATCACACTCAGGGAAATGCTACAAGTGGCTGAATTAATGGATGGTGGGGGAACCAATGAGTTTTCAGTTTAATACTTGTATTTCCTCTGCCAGAGCTTGTTGTTTCCTAGGGTGTAAGGATGTAAAGAAACAGAGACCAAGTGTTCCCACTCTTGGAAGTTACATTTCTTGTTCAGGGAGGGAAGAAGTAGTAGTTGGTGAGAGTTCTTACCTGCCGTTTTCTAATTCTCTGTGATTTGAAAAAGTGGGATTTTATGTAAGAGAAGGACATTCTAAAACTTCCTTCTCTTAGTAAACACAACTTTGTAGAAACATACTTTGTAAACCGCTGTAATATTTCTTGATGGGTAGAGGGTTTAAATGTACTTTTATCTTGTTGTATTTAAGTGACTTACTCAAATCCATCTTCATGAGAATGGTTTTGGTCTGTTTTGGCTGTAATCCAACAGTTTTAATTCCATTGCTATCAATACTGCACAGACAGGTTCAGCTCAAACTACTGAATACAGATCACTTCTGTTCATCTCGGTATGGCTTAAAATTTTGTTTCAGGAGATTTTGTTTCATTGGTGCAAGCAGGATCGAACAATTTGTCACCAACTTTCTTAGCAGAACCCTACCAAAAAAGGCTGTTGAAATCAGTGAGATTTCATTTCTTTAGAAACCAGGTGTCTGCCTTCCAGCTCCACAGTACTCTGAAATATACAGTCTGAAATATACAGTCTTGAAATGTACACACATTCCTCTTCAAGTGAACTGAACTACTTCTCTGAAATGCAAATTCAACCCTGTGACCATGAGCTAAAATGAATGGGTAGCTTTCCTCTGTTGTATGAAGGCCAATCCCCTTAATTTTCATAATGCTGATAGTACCAGCAGGTAAATTAGTTTCTTTGCAAGGCAGATTATCTTCTCTGCTCTTTCATAATATTACTTGTTCCTGATTACAGCTCCTATTTCTGATTACTGTGAACAACTGTACAGATATGTAAGGGCAGGCTGTCCTAATCAGAGAAGTAAAATTTCCTGGTAAATGGCAGTACTGGCAGCCTGGTAGTTTGTAGCAGCTTGAAATACTAGCAGAAGTCACTGAAGTTGGCAAGAAACCCCAACAGTTTCAGAGGTTGTAGACATGCTGATACAGGCTATGGTAGTCTCATCATAATAAATTATGTATGACACCAGTCAAGTTATTAGTGTTTCTTAATGGCTAGTGATTTCAGAGTTTTTCAAATACAGCAGATACTTATATGCTGCCAGCATTGGAGAGGAGGAGAGGGTAGTTAGTGCATTGCATATCCCACGGGGAAATTAGCTGTTACCCAGTTAACCACTTCAAAATATCAATGCTTACAAATCCGATTATCCAATTAAGTTAAATGCCTTTCATGTAGAATTTCTGAACACGGATAATTTTAAAACAAATAAACTTCACAAAACTCGGGGGCAGATACAAAAAGGTGTAATTTTTTATGTACAATGCAAATATAATCTACGCTACTACGTTCGGTCATGATCCCTAGGTAAAGGTTTAAATCTGCACAAGCTGTCAGTGTTCATAAAAGCTTACTCTGGGTTTGCTTCATCAGAACTTTAAGCAGAATCTGGCCCATAGTTTCTGCACAATGCTGTTCAGTCGGCTATTTGTGTTAGGGATTACTGTGATTCAAATAGGAGTATGGAATTATGTGGGTATCAGGAACAGCCTGACAGCTCCGACCTTCCAGGCAGGACGTATGTCTGCATAGTGCACTATTAGAGCAGAGAGGTGTGCGGGAGAGAAGGGCATGCAACCTGCTTGTTTCTTCCCCTACTTCTTGCCCCAACAGATTTGCACTGACAAATCAGCCTCAGTAAATCAGCCTCACTGAGTTCACAGCTTCAGTCCAAGAACTGGAGTTCCTCTTTACAACTTGAATAACTCACTAATTTAATCAGAAATGTTTAATTCTGCTTTCTCTAGCTGTTTACCACTGCAATGCTCAAATGGTGCCAACATCTGCTTTTGGACCCTCCAAACGATGATGATTTTTAATAAACAGGTGCTTTTCAATAATTATTTACTTTGTGTGTTGTGTTTAATTTTTTCTTTAAAAAACCCTAACCATGAACACCACTCAGGAAAGATTTCAGCTTAACTACTTTGCAGTATTGACGCTAGCCTAGGAAGGAGCAGTTTGCAGAGCTAAAATGTGACCCTCTTGGAGACCACTCACCTCTTTTCAAATGAAAATGTGCAGTGGGAGCACCATGTGTGAATTTCTAATACCTTTGTGAATCAGGGTCTGATCACTGAAGTAAAACTTCTCGAGGCACAAACTGGAGTGGAAATTAGGCTCTGGTTGCTGTGCAAAGTAATCAGTGGCAGCAAAGGAAAATAAACCTCATTGCTCCAGGTCTTTTTTGCATGTGGCTGCACAGTTGTTGCGGTTTCACAGTCATCCACCCAAAACCATCTGTAGACATCTGTCCTGTGCCTATGTGTAATCAGATCAGAAAGTTTTTAACTTCTGGTGTAACATCAATGAGGCAGCAAAAATACTTTTTCTAGATGTAAGTGTAGGTCTTCTGTTACAGCTCCTGCTCTAGATTGCTAGTATGAAAGTACAACTTGTGAGACATGAGCTCTGTGTCTATCAGGTAAATAAATGCTGTGATTTTCATAGCGGTGATAAATACAAACATAAACGATTCCTGTTATCTAGAAAAGGGATGCAAATGTGGAAAAGTGGCTCATTCCAACAGTTAAAAATACTTCTGTATGTTCTGTTCTCAAACCTTAAAAGATTTTGATTAAGAACTTCTTTAAATATTTTACTGATGAGCACATAATGAATTAACTACTTCCCTCATGAAGCAGTTTCTCAAATGTTGGACACTTGCTGAAATTTGATAGTGAGGACACCCTGACATTTTTTAAGCATGTTTTCCTTGAGTTAAAAACTTTCAATGTTTCAGACTAATTATAAGATTACTTTATTAAGCAATGACAGTATTGACGTGCGGAATCACACTCCACAATCTGATGGATTGTAAAGTAGGTATGTTTATTCAGCGCTGGGCACACAGGGGATAGCTCCTCCTATTGTGTGCACCCGTTATAGCATTGCTACCTTGCTTTTATAGAGTAAATGATTACATATTCATAATATTTTGCAATACGCCTATATATATGCATTACCTATCCCCGCTTCGTATTTAAATTAGCATTTCCATGATCTCCTCCCAGCTGAGTCTGCGCAGTGTTTTCTGGTGGTGGTCGTGGGGGTCTTTGGGGATGAAGTCACGCTCCTCTTCCTCCCGTCCGATTGTAACCCCAGCGTTTCACGCAAGCTCAGTTGTTCATTGGCGATTATCTAAACCGCAGACCTAGCTCTAACTGGTTTTGTGCTATCTATATATTTCAGCACGTCCCGTTATACATACCATCTGCAAGGCAAGGACTCCCTATCTTGACTATTCTTGATTTATTATATTGTTCATTATCCACTCATCCTGCAAGGCAAGGACTCCTTATTTTAACTACTCACTTTTACCTCATCCTACTTAGCTTGTGCCTTGCATCAGTATCTTGAATAGGCACAGTGTCTTCCCAGTAGTTATCTCACGTAGTTGTCTATGAGTAATACTAAATGAACAAACTCTTAATTACTGTGACATCTGGGAGCCCCATGAGTGAACCTCTGGTGCTTGGTGCATTACAAACAGAGCAAGAGACGTTGTGCCTGCTTCAAAGGCTTTCAGTCTGAGAGGCTGCTGAGGAAGGCACAGGGATAAGCAGCGCAGAGGAAAGGGTGAGCGCGTCCATGCTGTTCTGAATCAGGCCCTGTGGGAGCAAGAACCAGACCAGGAGGCTGGTCTGAAGACACCTGCCCTGCCTGTACATATGTAGGTTTGCATACAAGGTGATAAACCAAGCCAAGGGCATCCCTGTTAAGGTGCAGATTGTGTCTCTTCTGCTTCCACATCACCATTTGCTTCTCTGCACAGAGCTTTGCCATTGCACATGCGTTTACCAACTCAGATTACCTCGAGCTGGGAGATCTGGGCACAGCGGTGTGTTACACACCAGGCAGGCAACAATCACAGCTTCTTTTATCACTCTCAACATTGTTGTAGACAGTACAGTGAGAGTCTTCAGCTTCATTTTAGTGGAGATTTGGAAATGTGCTCCAAGGAGCAGTGCTAGAAGAACAAAAGTACCGTACAATTAAAAGTAGTTAATTGAAGCTGGCCTAACTGGCATATCCAATTGTCAGAAGCCAATTTCTTATATTATGGGCATATGAGAGTCAGGAGGCAATAACTTTAAGGTATTATACAGTATTGAGAACTAAGAGTAATGTCTTGTAATGGTTGCAAGTTTTTAGGATATAATTTTGCTCACTTTGATTTATTGATATTTTAAAATGTCAATTACATAAACAGAACATATTTTGACTGTTTACCTACTTAAAATATGGACTTAAGAGGTATGGAGGGAGTTGCTTGTGGATATATCAGGAGTCTCTGAACCTCATTTTCCTTTTTTCTACTTTCTGTTTGTAGCGAGCTGAGATTTTTAGGTGGCCCATGAGTCGTGAGACGAGCTTGAACTGACATTTTTGATGTCTTTAAATTGTAGATGTTCATGACTTCTTAGAGTGTGTTTATTATTTATCTAATGTTTTTATACTTCTCAGAATGGTATTAAAAAACTGTTGTTAGTGTTTTCTTTTTTATACAACAGTGTTATGTTTTATATGAGATGATCTCATCGGTGCAGCCAAGGTACTATATAAGGAAAATATTCCACATCTGTTCTGCATTGTGAAAAGACAAACAGCAACTCACAATATATTATATTACAATATATTATATATATTATATATATTATAACCAGACATGTCTTCTAGCAAAACTCTTTTCTTCTGAAATACATAACTGCAGGACCTACATCTTTTTTTTGGTGTACTGATAGTTCAGAGTTATGGTATTTTGAATTTATGTAAATACTTATTATTTATTCTTGAGGGGTCAAATATTTTTCTGTGATTCTTCAGAGAATATAAGTAGCTTCCTAACTGAACACTGAATGTTACTTAAAAAAAAAAAAAAAAAAAAAAAAAAAAAAGATACTTAAACTGCTAGCAAAGTAATATTACACTTATTTGAGCTAATATGCTGCAATTATGCTAGTAAGAGCTCATTGAATCAACATGAGGATATCAAGCGTCGCCATGCTAGTCACTAGCCCAGAACTAATTCAGACTGGTGGCTCTGGGTGGGATCTGTGCCTCTGGAATGAACTGGTGATATGGGAATGGTTTCTGCTGGTCAAGTGTCATAAAAGACTATACCAATTAATACTAATGAGCTGTTGTAGCAGCCATAGCACAGAGACTGAAAGGTAGAGAATCATAAAGTAAACATTAGGCTTTCACCCATGAAGTGCTCTCTCCAGAGCTGTGTTTAACCTAACTGGTAAGAAGGTACTGAGAATGTACTGAGGCTGTGGCAGTGCAGTCCATCTGTGATGCTAATAAAGCCGGGTCTCCAGCCTTCAGTGCTCCGGTCTAATGTACCCACCACTGCTGTTACATTCAGTTGCAAGTCATGGAGAACATCAGCAAACCCAGCTCTGTGTGGCACAAGGAAGGATTTTATTCACTTCTGGAAACAAAACCTGCAGCTCAATTTGAAGATTGCCTAACCTGTGCTTATACCTTGGAGAGCTATCAGGCATAACTGATGCTGGCCCAAAGTTTGAGCATATAAGCACCTTGAAAACAGGCCAAAAAAAAATCAACACAATATGCCTTTTTTGTTTCTTTTTTCTAAATAGTTACTGTATGGTTAAAGAGAAAGCATCTATGCACTTATGACTGTATGGTACATTAATTCAGAAGTAAGGCATGGTTTATGCATGTGATCAGGGATTCAGGGACAAGCTGTTTCCAGATCAGACTGTTTCTATGAGAGAGAAGGTTGATGAGGACCTTCCTTTTTGTCCCATTCATCCAAATGAGGAGCAAGACCCGTTCATGCTCATACAGAGCATGCTCCTGGTGCTTGGGGAGCAGAGGGAGCCAGCTGTGTCCTGTGCCTCATAACCCTGGCAGCAGTTGTTCCCAAACACTGAGGCATTTGAGTGTTCATTAGATAAAGTGTCTTCTCAGCACCGACAACATTTTGATGTAGCTTTATTTTGCCCTTGGCACACACGGTTGGGCCTTCAGGGTTCAAGTTACATATTTAAATGGCTACAAGGTCTGCAGACGCACACTGGAAATTTAAGTGATGTGATGTGTAAAAATGGGCAGAAGTGAGGTGATGAGGGATCTGTGATCTCTAAGCACAGAAAAAGCACGGAATAATGGAAAGATGATTTAAAACAAAAAGAAGTCTGTGTTGTGTTTGTTATATATGTCTTTGCAACAACCACAGAGAGTCTGACAGGCTGCAAAAGTATGCAGAACCCTGTCACTCAGCCTGTTTAAAGACTTTTAACCTTTAAAACTAACACAGAAACATCCCAGGGTTTCTTTGCGAGTGATTCCTTGCTGGATACTTTAGTTCTACTTTCTTTTAGTTTTGTGCTCCAAATGAGATTATTCCTATTAGCCTATGGAGTTCATGTAGGACAGGCAACTGCAGTAGTGAACTGTGGAAACAACTTGTATGGTGACAAGCTTCCTTCTTGACATATTATGTGGATGGCTTTCTCAGATGTAGGTCAGGCAGAAATCCTGCACAGCCCCCAAACAGTAGTAGTGTCACATCTGCAAATACAGTGGGGCCAGTTTGCTAATAAAAATTGCTAGCGACATCTATCAACTAGATTGAATTAAACAGATCATTGCCACTGTACTAGAGAATATAACTGTTCCTTGATGTGAATTCTGGGCCTCCAGTTACACAATCAAAATGGCACTTTCCCACAAAGATGTCTTCAGATGGTATTTGCACGCCTACATCCCTAGCAGTCCTTTGCTTCACTCATTTCTTAGCAGGGCTGTATGAATTGTGTGTCAAGGGTAGATTTGGCACTTGCAGTATGTTTTGGGGAGAGTTTATAAATACAGTGTTGTGCCTAAAATACAGTGTTGTGACAGAGCTTTTCTTTTGCTAAATAAGTCTGGTTTACCATGTTCATCATTCACTTTTATATGAGATGTTAGCTGTATAATAATTCTGAGGAAACAATCATGTTACAGTGTATTTTAAATAAATCTATGGTTTAGGCTTCTAGAAACATAGTAAGTTACTTGTCATTGCCTTTTTTCTTTTAAAATCTGTATACAATAGCAGTATTTTATAATGTAACATTAATTACTGGTGTTATTTATATGGCTTGAGAATCTCAGTTTCACTATGTAGAACTAGAAGGTTGTTTTTTTTTAACTTTTGATAAAGGAAAACACAGAAAATCAGGAAGAAATACGACTTAATTTGATTTCTCTCAATAGGGTTTTTTTGTTAGGTTGTTGGGGGGGGGGGGTTGTTGTTGTTCATTGATATATCTTCTCTTGCACTCATAGACTGGGACGATTTTGAGCTTTCAGAGGACTGGTGAGTAGTATTTTACTACTCCACACTATAGTAAGACTAAGATTTTCTTTATGAAATAATATCATCAAAACCAGCAGGCCCTGAAAGAATGAGGAGAAAAAAATTAACTCGACCCCACAAAGAAAACAAGCAGCCTGTTCTGTCTCTCTTGAGGGCTTGCCTCCAGCAGCCTGCTTTTATCTCTCAGGCTAATGGGAGGGGGAAGAGAGGGACCTGTGGCATGTGGATAAGGTAAGGCCTGCATGGGAAGAATGAAACAAAGGCATGAGAGTAGCACTGAATGCAGCTGCTTGGGATGCAGCAGGATCTGCCTGCTCTCCATTCCAAGGACAGTCTGGCTCTCACAGAGCCGTTAGGCATCTCTTCACTTTACTGCTCAGTGCTCCCGTTTCTGGAAGACTTCATTAGCTTGAACAGAGATGCTCTCAACTGGCTCAGACCCAGCAGACAAAGCCACGCATGCTGAGAAAATTGGTGCAAAATAGTGATTCTGCTAGGCCTCGAAGAGCTAAGCAAATCCCACTGGATTTAGCTGACTATACAGAGCCATTTGTTTGTCCATGTTAGTCAGTTGTCTAGTGTGCCTGTGTTTTGCAGAACGCTTGCCCTGGGTAACACCAAGTGGTAGGTTGTCCACAGACCCTGGAAGCAACAGAAGTAGCATTGCCCTTGAGTTAATAAGCTGTGCTGGCTCTTCTGTGAATTTTTTTAAGGCAATTTCAGATACAGTGGAAGCTAATGGATATGCTGATTTCTATTCTCCCTGGATAAATGGAGAACGAATTAAACATTTTTTTTTCAAATAAGATAGTTGGGAATATTAAAAGTATCCCTTACTTAGGTTTTATCTTGTGCACAGTTGCCTTGGGCGGTAGCTTCTATTGTCTCGTTATCTCAGTCCATTGAAGTATTCAGCTGCTGCTTTCATGTATCCTGAATGAAGGCTGTTAGCATACCCATTAAGTTTAAGAACTGTCATTGCCTAGAGACAAGATCTAATATTGTCTAGAGATCAAAGCCTTGATTGATGGCAGCTATTAACACCATCGCACCTTAAGATATCTTTATGTCCACATAGTCTATCCAGACCAACAGGTTCAATCTCTTTTCAGTTAAGCTACGTGAACCTGCATCTGTATTCACCCCTGGACTGGGGAGATAGCTGAACTGTTTCATTAGCATTTGTGCTGCCTTACATCAGGACTGCCATCTGGGGCTTCCCCAACAATGCAAATGTCACTTATTCAGGCTCTGTCCTTTCTTGGTACCAGCTTTGAAGTCAAGCCATGGTGCCATGCTGTGGAGGAACAGATGTCTATGGGCATGGAACTAACTGAGAGATTCTGCATTGCTTCTTCACAGTTGCTTCTTTGCAGAAAAGGACTTCAAATTTATATAGTAAAAGTGCATGGATTAAGAATTATTATGTCATCGTCTGGATGCCCCTTGTGCCAGGACTAGGTGAATACAACACTAGTATTGTGACATCTATGACTACAAAAAGTTTGTTTACATTCCTTAATAAGGAAAGTTGCTTATTACTTTTTTGAATGATGGAGGAGTTATGTATGATGTTTTCTGTTCTTAGCTTGTTTCCTATATGATTACAAAAGGTTAATTACAAAGATACCTTCATTTCTGCAGTGTAATGAAAGCTCATTTTAGCCTTCCTGAGCTAAGGGTATGGCTTGTAACATTAGCAGGAGTGGTTGGGGTGTGATAAGGAATATGGAAAAAAAAAATACCCAAGCTTTGGTATAGAAAAATCCAGAAGTAAAGACCAGAAGAGCAAAGAAAAAAAAGTTGGAAGAGATGAATAGGAAACTGAGTAGACCTCATTCTCCAGGGATTAGGATGCCTAGGCTAAACTAAATCTATATAACTTACTGTTAAAAGCAGGTTTATATATATTGCTTAAATTTTTGGGTGCTCTTAACCAAATAAGAACAGAAGTGGTTTTTTTTTGTAAATACACAAGGTCATGTCTTAAATGTCTAATCTGTAAGGTCACAATCTTAAAGACAGTTCCTTTATTAAATATTCAAATTGTACCAGCTTTTACATGAATCAATGGGACCAGATAGAATGCCTCTGAAGATGCTGAGGGAGTTGGCCAATTGTAAGGCCTCTCTCTGTTGTCTTTTAAAGGTCATGCAGATCAAGGAGGTTTCTCAGGACTGGAAATAAAGAAATGTCACAGCCTTCTTCAGGAAGGAGGATCTAGGCTGGACAGACTCACATCAGTCCCTGGGATGGAGCAACCCAGCATGGATTTACCAAGGGCAAAGAGTGTCTGAGCAAACAGTGCACCCTCTGACAAGATGACTGACTCACTGGATGAAGGGAGAGCAGTGGTTATTTTGGGGTGACCTCCAGAGATTACTCCTGACCTTAATTATTCTGTGGTTTTCTCCTAAATTATTTTGTGGCTTTCAGTTTATAGTCCATGGACTTTTGTGGATCCATGCAATGCTCCTAAGATATTCACACATTAGTGAAGGCTTAGGTCTTAAACTGTATACCTGAGACTTGTTCACAAAGGTACTGACCCTGGTCCACCAGTGGAAAAAAAAAAAATATTTTGTCTTTAATTAAAAAGAAACAAATTTCACTCTGAACTGGCTATTTTTAACGCCTCACTTTTTTGTTATGTTCCCATCCTACTGCTGTGGTTAGAGAAAACTTTGTTGCGGAAAAAGCTGTTTGAGTCACCCTGCATATCACCGGTGAAGAGTTGGAATACTCTTGAGTCTGCTGAATAATCACAGAGGGATGTGGGATGCTACAACCTGTGGACTGAAGATCCTGACACCTCCTGTCTTTAATGACTGCTCATGGGAGACATATCCAGAGTAGCTTGAAGTCCTGCTGGCCATGCAGCTGGGACAACGTGAAACCTGGTGCCTGCAGAAAGGCACAGCCAAGAGGCTAGGTACTTTGTCCATGTTGCTTTGACTAAAGTACTCTCAGCACTTAAGTGCATCAGTGACTTCAGTGTCAGCGCTACTCCCATTGGTGAAGGGGAGAAACAGAAGAGTTTTTGAGTGCTAGTAATGATAAGAGACCTACCTCAGAGGCTGGGAGCAGGCAGAGCTTGGGGGAGAGCACTATCACACAAAGCAGCTATCCATCAACGACAGACTGTTATTTTAGGTTTCTCTTTATGTTTCTGAATCTGGTAATTCATCTTGTGATTTTAGGTGATGATTGCAGCTGGAAAATAACATAAGTTCGAGAAGCTTAAACTATATAATGTGAGTAAATAAAAATTAATATATGAAACAGAATAGTACAAAGCAACAATACCATATTCTGAAGTTCTGGGTTTTTTTCTATAGCAAAAAATGCTACTGACTCTTCCTTAGGTGAATTAATAACCTGGATTTTGAAGTTGGATTTTTACCTGAACACTGTCTTTTGTCGTTTTGTCTAACAGTGGTATTCTCAAATGCAAAACGACCTGAAATTTATTAGAAGAACAGGAAAATATGTATGCCCAATGCTAAACAGTCCATTTGAAAATCAAATACTTCCCTTCTTCCCTCCACACCTCCCCCCAGCCCTGAAGACTCTCTCGACATATGTGGCACTTCAGTGCTTTTTGTTTTGGGGGAAAATGCTATCATAGCAAACAGGAAAACTTCGAAAGGGGGATGGACCCGCTCATTCCAGGAGGTTGAAGTTGTGCAAATGAAATATATGCAGCCTTTAACTGTTGGACAGTAAATTCATTGACGTTTCTTGTGACTCTAAAGTGTACGAGATACAATTTTAATATATAATATAAAAAAACCTAAGTCTTTGAGTTTCTCTCTTACTTAACCCAATGAGAGTCAGAAATATATATGGAAGAGAATGTTTTGGTCTATTTATAATGCATTCTGTCTAGACAACTGGGTTTATAAAAGGAATTTCCTGTTTGTGGTTTGGTTTTCTTTTTCTAAACAGAAGAAAAAGTTTGCTCCCAGGGCTAGTTGTTTAACAAGGGAACCAGGGTAGCACATGTGTAATACATGAAGCTGATGCAGCAATGTCAGTAAATGATACTGGAATGTAAGTAGGAAACAGATTCTGGCATTCAACACAGGGCTAAATATGAGTGTAGACTACTATCTAGGTTCACATATAGGGTATGTAGTTTTGTTATTAAAAAAAAGGCAGATTTGCATCTCTTTCTGTAGATTTTTGCATTTTATAATGTGCCAGAAATGTATGTGGCTTTATTACTTTCTGGGGACAAGTCTGCCATTATTCAGGTGAGAGATGCAAAGCCCTCAGACCAGATGTAACAAGGGTTTAAAGCACACATACAGTGTGTTAGGCCTCTGCCAAGGACTGAATCACTTCTGTTCTCTTCAAAGCTTCAGATTGAAATCCTGAACCCAGTAAAATGGATAGAAAAATTCTGTTAATTTCAGGAAATTAGGATTTCAACTTTAGAGTTTCATCTTGTGCCTATCAAAGTGCATGAGTAATATCATTGATTTGGGTGAGATCAAGAATGAGTCATTAACCCTCTGGAGTCATTAATGGTAAAATATAGATTATATCCTTTTAGCATCTTTTCCACATGAACTTCAAAGAAATGATGATAAAGGTCTATATAAATAACCTTGGTAACATCAGAAGAGAACAGTTTTCTGCCATCAGGAAAGTCTATGGCAGATACAACAGATTTATTACTAAGCAGAATGTATATTTTGGGGGGTTGTTAGTTGGGTTTTGTTTTTTTTCTTTTTTAATGAGGCATCCGCTGTTTACTAAAGACTAATTAGAATAAATTTGTCAGCATTTGTGGATTTGTTCCCTTCATGATTCAGGAGATAAGCCTGCTTTGTTCTTTGTCTTTTCCTCTCTCTCTTTAATGAAGTATTTCTTAATAAACTACAAATTAAAATCTTCCGCACCCATATTTGATGACGGTTAATTTGGGACAGAGAGCCCTTCTTACTGAATCTGTTTCTGTCATGAGGCCATTTGGCAAACATATTGGCCAAAAGGGTGTGTGTAGATCCAAAGTGTTTCTTTAGACATCTATGCACGTGAGTGTGCCGTGTCAGACTAGGATGAAGGGTCAGCGTCAAGACATCCAGGAGGCTCCTGATGCTGAGTCCTGGGTGCCTGCAGCCTCAGGCACTTCCCCGCGCTGCTGCGGTCTTCAGATGTCTGAAAGTGCCTGCTCCAAGAACTCTGATGGCCTGAAACTTTTTGCTAAGGTGCAGAAAGGTATTTATGTGGTCATACCAGTGCTTAGTGATCTCATTGTATTTGCACTAATGCTGGAATAAGTATTTCTGCAAGGAGAAACAAACATGCAATTTTTAGAAAAATGGAACCAGACTGGGTCTTGTTTGGGAGTCCAATCAGTGTGGCTGGGTTTGCTTACAGCTGGTGTGACTTATGCTTAGGTGTTCAGAGACAAGTAACACATTTAATATGGAGAAAAGATCTCTAGCCTCGATTTCATGAGCTGAACCGTTATTTGGATTTGGAGTGTTTACTTGCTGAAGATGTTATTTTTTGATTACTCTCGACTGGCATCCAGGAAGAAGTCCAGTTGTGTTGGAGAGATTTAGTTCAATTAAGCAACTGAGCTTTCAGGATGTTCATTACACTCAGATGCTGATCACCCTGAAATTTTAATACAACAGGTAGAAAGTATGTACCTGTGACAGCACATTTACATGGATGCACATCAAATTTTCCTCTGTATTTTGTGCTCGAATTCCCGATGCACTGCCAGTGCAGGAAGAACGCAGGGATTTCCCCCCTGCAGTCTCTGTTCGGATGAAAGGAGCCTGCCTTTCACTTTGTTTGAAAGAGCCAACCCTGTGCTCCCCATTACATGGTCAATACAGGGCAGGTGACTGAAACACGTGGAGGCCAGCAACAAGGGGAGAGGAACCCCAGGTGTCGGGCTGCCCCTGCTGTCTCCCAGCCAGTGGCTCCCTGGAAGTGGCTCCTCAGCTAAAATATATTGCTGTGGATTATTTTCCATCAATCATGCCTTTCATATAAAAAGGTAGAAAATAGGGGATTTTATTTTTTTTTTTAATTATGAAACTATGTTTTCTTGATGGGTTAGTACTATTAGAGAGCTGATTTAATGAAGCGTTCGGTATTTTCACTGGCTGCAGCAACAAAATAAAACTACTTCCTGCATAATGCAAGACAGGTTTAGATATTGATTTCCAGGGTAGATAAAATCAGTTTATGCTAAATTGGTATTTTTATTAATATTGCATAATTCCTCACTGTGCAAACTCAAGTCTTCTCTTTTCCTGCTCAACTTGTCTTTAACTCAGCAAATTAACACAAATAATTACAACATTTTACAAAACAGAGAGTGAATTAGATAACTCTGCAATGTGCTGGTGCACTGAGGGAGCTTACAAAAGCCATTTCTGCCTTGCTCCCCTGTTTGTATTTTTAGTTTAGAGGCAGAAGGTGGACAGTGTCTGCTTTATACTGCAAAATGCAACAATCCTAATACAAACAATCAAGTTACAAACCTAGACAACCCTCACAATAGTCACAAAGAAAAAATGTGGTGGCTCCAACTGTACAAACTATAATTTAAGATTGATACAAGAAATCCTGGGATTCTGACTGCAAGCCTGCCTGATAAATTCTCAGAATTTCTTGTCCAAGTTCAGTGAAGTGAGTAAAATGTTTTTGTAATGTATTTTTTTTTAAAGTATGGTCACCAAATACACATGTACACCAGGATCTTCCTCAAGAGACCCCCTTTGACTTTTTACCTTTCTTCATGCTCGCATATGACTGGGGTTTTTTTGAGGTGGTCCCTGGAGCATCTCCCCTAAGCAAGGTCCTGTCCTTGCCTCTTCTCACCATTGTTCTTTGTCCCTTCTTTGCCTGTACCCCAGAGGGGCTTGCTTGATCTTGGATATGCTGTGGCTGCCAACCCAAAGGTGGGAGATGAGGTCCACCCCTAAATCTTCCTTTGTGCCTACCCTCTACTTGTAGCAGTCTCATCTCTTGTTCTTGTCCCTTCTCTGGACAAACAAGCGAGTCAGTCTCCTACAGCTTTCCTCTCTACCTGGGTCTGTCTGCCAGGTGGCTTTCTCTGTCAGAGGTACCCTGGAGGATTATACGTGGTTCTTGAATGTGGCTTAAGTTGATCACTGCTTATAAAATATTACTCAGGCAGAGTAAGAGTGTCATAAGGATTGTCTCTGTCACAGAATTAACTTTAAGGAAGTGAAGCATGAGTTGTAGGAAGAAGTTAGGTGTTCATCAGCTGAGTGCAGACAGAATATATTTTTCAGGGAAACTTCCTTCTGCAAAGAGGTCCTTAGGAAAATAGGAAAGAATATCCTGGGCCTTTCAAATGTAAACCCCACTGCTTTCATGGTATACTGATTTCGGTTACTGTTTCTAAAAACCATGGGTGAATGAGTTTGAGATTTGCCTTCAGTGCCATAGGTAGATGCATTAGTGATCTTTTGTAAAATTTCAATGGAGATGAATTAAAGGGAAATTGGGCAAGTCCAAGTTAGTGTGTAGTGCTGATCTTGTCTACCTCCTCAGACTACAGATGGCAGATACTTTTACAGCAAATCATCTGTAGATGGCAATCAGGCAGAGTCCTAGCAGGCAGCATATGTAGCTTCTCAGTTTCTCAAATAATGTAGACATATTGTAAAATATTACCTCAATATGTCTTCAAAACCTTCTCTGTGTCACTGCTGCTTGTTGTTGGGTAGATCCCATTTCTTTCTTTCAGCTCCAGCCATACAGCTCATGACCCATTTCTGACCTCACATGTGCATTGAAGCGCCCATAACCTCAATCCTTGCTGTCTGCCTTTGGGGACATGATGGTGGGGCAGTTCCTTCCTCACTGCATGACCCAGGAGGCATCAGTGTGGATCCTCACAGCCTTGCTGGTGGCTCTGCATGCAGGCAACTTCCCTGCTTGTGCTGGGTTTGTGTGTGGTGGGGTTTTTGGTAGTGGGGAGGGGGCTACAGCAGTAGCCCCCTGGGAGAAGCTTCTCAAAGCTCCCCCAGCTCCAAGTCAGACCCACCTCTGCACCAAGACCGAGCCAATTAGCAGTTGTGGCTGCACCTCTGTGATAATATATTTAAGAAGGGGAACCTGAGAGGGGGTTGGGGACTTTGAGGGGGAGTTATGAGAAGGACACCTCTGTGAACAGCCAGGTCAGTGGAAGGAAGGAGGAGGAAGGGGGGGAAGTGTGCTGGAGAAGGGACCCTTCCTGTACCCCATGGTGAGAGGGCAGGGCCACCCCTCCCGCCACCCCTGGGGGTCACTGGAGGAGCAGAGATTTGCCTGTGGCCTATGGAGGACGCCCGGGACCCTCAGGGAAGAAGCAGCCTCCCTGTTGTAGTTCAGCCCTGGGAGGACTGCAACACTCAGAGCTGACCCACGCCGAAGCATCTCAAGAAGAATGCATCCTGTGGGGAGGACTCATGGTGAAGAGAGCTTGTGGAGGACTGTCTCCCATGAGAGGGACGCCACATGGAGCAAGGGGAAGAATGCAGAAGAGTCCATCCCCCCCACCTTGGAGGAAGGAGTGGTGAACTGACTGCATCCCCATCCCCTGCCCCTGTGCTGCTGGGGAGAGAAGGTGGAAATACCAGGAACAAAAAGCTGGGCCCAGGAAGAAGGGAGGAAAAGGAGGAGGTGTTTTAAGATATGGTAATGCTTCTTACTGTCCCATTCTGTGTGTCAAGTGTTGTTTTTTTTAGTGTTTGAATTAATGTTCTTGATTTTTTTTCTTCCCCTAACAAGTCTTTTGCTTGTGAGGTGCTCAGTTGCCCTCTGTGCTCAAACGATGACACTGCTCAACATCTGTTTCCTTCTGTGAGCATTCCCCTTTGAGACTTTTGCTTCCTCTTATGTACAACCTGAAGTACAAGCTGACAGGTGTCAGTGTTGTGGCTCTCCCAAGGGATAAGAAGGCGCTCAGAGCAAGGTTCTGCTTATGGGGTGCTGGTTGCCACCCACTGCAGCTGTTCCCTGTTACAAGACCAATGGGGGCAAATTTCTGCCTGTGTTTATGATACCAGCTCTTTTTACAGTTAGGGGTTTTTTATTATATTATTCCTTTTTATTTGTTAATGATTGAAGTTTGGCTAATTTAGATTAGACTGTTTCGATTTCTCACCCTAAATTGTTGAAGCAATAACTGAGGTATTGACATGTGCTGTGTTTCAAACCCCGAAGGAACATGAATGTTGTGTAAGAATAGGACTGGCCCTTCACAATTCCAGGGTTTCAAGTATCTGCCCCCTCACAGCATGCTTGTTCCCCTTATGTCCTGCCAGATTATTTCTGATGCTACTTCCTGACTTGTCTGGTGATCCTTAGTGTACTGCTTCACTGTACTTCATTTGAGACATTGTTATTTTAGGAGAATCATGTCCCTTCAGATTAGTCACTTAGAATGTACTGGAGAGACATATGTTTATATATGTGTGTGTGTGTGTGTGTGTATATATATATATACTGGTATTTATATTTTTAACTCTATTTTCAAAAGCCATGCAAAATCCCCTGAAAAATAGTATTTTGTAAAAGGCACAAAGAATGAATCATTGGAAGAAGTTACCACCTTCTTCACTCTGGAAAATAAACAGGAAAGATAACTCGGTGAAGATGAAGGCAAGATAACTTACCAGAAAAAGGATATGGGTCATTATATGCAGTTGTGATGACTTCAGGCAAGGGTGGTTCTGATCAAAAAACTGCTGAACATTTAAGGAGTCAATAGGACTTCATTATCATATATTATTCTTCCAAATTTCTGTATGACTGCATCTTTCCAACCTCTACTCTTCTGGTCCTGTGTGAGTTGGTAAATCCTAGTTAGGAATAGGTGTGTTCTGGTGTTGTCTGCTTCCCTCCAGAAATGAAGTCAGTGCAGAATCAAGCCAAAGACATCCTTACAACAAAAATTAGTGCAGATCAACACTGTAAGAATCTGAGCATAATTTAATACAAATTGGGTCAGTGACAACAAGTGGGTGACTCTGTAAGTAGTATTCACATGTCTGTTTTTCAGTGAGCAAGGTACAGGTCAGGACTAGAGCACCCATGTTTGTGCCTTGTTCCTCCCCTCAGAGCCTTCTCCTCTCCCAGGGTGTCATGTTCCTCTGGGCTGCTTCATCTCCACCGCCTTGTACCCATTCCTTCCGGATCCGGGTGCCCCAAGCTGGTGGCTGATCCCTACCCTCTGTCTGGGGAAGGACGGGCCAACTAGAGAAGTCACTTGGCAGGAGGCACTTGGTGCTTCAGCTTCAGCTGTTCACACTCTGCCTGCAGCCTGCCCTACTGCTGCTGGCACCCCACCCATGATTACAAGAAAACTGCCACACTGAAACTACATGTACCATAGTTAAGAGGTTGACTACATTATGCTGGACACAGAGGAATAGTCTTTTTGTTCCGATTTGAAGGAAGAAAGAAGCAGGATAACACAGTTTTTTGTGGTAGTATTATACTGCACGATGGAAAGATTAAAAAAAAAAAACAAAAAACAAGGAAGCAGAATTTGATTTATTTTAGCTTGAAAAAAATAACTGGAAAACTTTAGAGATCTGAATGTAATTTATTACTCAGTCGTAAGTGGGCAGGAGAGCTCTACATTTCTCTTCAGTAAAATTGCAAGGAAGTGGCTGTCTTTAAAATCAAGGACCTTTTTGGCTGAAGGAAGACCGTGTTATTATGCATCTTTCATTAAAAAGCTGAACTACCCATTATGGCTATTTTTATATACTACAGTCAATTTTGGTATTTTACAAAATGTTCCTGAACATACTTTATCCATAAAAAACTGGGAAATCATTCAATATGTGCCCACAAAAGCAGTTTGCAGCATGCCCTGCCAGAGTCAGCATGTCCACTGACAACAATTTTAATGGTCTGTTGATAAAGATGAAGTAACATTGTGATTTATTTATTATTGCAGGGTTTTTGATTGGTAGAGAAAACAAGACAACATCAGGTCAATACTGCTAACTCCATTCTCTGTTTTTTTTTTTTTATTTTTCATCTGGCTAAGCATTTGTTGCATTTCCAAGATACAGAATAAATTCTTTATAAATAACTCCCTGCATATATACAAGAAAATATATTTTTACCTTAGTAATTTAAATTCCCTCTCTCAGAAAAATGTTTTTATATTTTTCTTCAAAATGTACAGTCAGTTAAATGTCTAACTACAACAGGGATAATGCAAAGTCAAGTCAGTTATTTTGGTTGCAGATCTGCATATATGTACGTTCACATCATTATGTAAAAGATGTTCTGGTGAATTTATTTAAGCTGTATGCTTAAATAAAAGATGGAACTTTTACTTTGCTGTGGAAATGAAAATCTATTTTCTGATTAGTAATTCCCAGAAATTCGTTAAAACCGTAGAGAGGGAATTGCTGCTGATTAATGCAATTGCAGTTGATTCACTGACATATCTAGTGCAGGAAGGTGTGGGCAGGATGCATACAGCAGCCACAGTTACTGCATGATGCTTGTGGAAATTAGTTGTGAGGAGAGGGAATGAGCATTACATTGGGTTGCATTCTTTTTATGCGCATAATTTACCATCTTTCCTCATCCATAGTATTGCAACAGTGCAGATCATGATACTGCATTAGCTTTAGTGGGATTTTGCTACAGCTCCATGGCCCATGTGCTTGGAGTTCACTGCAGACTGATGTGCTGGGATATTAAAACTCCACTGACTGTAGAAGATTTTCTGCAATGTAAACTCCGCTGGAGGATATTGAGTGCTCTGCAAAATTATTTTCCTTACATAAAGCAAAGGTTGACTTTTATGGTTTGGGTTCCACAGGCACGTATATTTGGGGATAACAGGCTCCTTTGCACAGTGCGTGCAACCAGGAAATACATGATTGCAATAGACTAGTTTCTTGTCAAATTTGCTGCTCTTCTTTCCAATCTGGACCAGACATGAAAACCAGATAACAGAGATTAAGTTCAGACTATCAAAGAGTATATGCCTACAAAAGAACTTCATTTAAATGTGCTATATTTATTAGTTCTGATATCATTCTAAATTAATACTTTCAAAGCCCAAAGCATGCAATGCTCTCTGGAACACAGAACAGTTACAAAGCAAGACTGTTTCCTCTTTTTTGTTTCTTTTTATTGATTTTGCTGTATACACCCTGCCTTTTTAGATAATGCTTTGTCTGAGAAGAACCACATCTATATGTTAATGTGCCATAATTTAGTATGAACTTTGGAAACACATATGGCAAAACCCAAAAGTTCCTATAAATTTAACATTCTACCAACCAGTCACTTGTTCAGGTCATGTATTCTCAAGACCATGTTTGAGATGTCTTGTTCATGCCTTGAGCCCGCTTAGCAAGTCTGGCAGTAAAGAAAACATTTTCTTGTTTTCAAGCCCACATTATATATGATTTTCTGCTTTCTATGTGATTCATCACCGATATCAAGATCAGCCACTTGTCCTCTACAGAAGTCCCACCTTTCCCCCAAAGAAACTATCTGTTTCTGGCAGCAACATTTGGCTGTGAGTAGCGCTGGAGCCATCCAAAGAAAACCATACTCTGTATTTTTCCATCAGCCTCCAAACGAAGATTGAAGGGAGGGGCAGAGGAGCAATAAGAGGAGTCCTCTAACTGGCCTGCCCGAGGGCTCCCAGCCCCAGACTTGCCAAGCATGTGGCCAGTGCAGTACATCTGTCCCATCTAAAAACCAGGCTCTGCTAGGGATGGCTTTCCAGACAATATCATGACAGCTGAAGTAATCCTTTTGTTTGTTTGGGCCATTTCTTTTCTTTTTTTTTTTTTTTTTCCCCAAGAAACATCCTAGCATGAAAGTTTTTGAGTCCTGAGGGAGCACAGGGTAGGTGATGGTACTTTGCAGGTCACTACATGGGAGTGACCCAAGGCACTCTTAGATGCAAATTTTAATCCCAAATTGCCAGTGAGTATCCAATGGAGAGTGCTGCAGAGGCTCAGCAATCCTGAGGTCTTAGTTAGGCCTGTTAGGACTTTCTTTTAGCTCTGTTGAAAGTACCCCATTATGTGGATGCCCAGGGAATGTGGCCCTGAAAGTGCCTTTGGCTCACTCTGAGCTGATGTGGGTGAAGATGTAGACATAAAAGAGGTCAGAATGGGAAAGCTGAGGGAGCCAATCAAAATAACGAGACAGTTTACAAAGCTAGACAAAATGCTAGGAGCAGATACTTATAAATTAAACACTGTTATTGAGGTAGGTTTGGTGGTGGTCATTTGTTGTTTGATTTGGTTTTGTTTGGTTGGTTATTTTTGGGTTTGGGTTTGTTTTGTTGTTTTGGTGGGGTTTTTTTTTGTTTGTTTTGTTTTGTTTTGTTTTTTTTCCTGAAGAAGACTGGAGGAACAGAAAGGATCAGAGCAGTAGCTACTGTGCTTTTGCTGTTCCCAGCTGGTGGTTGGTGTTTTAGGGGCATTCCCAGCAGGCATACTTCAGAATAGCTGTTTGATTACTGTAGACTGGGGCTCTTGATGAACTATCCTTAGAATAGTAGTGGACTGTAGATGTGGTTTAGAATTTAACATTACTTTTGTAAAGTGCCTAATACACACTTAATTTCTATAAAAGTAATTATGATAACCATAGTTTGCTTTGGGACTGCACTCAAGTGTTTCAGGAATATCTCTGTCATTTCAGAGTTTTATATAGAGATTTTATCTCTATCTGTAGCTTTGAATGCAAAAAAAAAAAAAAAAAAAAGGAAAGAAAAAATTGAAATAATTATTACCAGAATACCAGGTATTACAAAAGATTAGCAAAAGAGTTTAGTGCTCAAAATATTTTATTAGTATAATTAGAAACAATCTGCTATAGGAAAAAAAAAGAGATTAAAATATGAATCTGCATGAGGATATAATAACCTCACCATAAATTATTATATTCAGTTATAAATGATACCTGAAATGGCAAAGATCTTGGGGCAAAGGGAGGCTTTACTGAATGATTGAGTTTTTTAATTACAAGCAGCAATGTAGGGAACATTTATCTTCTAAATCATTTTCCTCCTTTCTTATTTTGTTCCCTAAACAACTTCTGATGTACCATATACGTTTCATTATTTTCTTCCATTCCAGTATGTGCAAGTTCCCTTTAAAAATGATTATCATGTCTATATACATTATATTTATTGGACATTTCCAATCTAGGATAGTCTGTGAAAGAGGATCTTAGAATCATAGAAACACAGAATAGTTTGGGTTGGACGGGACCTTTAAAGCCTAGTCCGACCCTCTTCACCTAGGGGCATTTCCAATCTCTTTGGCCTCTGGCAGCAGATCTACATGTGAGCTTGGTGCTCTCTCTATTAGAAAGAACTCTTCACAACAGCAGCATTTTCAAATGTGAAATCTAACTGTATGGAAGTATTAACTGGAAACTCTTTTCCTTACTAAGACAGCAAGAGCAAGAAAAATAACCCAATTCTAAAAGTTCAGGCAGGTCCAGCATTCTAACATAAAGTTTCAACTAGAATTTTCTGTTTCTCGTTCCTCCCAACATCAAGGTAGTAAATTTTCACTGGAGAATTATTCAATTTACCTTCAAAGGATTAAAATAGGGTTATTGAGATGGCTTTATAAAAAAACCCGAACACTTTTGCAATCTACTGAATCACCAAGAATGAGGATGCCAGGTATATAAATATGAATTAAGGATTACATTGCTATTGGTAATGTCACAAATAGCTGCAAGCAGATAATCATTCCAGAAAATGTAGTTTTATTGCAATGTATAATTAGAAAAGCTATATTGTGGTTTTGAATTCCTCACGTCTACATAGATTGATTCCTACAAGTCTCTATTCTTATGGTTTGCATTTTACATCCCTAGGACATTTGGATTTAATCAGAATGTCAACAGTGCCACATTCTGCTACAGAAGGAAGACTGGGGTTGAGTTTTAATATTGGAGGCTTGGCTAGTTAATGAAATTGATGTGTTTGCTGGAACATATACTTGAGATTCCCTTGAAAGCGAGCCCAGATCTAAAATTTCCAAGACAAGTTGTAGTACTTTCAGCCAGAAGACCAAACCTACCATCTGTGAAGCTGAAATGTAGTTTTGCTGCGATTTGCAATAAACAGACCAAGGTCATGTGAAAAATCTGCATATTGGCAAAGTCTGATGAGGGGAATCTGGGGCTGAGGATTATGGTGCTCAGCTTAGTGATGAGGGATTCTCATGCAGTTCCTCCATTGCTTGCAGCTTTTGGTTTGTGTTTTCAATATGGCTCCAAGGTCTGGCCACCTTGTGCGATTAAAATGTGCTTTCCTTCAACTGACTTTGTCCTGATGGGCATCCCTTTTAGCATCAATATTGTGCCCACAAGGATTTTGCAGTCAAAATTTACAGCTTTCATCCAAGAGTACTTGGAAGTCACCGTTGGAACCAGAGTCACACCAGCATCACAGTCAGGCTGCTCATACTGCTTGAGTATAAGTTCTGTTGCACTGTTTCATACATTATAGGAGAAGGATTCAATTACCTTTAAGTCATCTCTAATAAAAATGAGAAGTCAATTAAAATGAATGCAGCCTTTTCCTTCAGTGCTAACTTTAGTTCAGGGGTTGGGAAGTTATCTAAAAGGTAGTTTGTTGCTTTTATTTAAGTTCCTAATTTGATAGAGAGAAACCACAGCTCCTATTTTTAAATGTGCTTTCCTCATGTAGTACTGCATATCCTTTATCCTCTATTGCTATGAAATGTTTGGTTAATTAATTACTATTTAAAGGAAAAAATAATTTTGTCATAGAGAAAGCAACTGCAGATTTTTAATATCCTTCCTGCGAACTCAATTTATGATCTGCTTTTTATCCTGGTAAAGCAATTTAGCAAAGATTTCAAAAGCTCCAAATGAAGAGAAGCTGTGGACAGTTTCCACAGACTCCTGAATGTCATTCTTCAGCTACTGGCAAATATGCCTCCTCTGTAGGCATAAAGGTGCAATGCAGACATTTAAGGGAAGTAACATCTGCTGAGTGTCCGCTCATTCCCACTAGTCTGTGTTGTTAATGAAGGTATTAAATAGTGTTGGTCCCAGTATGGATTCTTGAGAAACACCACCTGTTACTGGTTTCCACTTGGACATTGAGTCATTGAATCTTTGGACACAGCCATCCAGCTAATTCATTATCCATCTAACAGTCCATCTATCAAACCCGTATCTCTCCAATTTAGCAGCAGGAATATTATGAGGGACTGTAAGTCATCCACTTTATCAACATAGCTTCATTAGTTGGTACCTTTTAGGAGGTTTTGACCAAAAAAACCCAAAGGAATCATGTGGAAGTTAGGGGGGCTCTGTGATTTTTCTCAAGCATGTAAGCACAGACTTTCTCCTATAATAAGGCTGGGACTTCCTTTATTGCAGTTGGAAGAGTCAGAGGACTTTTCCTTCCCAGTGAAATTCAGGAGGTTTCAGATATTTTTATTTTTTTCTGAAAGCCAGAGACTGGCAGTCTCTATGCGGTGCCTTAGGGTCCCTGGGATTTCTTAGAAATTCAGATTTCATGCTGCTACCTAAAAGAAGCTTCTAGCTTCTGTGATCCCCACCCTTCACAGGTGGATGGGCACATCAGCTGTGCACCAGCTGGGCCTTGATAGGACAGAAGACTTCTGAAAACATATCTCAGCATGGCTACTGGCCACTGTTTTCTTTAGGGCTTGTGTACTGGGGGCTCTTCTCTTTGCCAGTCCATTTCTGAGGGAATAAAAACCCATATCTTTTGAAGGCTATAATATGTGTTCAGCATTTTTAAAGAGAACAACTTTCCATCCAGTAAAGAAAGAAACATTTTATTTTAAAAAAATACCCTGTGGATGGTCAGTTAGAAAGGTAGAGCTGCATGTGTAAGCTGCTTGGAAATACAAAATTTTAGACAATTCTTCCTGAGGGGTTCCTCATTTCAAGTTCAGAGCAAGATCTGGTCTGTCTTCGAGGTGGCTGCAAGGAAAGATTCCCAGATGTGGAAATGACTCAGAGGAAAAATATCTAGAATGTCCAGTTGTTTTTTACCAGAAATTATCATATATGTTTACGGATACTGGAGACATTTCTCTCAGTGTTTTTTTTTTATCTAGGAAATCTTTTCCAATCCCATCCACCCTTCTAAGGGGCTAGGGGGAGAGCTGTACTGCCTGTAGGTTGAAGAGTTGCCTGGGAGAAGACACTGCAGTCAGTTTAAATTTGATGACAAAAGACAGTATAAAAATTGAGGATGATCCTTGGCTAAATATAACTGATAGCTGACACCAGGAAGAGCCTGAGCTATGGGGTGATTTGCAGCTTTGCTAAGGTATGTTTCTCTACTAAGTTATATATGAGCATTTGGGTATTTCTTTTCAGATTGTGCCACTGTTGTTGCCATGTGTAGCACCAGTTTCTCATAACCCATGTGGATGGAGGCTGTGAGCCCCTCCACAGAGGTCATCTTGTCACAGTGCCAGCTCAGGATTTCCCAAAGAGGAATGGGGAACACTGAAATGCTCATGCTTCCTCTGCAGGAAAATTATAGTCTGGTGCCAATGGCCAGATCAGTGGGCTTTCTAAGCATTTCTTGGGTTGGGAGAGGCAGGGAAGAAGAGCTGAAAAAAACAGCTCAGTTTCTGTGTCCTGCTGGGTCTTCACCTGCTATTATCAAGTGCTGGTGGAAGGTGGGAGGAGGGTGACTCCACCACCCCATTATGTTTCCTACATTGAGGTTGGAGTTGTGTCTTCCAGCACAGTTTGGCTGCTGCAAAGAAAGGTAGTAGAAAGAATCGCTGTCCTCAGAGAGTGTGCAGAAGGCATAATTTCTGCTCCAAAGTATTTTTAAATTAAAATCTAAAATCTCATCTCTTAACTTAAGATGCTGCAAAGTTGTACCATATTGTTTCATCACTGGTGAGATTTCTTCTTCTCTGTTTTTCCTTGTCTCTTTATCATTTTTGTTTTCTTATCATTCTCATTCTCATTCCAGTAGGCATGTACTGTATCATGGCAGTGCCTGAAGAGCTTTTATACAATGTGAGCGAAAACCTACTGCAAGGAATATGTAGCTTTAAAAGTAAATCAGAAAGCAGAGAGGGGAAAAATAAAATATTTTCTAGGTACTCAGATGAGGCAGAAGACATGTCTGCGGTCACAGAGCAGGAGTCAAAGGTTGCACTTAGAGCTTCAGTAAAGCACGAAGAATCACACTTCTTAGGCTTCCCACAGTAGCTGATGTTATTTGTGAGGAGATCCTGACATGCTTATTACTCCCTGCATGCTGTTTCCCATAGGTTACCTTCTCCTGCTTAGGGGATTCCATCAAAAATAGAAGTGGAGGAGAGAGTGAAATGCCGTCTGCGGATCTTTCGTTTGCACTAAGAAAAACCTTTCAAGAGAGCAATAAAAACTGAACAAACATACTTCCTCTCTCCTCTTTCAGTAACTGTGTCCATGCCTCCACTACGCCCTCAAGAATTATGTATAAAATGTGTGGTATTGTGAAATTTCATGTATAATATGGGAACTCCAATGCTGGAAGCATAGATTGCTAGAGAAAGTGGTCTTTTTACTAGTCCTACTCTTTTCTGTTAAAACTCTCCATCTCTGATATTTGTGATTTCAATGCTGTATGGATTTTCAGATACGGAATTTCCATGCCTGAAATATTTGTTACAGTCTCCTTCTTTTTGCCAGCTCACTGCTACGTTTTCCTCCTTCCATATAAATAGAAATTTGTGAGCTGTGGGTTAGAATCCATCATGGAAAGAAATGCTCTCGAAATAAAGTAGCTAACTGTATTTTTTGTGCCTTTCAAGGACATAATTTCTTATATGCCAGAGAAGGGGAACCAGTGAATAATCAAAAAGGAAAAAACCAAAGAAGTAAGACCTCCTGCACTCCAGACTATGATAAAGATAGATGTGAATCTAAGGTCCATCACGTGGCTTGAACACTTGCCAAAACAATCAGTCCTTTCTATGGCCACATACTGGTATTATTGGCTTTCAGAATCCCTATTAATAAAGGGATTTGCATAGAAACCAATAGCAAGGTACAGTTTTAAACATATATATATTGGAACATTCTTTCAAACAAAGTTTGACAAAATGTACTGTATTTAGACTTGTACTTTTCCACTGTCAAAATGTTACATCTCAAAACTTGGCAGACTGCCCTCAGAGAGACAGACATCTTTGTATTCGGTAAGGAGGTAAGAAAAGGTGTGTCTGGCATGAACAAATCTTGGTCAAATGCTTTACTTTAATTCTTCTACTGCATGCTGGGTTTGCTCTGAAAACAATTAACCAGAAGAAAATGTTCCCATTTCACTTTTCTCTTGATTAACCCTCTTCTACCCAGGGTACTAGCCAGTTTATTAAGGTTTAGAAGTAAAATTTTGTAGTGGAATAAGAGAAGCAAAGTGCAGGACTTGCAGTATCACCATGGGGGTTCTGCTGTAAAATCTCACGGATCCCAACTTAGTGCTTTCCAAACTTCTTACTCTGTGCTCTCCAAACAACATCCCTGTTGACCCAAAGTCAAAGTTGAGTTAAGAGTGTGACCGGAGAAGCCAGAAGAAATTGGCCCAGAGCATCTTCTTCATTTTTGACCATGCCCATTCACTAGATTCATGTGCCTTGGAGTTCAGCCATTACACCAGTGCCATTTCTGATCAAGTACTTCTGCACTGGAGGAATGTACCAGAATGAGACTGCCCTTTGGAGAAGTTTCGAGAATATGATTTATAAAGTTAACACCAGAGATTGTACCTTCTTAGACATCAGCAATGCAAGAGTTGTTCCTATGCATATGAGGAATTAATTCAGAATATGTGGATCATGGTACTGTGTCCTTTCTTTGGAAAATCATATCAGATGTGGTAAATAACTGCTTCATTCACTTGTAAATTTTGTCCTGCAGAACAACAGCCACAGGTTGTAATGGAAGATACAACCTTAAAATGTTCACGCTCTTTGTCAAACCTTTTTAACAGTAAAAAAATGAGGCCACAGAACTCCATTTCTTGTGGGCAAAATGGTTCTTAGCTTTCCCCTCAGTACTCCCACTGAACAACGCAGTACACAGTCCTTAATATTAAAAGAGATCAAGTGAGGTCAAGTGCTTAAGAAAAGCAGCCTTTAAAGATGCTATTTGATACTAAACTAATAGACACTTCGGTAGCTTCAAGCACTGTATGTGTATTTGTATCATCAGCTGTATAAAACTATTAGCTCAGACACTGGTTATGTTCTCATCAACACAGAAGATAAGGAAGGGGAAAAAATGAAGCCTTTAGCATTGTAACTCTGAAAAACTGCTGTACTGTGTTCATGTCAGGTAACATAATGTCTCCTTGAGAGGACTGGGTGAGTCAGGCAGTTTATTACTGTTTTCTGGTAAAGCTGTTTTAATTGACAGTGTATTTTAAAAGGGAGAATTTGTTATTTTGGGATTGTTTGTACACTTCAGTATTTTGTTCACTGGTTATGTAAGGAGTAAGATTTCAAAATAGGCAGTCCGCAGTTTGTTTATTGTCATACATGAAAACACTTGGCAACTTACAGTTTTCTGCTGACTCCTTGCTGTACTCGTTTGATCAGTTATTAGACAAATCAAATGTTTTCTTCCCAGCACTGCAAGAGCTCAGTCTCAACTTGTGTAATGCCCTCTTTTCATTGAGTGCACCATATATTCATTACAGAACCAGCCCACTGAACAGCTGAAAACTTAGAGAAGTACAATGGCATTAGTTAAAATATTTCATATGTTTTATATAAGTGAAACCATGAAAGAGGAAAATAAAAAACTTATGAGGAATGTAAATTACTGAAGTAAAACAGAATCAGTGCATCCTACTTTGTTGTAAAGTGGCTCACAGGATCATTCAACTGCTAACTAATGGAAGGAGAATGTATTGCATTTACTGATAACTGTTCACTGAAATCCACTTATTTTTTTCCCTCCTAAAAACATTATTGCTACCTGTAACAGAGTAACTGGTGAAGTGCAGTATCTAAGGTACCATTGGGTGTGGCTGTCTATCAGTGGGGAAGAAAGGAGGAAGAACATAATCTGAAAATGGTTTTGAGATCATCTTTATGCATCTATTTCCACTTAATCATAGCCTAATATACGTATTTTCCTCCTGAAGCATGAGTTCTGGAAAACAAAAGGCAAAAACCTTACAAACAAAGCACTTGCAAACACTGGAGATCAGTCTGAAGATCCTGATATTGGAGAAATCCAATTTTCTGCATTTTTTTTTATATATATATATATATATATATATATATATATATTTTTTTTCCACATCCAGACCATTTTTGTCATAGTGTGTCATGGAAGCACTTAGCTATGGTGAATGCAGATCATTACATTGCTCCTGAAATCCGTATTTATAATCGCTGCTAGAGGCCTACTCCCCTCTGCTATTTTATTCAGTAAAAATATTTTCTATGCATTTGCCAAACCACTCATCCAGGGCCCTGCAGCACTTGCAAGCTTGTTTTTCAGGCTTACATGCAGTCCATGTAGGATGGGTGGGGAATGTTTATGTTACCAGCAAGTCCTTGTGTCATCCAGTCTGAATAACTTTGGAAAGTGAATGCTATAGCTTGTACTCCCTGATGTCATCACGCCTATTAGGAGTAATATCAAATGTTAAGTCTGTTGCGAAATAGTGAATTTTAATGTGCTGTCTACAAGTTCTAATTGACCTCAACATTTTTGATCACATAGATAAACACTGCATGCATAAAAAGCATATAAAGCACACTTTATAAAAGGAGACTTTTTGCTATCTTGTTTTCTACCCACTGGCTTAAAAATGTGAAGGCAAAACACTAGTCTTCACAGAAATTAAGGAAAGGCCAATAGTATTCAGTGTAAAACTTACTATACATCTCATTTGAAAATACTGTTTTTCCGTGACTTTTAAAACAAAATATATCTGATACAAAAAGAAAAATAGCTTGAAATAAAATATTTAATGCCAGAAGTGCTGTTGAGTTTGATGTCCTCATGCAGAGAATGCTGAATACGACTTAGATATTACAAAGTCTGGAAACTTTATGGTACTGAGGCTAAAAGAATTTTTTAGAGGACCATACCTTAATCTAAGAACTGTTTATTACATGTAAATTGAAAACGTACATCATATGAAAACAAGTGGTGCACTTTAAATAAAACTATAGATATATTTATCAAGGCTTCTGACAGATTTTATAAAAACAGAAATTAAAATTCTCTTAAAAAATACAAACAGTCAAATAAGGAAGTATATACAAAACAGAAAAATCATGTAGAATACTCTTAGTCCAGAGGACATGGGAAGCATGGAAGAT
>NW_020799095.1:133780491-133844469 GCF_003259725.1 Athene cunicularia
AGAGTGTGGGTATCCATAGTCATTGGATTACATAACACAAACATACATCTGCATGAGTAAGGCTGGGTTAGTTAGAAAGGCTGATGACAACAGTTTATGTCATCTTTGCACCTGCACATTGCCTCCTGGTGGTCGTCTTCAGGGGGGCTTTGGGAGGAAGGCTTGTAGTCTTTCTCACTTTTTTTTTTTTTCCCCCCCGGAGCATGCGCAGATTCCCTTGGCCAGTTTCTTGAATAACAAGAGTGTTTTTCAGACGGTTTACTTTCTATTTTATCTAAGAGAACCAATAGAACTTCTACCATTCGTATATGGCTATCTTTACTCATTAGCAAAATTCCAACGAGTTAGAGCCACCTGTTACTCAAGGACAAAAGTATAATATTTTGGGGAACATTGTAATCCTTGGTAGATATTCACAGTGAACTGCTTTGTTTTGATGAACACAGTAGTCCTTGGTAAAATTCCACAGAACAGTTTGGGCAAGCAGGATTCTTAGCAATATTTTAAAAATACTATAACCTGCTATAAGTAAGTAAATAAGTTGCTAAGCAGTTTCATATAAGTAAATAAGTAAATAAATCTCAAAACAAGTAATTATTTCTCTGTATCAAAAGGACAATATTGCTTTGCAATAAAACAAACCATAGCTGCTCTACTTTTTAATATTTATAAGAATTTTTAGCCTCAAATGATGCAAAATGCCTTTGTAAAATGAAAGAGTCATGGCAGACCACAAAATTGAGCAAGATTTTCCTATCTGCAATATGCCATGGCAATCTGCCCTCTAAGGTCTAATTACCTCTTTCAAAAGACTTGTGTTATTGTGTAAGCTGCACACAATTTCTGTTCCTAATTCTTTTTCTTTAGGGTAATAATGCTGATGTTTGAAGAAACATCTTGCTTTACAAACAAATGGAAAAGCATTTAAACAGTCCAAAAACTGCTGTGGATATCAAACGTGTAATAAATTGTGTCTCCCAGCACAGAATATCATCTAGGCTAAACCACCCAGTGATGCTGGTTTATTGACTGGGACACCATTGTCCTGAGTCAGACCAGTTTGCAAAATGGAAAACCAGCTTCCACATCCAGACCATTTTTGTCATAGTGTGTCATGGAAGCACTTAGCTATGGTGAATGCAGATCATTACATTGCTCCTGAAATCCGTATTTATAATCGCTGCTAGAGGCCTACTCCCCTCTGCTATTTTATTCAGTAAAAATATTTTCTATGCATTTGCCAAACCACTCATCCAGGGCCCTGCAGCACTTGCAAGCTTGTTTTTCAGGCTTACATGCAGTCCATGTAGGATGGGTGGGGAATGTTTATGTTACCAGCAAGTCCTTGTGTCATCCAGTCTGAATAACTTTGGAAAGTGAATGCTATAGCTTGTACTCCCTGATGTCATCACGCCTATTAGGAGTAATATCAAATGTTAAGTCTGTTGCGAAATAGTGAATTTTAATGTGCTGTCTACAAGTTCTAATTGACCTCAACATTTTTGATCACATAGATAAACACTGCATGCATAAAAAGCATATAAAGCACACTTTATAAAAGGAGACTTTTTGCTATCTTGTTTTCTACCCACTGGCTTAAAAATGTGAAGGCAAAACACTAGTCTTCACAGAAATTAAGGAAAGGCCAATAGTATTCAGTGTAAAACTTACTATACATCTCATTTGAAAATACTGTTTTTCCGTGACTTTTAAAACAAAATATATCTGATACAAAAAGAAAAATAGCTTGAAATAAAATATTTAATGCCAGAAGTGCTGTTGAGTTTGATGTCCTCATGCAGAGAATGCTGAATACGACTTAGATATTACAAAGTCTGGAAACTTTATGGTACTGAGGCTAAAAGAATTTTTTAGAGGACCATACCTTAATCTAAGAACTGTTTATTACATGTAAATTGAAAACGTACATCATATGAAAACAAGTGGTGCACTTTAAATAAAACTATAGATATATTTATCAAGGCTTCTGACAGATTTTATAAAAACAGAAATTAAAATTCTCTTAAAAAATACAAACAGTCAAATAAGGAAGTATATACAAAACAGAAAAATCATGTAGAATACTCTTAGTCCAGAGGACATGGGAAGCATGGAAGATACTAAGAATTTAAAATATCTGTAGGTGAGTGGATGTTACACATCTAATAAATAGCACCTGTGATGTCTGTATTCACCTTTGAAGAATACTTATTTCATCAGAAAGGATTTCGGCATCAGGAAGACAGAATGACTTCAGTTTGCAGGAACCTGTTTACATTATGAATTGTTTGGGCCACTGGTTTGTTTTGTATCTGTGTATTTTAAACAGCTGAGCACAATCTCAGTGCCAAACAAATCCAAATTCTCTGCCTCCTTTTACTTTTCCTAGAAGTACTGAAAATAATGATGGTATTTATTAAAATACTTTGTTATTCTGATAATTCACATATGATTCCTGTGGTCTCTTATAGCAAGGGCTAGTTCTTTGCTGTCACTCCAGTTGCACTACACTGCTGAGCTATCAGATGAATGCTCTAAAAAAACAGTCAGCACTCTCCATGTTACCCCATACTGTCCCATCAGCAGCAAGCGTGTCAAGAGAGAAAATGTAGTAGCAGTAAGAGAGGTAAGCTAAAATACAGCATTCTACCCATTGATATAGCTGGTAGTTGAACCAAACCAATAGAAAGTAAACCATAGTTCCTAGGCAATTTCTCAAAGTGCTGAGCAATCAAAACAACTTATTGGAAGCTTAAGGCACAAGCGATCATAGCTGTTTGGCATACTCATCAGATTTCTCTCCGTTTGGGCAGGGAACACAAATTTTGGGGAAAAAATTGTGGTCATGTCTCTGTTCTTGGCCAAAGAAAGCCAAGTAACAGCTCCTAGTGCTGCTTTGTGCTGTGCACCAACAGTAAGAGTATCTGCCCCCTGACTATGTTTTAAAATTATTTTAGGTCAGTCTTGTACATTTTACAAGTAGAAATATTGTAGCTTATTAGAGGGCTGACTGACACAGTTCTAAGACTTTAGCTTGCAAATCTTGGGTATTGCTGCTGCTATCTTTTGATAAAATGTCATAATCTGTTTGGTAAATCATACATAAGTAGACCATTATACTTGATGATAGACTGTTTCCGGGTTCATTTTTTAAAAAGATGAAATATTTATACAGCATTACAGGCTTTTCTCAGTAAGAGTCTCTTCTGTAGGCCACTTAATCTCTCAATTCTAACAGTTCTTCCATCCCTGACAATAATGTTGCATGACAGTAAAATATTATTTTGTATTACAAAAAATGTAAAATATTATCTCTCTTCCTAAAAGCCCCGAATTCTGAAGATTCACTTTAAGCTTTGAAAACCAAAGGATCACATCTGCACGTGGAGGAACAGTGCTGTGAAACTCCTGTGCCAACTATTTGTATTACAGAGTGTGAAGCAGCATCTGCAGAGTCAGGGTGTGGGCAGGCTCCTCTTCCTGCCTGCCAGCAGCTTGGCAGTGCAGCTGTGCCAGCACGGAGGGATATTTGTTGTGCTAAGTCTAAAGCTACTGCAGGATACATTCTCTGCCCTTTCAGAGTCACAGTTTGCTTCTCAGACCAGTCTACAGCCACTATAATATACCCAGAATGTTTGGCAAAATCCGGTGGTTGTCCTTCAGTTCTTTCTTTTTTCCACATTTGTTTTCCTTTGTAGAGCACAACTTCAGTGTCCTTAATGCTTAGACATTTGAGAAGTTCCTGACAGTCCATTCGGACTCTTATCCATACAGGTTCCTGACTTAGCTACTCCATACACTTCACGTTTATGAGTCCTCTTTAAATGAAGTCATCAATGTGGGCAGTTGGTGAGATTTCCAATTTTCTGGATAAGGCAACTGAGATGGAGAAGCCACACCAACTTCTGTTCACTTCAGGAGATTAAAACAGGGAGAAAAATGAAGTCAAAGTAAGAGTTTTTCTTCCTTTGTGCTTCAAGATCTGTAGCAACTGAGGTGTCTTGTCTCTCTGAGCCCTCAGACCTGTTCTGAGCTTCCCCAGTCTGTAGACATCACCCCCTACACGCTACAAATGACTCAAGGAAAGAACTTGTGGAGGACTTCTGGTTCCTGAGCAAGGGGACTGGGACAGTGTCGTGGCATCTCCTAACATCAGAATGGCTGGGCAGGATGAGGTAAAGCTAATATTTTGCTCACATCCAGCTTAGTGTCCTGTTTCCCACAGTGGCCAGCAGCAGGTGGTAATTAGGGAAAGAATACAGAAGAGGACAAGTATGGAAAGATGCTTTGCTGGTATTTCCTCTGAGCTTTAGGCAGTCTGTGGCACACGGACTTTCAGAAACCAGAGTTCGTAGCTGCATTCATGTGCTTAATGGGTCTTGATGGACTTTCTATGATTTTTTCTAATTACTTTCTGAACCATTAATAGTTCTGGCATACACAACATCCTGTGGTAATGAATTCTGTGGTTCAGTTATGTTGTGTAACAAAACGTTTCCTTTTCTTTAAGTCTTAGTAAATTCATTAGGTACCCCTAGTTCTCTTATCATGAGAAAAGTTTTTCTCTGATTTATTTTCTACTTATATACATCATACTTTTTTCTCTGCTTTCCTAGAGAGAAACAGCTTAACACCTTTGTTGCTCTTCTCAGTACATTTTCTGGGTACATTGCATCTTTTTTCGAGACAGGGTGACCAGCAGTGTAATCTATATTCATGAGAAGAATTTAAAGAGTGTAACTATATTTTTCTAATAATTCTTATTTATTTTGCTTTCCAGATGTCTGTTGACTGACATTTTCATGTATCTCTTTACTGGATGATAATAGCTCATTTAAAACTCATCATTATGTGTATGTATAAACATAGTTATGAACTTGGAGGAAAACTTGTCTTTACTCTGCATTTATCAACAGTGATTTTCACCTACCACTCTGTTTATGATCTATATTATTATTTTTTTTAACCTTTTTCAGTAGATTTGACGTTCCAACATAATTTTGTATCATTAGCAAACTCCATCACCTTGTTCTCTCCTCTTAGCCTAATAATCCAGTAAGTTGAAAACCATGGATCTCTGTTGGGATGCACTGATAGTCTTTCTTCTTCTGTTGTGAAATCTGACCTCTTGCTTACTGTACTTTAAAGGATCTAAATGATGAGCCCTTTCATCCTACAATAGCTTATTTTCCTTGGTGAGGGACTTTGTAAAAGGCTTTCTGAAAATACAAGTACATTGATACCAACTGATTTTTCTTATCTACTTGCTTATTGACACCTTCAAAGAAAACCTATAGATTTACAAACCAAGACTTAATTTTTTTTTGATACATTGCTATTTTACTTATCCAGATGTCTTCTAATTCTATTACTACAATTCAACTTCTTCATGAAGTCTTGAGTAACACTAGAGGTTCTTCACTACCACAGAGTCCATCAAAGCTTTCTGTGCAAAAAAGAAAAACTTACAGGAATCTAAAAGAAGTCTATAATATTAAAGTTTTTTTTTTCAGAATTGCTTTCAGGCTCCTAATAAAGATGATATTTAATTACAGCAATTAAGAATCTGTCAGCACTACTGAACTTCAAAATTAACAGCTGCAATTTTGGTGCTTGAAGAGACAGATGAGAAACACCACAACAGCATATTTAATACTCTATATTTAAGAAGAACTGAGTCTTTATAATCAACCAGTATTATGGTGGGTTACTAATAAAAATTAAACTCATTTTATGCAGAGTGACACTTACTTATATGGCCCTGGTTTCCTCCAACAGCATCAACACCTCGGCACTCAACACCACCACCTTATTTCTGCACCAGGGCATCATGCACCCAGCCCAGCTGATTGGCTGGACTAATTATTCAGACTTCTGGAACAAAAATAAGACAGTTGCACTACTCTACAGTTAGGGTACTGTGCTACATAAAGCACACCTTTCTTCAGTAACCTTGAGCTATGAGCCATACCCAGCAGACACCCAACATCAGATTAGCAGGAACTTGAGAGGCAAGTTCTATCATTATTTAAGTATCTGAATTTTTCCTTTCATATTTAATAAGAAAACAGATCAAGGCCAGACAATAGTTTTTTATCCCTTCTATTCTCAGCATCACTTTCCATTCACTGAGGTTTGTTGACCTTACTAAGCTTCATGGCTAAACCAGTACACTCTGTATTTTCCAGTCTGAAAGTAGTATAATTCATTAACATTAGGACCTATAGTTGAGAGAAATAAGGTTTTGCAAAACACAGTAACCTGTTTCCTTGATGAGAAGCATGTCACTAGTGCTTCACACTTAACTACTGTCAGCCAAATCACTTACAATTTTGAGTCTTGATCCAGAGGCACTGGAGTTAAAAACCTTGACAGATAACCATTAATTACCTATCAAAACAGTTGTGTTTCTTTGGGATTATGTATACAATATTTCATCCTCAGATGAACTACCAGGAAGACAGTGAGATACACCATTAGGCATTCTAAATGAAGCCTAAAGAAGAGCCCATCTAAACAAATAGATTGAAATTAATCAGAGGCAAATAAGATCTGTAAAGCTGTGTATGTGGATAGGTTCTCAATGGTGCATACAGCATTGCAGCTAAACACAGCTGAATGCAAGAGAGACAACATACTGCAAATCATTTCTGAGAAAAACTGTGACAGTAATCAAAGACAAGATACTAAAATGAGAGAGAGAGGCGAGAGTTAAGCCGATAAATCTTAGGAAGAAAACTAATGTGTATATGATACAGTTCCTTAATTCAGAGATAATACAATAATTGACAGCCTTCAAATATTTAGCTAGCCAGAAGAAATGTATTTGATTTTTGAGGATAAATTTTAGTAATTATCCCCAAAAGGACAGAGTGAGTAACCATCCACAGGTTTTCTACATGATCTTATGGGAGCAAATGAATCAGGCATATGCTTGTGATGTGGTGCCAGTGGGGGAGGGAAGGAGAGAGAGACCAGATGTTCCTTAAGAAGCAAGATTTAACAAGAAAGGAAAAGCAGAACTTCCTCTTAATAAGATCAACATACTCCTTGGTTTTCATTCAAAAGAAAATTTCAGGAATGTCCTGCACAGATTTAGATGTCTTGGGAAAAGGTATGTATAAAAGGCTTTCATACACTTAATTTACTTAAGGAAAATAACCATAAAAACAGGTAGCAAAGAATGGAGCAGAATTCAGTCTTTTTTTTACTAATCATTAATTCTATAACATGCTGCCTAAGCAGGATTAAATAAAATAGGAAATCAGTAATTCTTATTACAAAAATAAATATGCAGCCAGAAGGATCAACAGTCACCATCAGCCTTATTCTGGCGCCTGATAAATTCTCATTATATTTTTGACCCATTTATCTAAAAAATATAACTGTACTTCAGATTGCATTCTTACTTAGAACTGGCATTATGTGGCTGCTCATCAGCTGTCCTTAAGTTTGCTTTTTCTGGGTGTCTGAGAAGAATCATTTTGTTCAGATCCATTAAAAGGATCCCTGTATCTTAGATACCTAAATGTCTGAAGGTTACAACTAAAACTCACAACCTGTAACTAAAAACCATGATGTTTTCTGAGTTTGAAACTGATCTGGTGCCAACTGAATATAATGGGAGCATGTGACAAGCAGTTGATTATGTCTTCAAACAGATGGAACCTGTTCATTACACAGAGTCACTTCAGTGATTATTAATGTGAGCTTTTCCCCCAAAGACAGGACTATGGCTTTCTAAAGAATGTGGATCTTGCTATAAATATGAGGAATACAGCTGGTTATGAGGTGTCAAGATACTGATCAGAAAGCAGACATTTTTGTGTTAATGATCTGAATCAGTGCTTTGATTTGAAATCTCAGTTGTGTTATGATTGCATAGTCTTCACAAATGGTGTACAACAGAACTGAACTTTAACAACTCTGTGCTATCAGAGGGACATTCTATTTTATTATAAACCAATCTGGCAATGTGAAAAGGTATGTTGTATATTGGAATCTGGTTCTGTTGTTTCTGAGCAAGTATTAGCAACCTCCTTACTTCCGTAAGGATTCAGTATATTAACATCATGATAAGTATTTAGTGAGTGTTAGGGAAAGAACAGTTACAGTTATACTGCAAAAAGGAAAAATAAAAGATTAAGTCAGGATTGTTTGCCTAAGATTCAAATACCTGATGAATAATCAATTTTCTGATCACCTTCTGTAAGCAATTATTAATCATTTGACTAATTTATGCTCGGTGAGGATGGGGTTAGCTAGTAAATACTACAGTCATCCATTATGCTGTGTTTTCCACATTCAGTTTCAAAACACATGATGAAAGAACAAAATGTCAATGAGAATGATGACATGAAGATAGAGGGACATCTTTGTCTACTGAAAATTAACTTTGTTCAGCTAGTGTTATACATAGTGAGCATTCTGAAACTGCACGGGTGTCTGTATATGCATGCACATGCATACATACCCCTCAGGGTCCAAATTAATTTTCATAAAATTCCCTGAACAGAACAGAATGTTCTGTTTATAATAAGCCACTATTGACCAAATAAGTATGAACTGAAGACCTGGAGGTCATTTCATGTTTATTTGATAAGGTTGTCTATATATAGAACTGTGTAGTTGCAGCTGAACTCAAGTTCTGCCATAAACATGGAAAAGTCCCAGTATGATATGCATTTGTTCTCAAGGCCATATTTGAAAACTTCCATGTTGATATCTTGGATATTCTAACAAATGTTGACAGGATACATTATTTTAGAATGGGCCATTCTGATATCTAAGCATAAATATTGTATTTTGGGAAAATAAGGAAAATACAGATTTAGATTTAGAATATAGATTTTTGTAATGCTAATTCTGTCACTCCTTTTTGAAAAAACCTTCTAGCATAAATGAGAGTTGGACAGTGACTATGCGATATAATTTTTCAGAGAAGATGGGTAACTGAAGGCAACAAAGATTGTTTTTACCTGCATCTCTGAAAATTCAGATGGTATGCAGCTGAAATTTGGTGCTTCCAAAAGTGTCAAAAAACTGTGTCATGCTTTTGCAATCTGGTCAAATCATTTTGCAGGATGAGGTTAAGTGTACTTTATGGAGTAAAATACACTCACTTTACAAATGCTTCTATTGAGTTTCATATGCTTAGTAGGCATTTTTGTAAAACTATGCTATGTATGCCAGTACAGGACATTTCTGAATCAATTAACATTTTTCTTCTGTTTCAGTAACATCCTAGATTTTATTGTACTTTTTATTTGTATGATGTTTCTATCTTTACTATCTAATTTAAATTATAGCATGAAGATTTTTGAAGTATGGCTAGAAAGCAAAAATTGCTTTCTCCTCAAAGGTGAAAAGGACTTTTTGGGCTGTCCTAAATATAAATAGCCTGACTTGGATTAGGTTAAATACCAACCTAACAAACAGAAATGTACCATTTATGTAACTACAACCTACATCAGAACAGACAAAGCACAAACAGGTTAGATGTTGCAGCAGCATCTACCAGGAATGATTTGTTCCCTTGAAACTTTTTAGATTTGGTAAGACAAAAACTAAACACAGTGGATGGTATGGTACTTAAATATTATGAAATTAAATCTAATGAGCAGTGCTTAGGACTGCGTGTTTTGATGACTAAATGCATTATAGGGGGAGGCTGAGGTGCCCAAGGTCCAAATGTTCTCAGTGTGGAGAAGCCTAGTTGTGGTACCTTCATTTTATACAGCTTCTGCAAAAGGAGATGAAAGATTTATTGAGCCAGATTTTAAATACTAATAAAGTAGGAGTTTGTTTCAGTTTTCTACTGAGAAAGTAACTCCCCTAAAAGAGATGCTGTAATGGCCTCCTGTCTTTTTCAGTGTTATCTCAAGAATAATCAGATGTAAAACAGAACATACTTGGAAGTATCCCAGTCCAGAACCCTTTCCATATTCCCTTGTTGCCCATGTTTATTCTGTCTTGCTCCTTCAATGTGACATTTTCTGATGAACAGTGAACAACATTAATGGTCAAGGTGGAGACTGCTCCCCATTTCATTCTAGGGAGCTGGTTAGTAAAAACAGAATTATATCCCTACCTGCTGAAGTCTGAAATTCCAGTTTACCATTTCTGAGGCTAGTATGCAGATGATAGCTTCCTTCTTGCCAAGTGTCTAATCTGAAAAGAGGATGTGGTGGTGTGAAACCTGTATGGACAGACACACCTAACCCACAGTTCTCTGTAAAGAATCTGTTTTAAACATACCAATATACTTAGTGTCACCTACTGGTTATCACTTTTTAACTTCTCCCAAATTTATAGTGACACTGAACTGCCCTTTGGAACGACTTGGACCTTCTTAATCACAAAAATAGATTTTTGTAACTGTTTTTACTTCTAGAACGGTGTAGTTCCATATTTCATCATTCAAATTAGTGGGGTCATAGGGAAATGTGTATGAGAAGGTGGGAGTTCTTCATGCCTCAGTTCTAGTACCTGCTTCAGGGACTGTATGTGCATTCTGCTTTTTATGTAATTTTTACCAAAACAGCATTGGAAACAGACTGCAGTCTGTTTTTCTGTGCCTTAAGAGTTTAGCTTTTTCATTAAGAAAAAAAAATAAAAATCCTGAATTATTTTACATTACAATTAACAGAGAAGTTAGGCTTTTATGCATGTTCTAATTCAAATCCCTATTTTAGCCACTTATTGTAGGTTTTGCAACCATGTAAATGGTAGGGTCTTGACCAGACAGGGCAATTTAGAATACTTAACAAAGGCATACAGCATCCTCATAGCATCACATGAGAGTCAGTGCCTCCAGAGTATGTAAGGAAGCTTAAATGAGGCATTTAGTTCAAACTGTCAAAATTACATACTTGCGTATAGGTTGCTTATATACAAATAAATACTGACTCACTGATATCGAGATGTTCACTGCAGAAATCATGTACAAACCTAATTTCTCACAAAATAAAAGAGGGATTCTGTGTTAGTGCCTAGTGTACTTCTGCCTGCAGCTTGATAGCGCTAGAAATTTGGCAAGATGAATTGCAAGAGGCCCATATCCTGTACACCAGACGTATAAAATGGCCAAGACCTAAGGAAGCTTGCGTAGCATCTGCTGGCATTTTGCCTGAATTAGCTGCTGCAACTTATTTTCACAAGCTTATTTTCACTTATTTTCACAAGCAACAAATCTGTCTCCCAAAAAAATTACAGGCTACTACCACTTGCTGTATTTTTATCTTTTTTTCTCCTTTGTGATACTTTTATATATAATTCCATGTTCAGACCTTGGAAATATTCTTTCCTCATGGTGTTCTTTTCTATTTGGCCAAAACTGATCCCTGTTCTCTCTTCCCTACGCCACCAGTTCTTTTAGGATGCAGCTCCAACAGCTCTGCCTGCTCTGGTTTTTGACTTTGGGATCTAGCTACAAGACCAGGTTGTGCCTTTATTTACATCCACAGATTAGCATAATGTAGTTAAGTGTTGCATCATAAATGCAGACATACTGTGTCAGACGTTTCTGTAGCTACTGAAGGTGTTTTTGTGTGTAATACCAATATGAAGGCATCTCCACTTGTGCCACAGTTTCGCCATCACTTCGAGCTAACATGCAGGCACTGAAGACAAAGAGGCTGGCCTGCAACTTCCTCCCTCCCTTTCCTCTTTTCCAGCCACTTCTACTCCTCTGTTGCTTTGCAATTTGTGCTTCCACAGGTGTTTACACACAACTCAACCAGATCTGGAGATCTAACTGGGGATACTATTAACTCCATTAAAAAAAAATAGTTAGTTTTGACTACACTAAAAGATACTTTTAAATTGCTAAACTTTACTGCACAGTTCATTCACCTGCCAGGTGAATGCTCGTGCTCCCACTGGTAACAGGAACAGGCCCAAGCAATTAAGAGCAGGTAGGACCAGCTGCTTCTTTTGGAGGGCCAGTTTTAAGTGACTGAGTTACAAAGATAGGCTTTCTGCACTGATACCACAGGCCAGAAAATAAACTCAGGAAGAGATCCTTGTGGTGTGCTGCACATTCAAAGATTAAATACAAACCTATTAGCCCCCCTCAACAAAACCCTGGCTAATTTTAGAAACTGCGGATATAAAGGCAGTACAATCAAGTTTCTGTAAAGGTGTTCAAGATCAATATAAGTGTAAAAAATTATTATAAATATTTAGGTTAGTTTTATGGCAAAAGGGACACAGATTGCTTATGTCTGTATTGTTTACATTGCTTCTACCAATTAAAAAGTTGAGGAATACTGCAAAGTTTTGCAGATGGAAATGTGGGCTATAATCTTAAATCCCAATATATTAGACTTTATAAACAACACAGGATTAAGCCTGGTCAGTTTTCAGACCAGACATCTTTGTCAAAAATCTTGCTATCACAGGTGTGGCACAACTAAGTAGAAACAGCATCTTAGAGCTCATAATAGTACTACTGGATGTTTGTGTTGAAGATGCCTACTGAAGTAGTAGAGTTCACTATATTCTTCGCAATGTAAAAATAATGTAATAATAATATTAATCGTATTACCTTAATCCCTTGAAATTTTATCAGTAGTCAATGAGTGTCACATCTTAAAGACTACTGTTAACTTTTATGACCACAGATACCTAAATCTTGTTTTTATAGTTGAGACAGTTCAATTGAAGAATTTGTTCTTCCTAAGTGAAAACATTGCCAAATGGATGCTTCTGAGTACGGGCAACGATTTACAATACTATGAAAATTGCATTGCAGTATAGGTGGTCATTATATACTTCAGTTAGACTGTTTGTGAACAAAACAGATGAAAGCAGCTAAAATGTAACAGATTCATAGTTATCAAAACATTTACCTTGAATACTTCATCAAAATGTTTGGTGAATCTAAATCTGTAGCCTCTATCACTGCAATATAATGATAAACTCTGCATAATATGTCCTTGTAAGATTAAAAAAAAAGAAGTTTCAAACCACAGAGGAAATATATGGAATCAATAGAATAACAGAGGTGCGTATGTGGCTAGAATACTGGTGGACAAGCCAGCTCAAGTTTCAAAAGTGCAGAGCACCAATAGTGGGTAAACTCATGACTGATGCAAAGATGGAGGTAAATTTTGCCAGAAAAAGAATCAACAGGGCAAAAGACCAACCATAACTTCTCCACAGCAGAAACACTGTAATGAAATGAAAACTAATTACAGTGTTTAAGGCAAGACAGATCTGGTAGGCAGAATAGTTTATATACTAAGTGGTACTTACACCATGCAGTGACTCTGCAGTTCCTGATTTATTCATTAGTCCTGGAACAGACAGATTACACATCCATTTCTACTGGCAGGTTTTGGGGGGAGGGAGGGAAAGCTAATTCTGCTGAAAATTTCTTGTTCTGTTTCAGTGAAAAGGTTTTATTTGAAAGAAGTCTTTAAGATCATTATCTCCTGCGCTGGAACTGATTTAAGTAGTAGAAAGGTTGATTTGAGTGTACTGTTTACATCAAGTAACTCTCAGAAATCAGCACTCCAAAATGCTGACGTTAAACTCTGATTTAATTGAGCAGCTGCTACAAGTGAATAGGAGTTGAGATAGCTCAGCACTTTGTTCCTCTGTTCTGCATGTACACAATAGATTTGGCACAACAAGGGCATTTTTTGTCAAACAATGCTTTCATTTGCAGCTAGATGCAGCATATAATTGTATCATACTCTGATTAGAATATAAGCACATTATCTTAACAGTTCTGCATTCTTAAGGCCTATGGCACAGGTAGTAATATAATGATATGGCTGTTCTTCCAGCCTCAATACATGCAGAATGCACATTGTAAGGTAGGTCTTAATCGTGAGATTCAATGCCTTATATATTTCTTTCTCTGTTAAAATGTTGGATCACGTTCTAAATGGTTTTATTTCTTCAAACCTTAAACGTTCCAACAATTGTGAGGACAAAGAATGTGAAGGTACAAATGAACACGACAAATCAAAGATCTGTATACCTAGTAAGTTCTGCTGGAAGACTGAAGTGACGTGGTGAGTTCAAAGGCTGAGTCAGGTATCAACGCTGGCAGACACTCAAAGGAGGACAGTGGGACGTGGCTGGCTAGCACAGCAAGGACAGTGGCGTCCCAGATGGCAGCGAAGTCTGAGAGCATGAGGGAGCAAAAGCAGAACAGCAAAACCACACGGTGTCACAGCTGGTCTTGTTTTGCAGTTACAGTAGTAAAACATCTTAATATCCACGTCTGTGAGAAGATCTACAAGTTTGCTTTTAAAAGTTTAAAAGTTTTGATTCTTGATTTTCGTGCTTCTTAGTAAAGGGATGGTGAGACATGAAAGCTAAAAGTTAACAGCTTCACAGCACGTCATGCTAAAGCAGTGAGCTTTTGCAAAACGTAACTAAACCCACAGACCGCGGGTAAGTTCATAAGTACAGGTGGCCGTGGGCCTGCCCGACACTAAGAGGAAGCGGCGTCCCAAGGGTCCGGGCCAGGCAGGCGGTCTGAAATATAGGCAGCAGTACTTAGAAAGTAGTTTTGTTGGTGGTATGGGCAGGAGTACGTCTGCCTTCGGTGGTCAGACAGGTCAGTCAGGAGACAGTAGGTGACTGTCCTGGGCCTGGGAGTAAGAGTGCTGCTTTTGTCATCCCCTTTCTTAATAATGTTTTTGGGCTGTAAGTATAGATATTGTAACTTACTCATCTGAAGTGAGCACTCAATTGTTAAGAAGTACCACAAGAACTGGAGGGGTCGACAGTGTACATGGCCTGTGCATGCAGAAAAGGACTGGGCAATAAGGATTCTAGGGAGGTAGTGCTATTGGTTGGAGATTAAAAACAAACCATGACATAAATAGTAAAAGTAGCATTGTCTAAGGACTGCTTGGAAGGAAAAATACATACGAAGTTAGGTTTCTGAAAATGCTTTATAGAAATCTGTAGAGCAGTATACAATGAATAGTAAACGTTTATTTTTTTTCCTGTTTCAAGAAACTCTGTGCTAAGTGGATGATCATGTGCTTGTCATGGTTTGTAGGCAAGATTGAAGTCAGGTCTCTACTGAAAGTTAATACTCAAAACCATTAAGTTTTTTTGTTACTTTAAGTTATTTTAGAAAAATTAAATAGTTGGTTTTTATCAAGAGAAACAAGATCTGCTACTTACTATAGTAGGCAAGGCAATAGGAATGCCCATGTGGTCTGTCAGATGTAGAAGATGGTTCCTTGTGTGCCTTGGATCACACTTGTTACACAGAAAGGATACTAGGTAAGCAGCTATATTTACAGTGCCAGTCTTTTTTCATTCTGTCTGTGTGTCTCAAGACGTACAGGGAGAGAGAGACAGTAACTTGGTTTTAAGCAGTGAAATTAAGTACCTTGAATAATGCCTCTACAAATTTTTAAAGGCTTGGTGACAGAGCAAAATGGCACTAAAACTCTGCAGCATCTTCTGGTCTTTTAACCAGTTGCAAGGCTATACATTCCAGTTAGTCTAAAGCATCTCCTGTGATACATGTGATTTCTTTGAGTGAAAAGCTCTCTATGACTGTTTTCCCCCTCTTGCTCCGGGACAAAGAATTGATTTAGACTGTATTATAATGTTTTGATTTTTTTCCTAGCTTTGAGCAGGAAATGTATGTCCTCAGATACTTTCATAAAGTAATACTTAAAATTTGTGTTAATGAAAAGTTACTGCATTTCTGGGAGGCAGGGTGAGTTTCTGAATATATAGTATTTGATGTGCCTTTTTGACAGAGCCATACTTTAGTTTTTTCCTCACCTAGGCAAATCGTGCTGTGCGAGGCAATTGGATCTTGGCCCTCCCATGCTGTCTTCTCCTTCATGGGGTTTCTGTCTGTTAGGGGCAGGAACAAATTCTTGTGACTATAGGATTCTTCTGGCAAGCACTTTGCTGGCTTTCACAAACCACTTGTGCCCTGGTAATGTGCACTGTGGAAGCTGTAACAATACTTCAGTTGAAATCCAACCTCTTTCAGTTAGAGATGGGTCCCCTGACATTAACTTAAACCTTAATGGCAAATTCTAACTACTCCCAAGTTTCAGTCTCTGTATGTGGTGTTGCGGATCCAGGCCTACCTATTACTCTAGCGCTTTTTTTCCCACTTAGGACTTTCAGAAGGATGTTTTCAGTGTTCATTTCCTTTACGTGGTTCAAGTTGTGACTATACATTGCTTCTTAAAAAAATGGTTCTTCATAAAAACTTAAAACCCCATTTCCACATTTCTGAAAAAAAACACACCTTTTATATTCCTAATTATTTTAAATTTTAATTCTACAGTAAAGTGTCTCAATTTTATTAATGGAATATTAGTAAGACTACACTTACTGTTTTCTTGATTGTCTTTCTAAACAGTTGAACAGCTGCTCTGTAAGGTTTCTAAGTTCAGGGAGGCGTCTGTTCAAATGCTCTACCTTAAATCACTGTTCTGGGCCTGTACTACTTTGGGTACATGCAGAACAGTTCATAATATTTCTTAATAGAGAGACAGGAGACACTGGGAGTATGAGTAGTGCCATAGGAGGCTGTAAACCTGTTTAACCAGTTCGCATAGTTTGTATCCACAGCCAAGTCAGTGAAATAACTTCAGAAAGGTATTCTGTCTTTTGTGGTGGTGAATAAAAATGCAAGGAGAACCAGAAATTCTAGAAAAAGCATGTGGCTTTAGTAAAGTCGCTACCAATAATTTTAGAGTGTAAAATTCCTTTTTTTTTTTTAAAAAAAAAAAAAAAAAAAAAAAAAAAAAAAAAAATCTAACTTCTAAAGATAATCTATTGATAATTTATAGAAAGAGCCAGTATGTATATATTCAAGACCTGGATTTACCTAGAAACATTATCTAGAAAGCCAGTATGTATATATTCAAGACCTGGATTTACCTAGAAACATTATCTAGAACAGAATGTAGCTTTCTTGTTTACTGGAATATATTGTAGGCGTTAGCTTGTTGAAGTTGCATGCAGGTTATTTTCTTTAAGATGCAACTCAAGGCTTTAGGGAATGTGTGATTAAGGATTATCTCTATTGCAGAATTGACTTGAATGTTCAGTTTAATTTGAGTCTCATCTATACTTTGTCTTACTTAAATGAGCCAACAGCAAGTCATGTAGTTTAGTATGCTGTTTGCTTTGTCTGCTGTGTAAAGGGGAGTGCAGCCAGCAATGAGAGAAATGGTTTGGCTTTTTTTCTGTGGCACTGGTGAGGCCGCTCTTAACGAAGGTTGCTGAGAAACTGTAGAGGGCCCAACCAGTATGTTCAGGGGCATAGGACATAGGATTTGTGAGGAGGGATTGAGGGAGCTGGGCTTTAGTCTTGCAAAGAGGAGACCAAGGTGGCCCAGAGGCAATCTAATTGTGACCTACTTCTATCTAAAGGGGGACACTTCTTGGTAGTAAGAGATGATAAAAGAAGGGGCAGCAACCATAAGTTTTAGCCTGAGAGGTTGAAGTTGAATGACAGAAAAAACTTCACAAGGGACAGGTTACAGTTTTAAGCTGACCTAATTTAATGTTGACAATATTCCTGCTTCAAAGTGGAATCTGAAGTAGATGTACACAAGATATTTCTTCCAGGTAACACTTTGATTCTGTGAGGATATGCTTGCATACCTGGAGTCTCATGCTTTCTTTCCTCATAGACATTTTCACCTCACTTCTCTTTGCCGTCAGTTCATGGGGGGAGAACATACCCTGCACAGGCAGTCTTGATTTCCTGCATTATGTCTCATTAAGTACAGAAGTTAAAGAAAAGCAGTCATTCAGAACTCCTTGTTCAGAGAATTCTTTTAACTAGTCCGTCAAGCAAATTGTTCTAGCGGCCTTCTATTAAAAGATTTTTTTGTTGTTGTTGTTTTTCTCTCTGAGGCTCAACTTGATTGTTTCATATGGCCTGTGGGTTTGTTTATTTTTTTTTCCTCATCAGCTTTAAAGTCTTGATTGGTAAGATAACCATACACAGTATATCCAGTAAGCCGTGTACAGCCCTTTGTACTATGGTGAAGGTAGTGTCAGTGCATTATTAGAAAGATAAATGTGGAGGGCCGAGTTATAGTACATTTGTCAAATCCTGTAAAAGTATCTTCCTTTCTAAAACTCTGTCTCAGAATAAAGTAGACATAAGAGTAAGGTAGATTATTTCCTCACTTCATCGTTATTCAGTACTTCACTTCCAAGAAATTATGTTGAATTGATGTATGATAAACTATGAGAGAGGCTTCAAACTAGGGAGACCCAATTCTGCAAGTTCTGTCCTACATGCTGTTCCGAATGAAGCACATGTGAAATGTACCAGCACCCTTTACAGAGATGCTAATGCTTCACTTTCATGTCTGAAAATACTTCAGTTGGTACAGGCATAAAAGCAAATGTGATCTTGGAATGTATCAGGCCTGGTGACTCAGTCATCTTGTGATACGTTAATGTATGCACAATCTCTTCTTCCGATTTATGAGCTACTAGTATATAGAAATTCTTGCCTATTCCCCTAGTGTATGTGATGTTAAATGATCTTTCACTTCATGTTGTGCTTTGTACTACTGCATCTTGCCCTGCTTTTTTTTCTTCAAGCTTTGGGACTACAGAACTGGTTGTCAGTCCTTTTGCCCAGCCTTTGCAGTTGATTGTGCTTGTGATTTTGTTTGCTGATGAGCAATTGAACTGTTTTTTTTTTTAAAACTGGTCCAGTGGGGAACTCTAATATGCCCTTCCATTCTGATACTTTGTTTTACTCTCGTGTAATGATTTTTTTTGGACATAGTTTACAATTCTTAGTCTGTTTTTTACTGTTCAGTAAGATTCTGATGTATTGGATGTTTTACCAAAGTTCAGTTTGTCTATTTCAGTCATCTGCTAGATTAGTTTTATAACTAAATACAATTTATTCTAATAATCTGGTATCTTTTGACTGTACTGCATTTTTATCTTAATTTTTCTGGTTAATTCCTAACATTAAAACGGATTTGAAGCTGATGTTTTATGGAGAACCTGCATGCTCATGGCTGCCTTTTGACTTACTATGTGTGTGAATAATACCTTTCTGTTCATTAGTAAGCAACACGCCTTTCTATGCTATGTGTGGATTTCCCTCTAGCTTGGTTTGGTGGTGGCCTCATGCATCTGCATTGCCTGACAGAAAAAATGTTGGAGTAATCATAGTTACAGATAACTCAAATTGCAAGCAAGACTGTTTAGTCCTGCTTGAAGCAGGGAACACTATGACTTCAAGATAAGTTTCACAGTGCTTTATCCAGCTGGGCACTGAAAATGTCCAAGGATGGAAACAGCACAACTGCTCTGGATAGATTTTTACCTTTTATCCAGTCAGAAGCTCTCCTGTTTGTCCTTTATGTCTGTTATCTTTTCCTTTCCCACTATACATCATGGATGAGCCTGGCTCTGTCATCTTGACACCTGTGGGAAAGTTATCTAGAAGGTACAGAAAGGCTGCTGTTAAGAGTCCTTCAAAACCATCTCTTCTTCAGGCTGGAGACTCTCTGTTGTAAGCCTCTTCTCACAGCCCCTGACTACCTTGGTGACCCTTCACTGAAATAGTTTTAGTTTATCTATGTCTTTCTTGCATTGAAAAGGACTGGGGGGTGTGGGACAGGGAGACTAGAGCCAGTGTTCCGAAAGCAGTCTGAGTGCCAAGTTAAGAATAGTTGCCTGCCTCTGGTGCTCTGTCTGCTGGCTGTGGTCATGTTAGTACAGCTGAGGATGCTGTTGGCCCTCCTTGTTGCCAGGGCACATGTTCAGCTTGCTGCCTACCAAGACCCCCAGGGTTTTTTTCAGCAGAGTTGCTCCATGGCCAGGCAGTATCAGCCTGTGCAACACAAGGGGCTCTTCCTTCCCATGCACAGAACCGTTGTCCTGTTGAATTTCATAAAGTTCCTGTCATCTTGTTCCTCCAGCCTCTCCAGGTCCCTCAGAATGGTAACCCTGTCCTCAAGTATGTTGACTGGTCCACCCAAGTTGGTGTGATCTTCAAACCTAATGCAATAAAGTTGTACGGAAAGGTGTTTACCAAAGAATGGGGTATACCTTCCCGTGCACAATAGATCTGTTTTCATGTTAGGAGAGCAGTTGTAGTGCACAAACATGCCTCATCATTAGGACAAGCTGACTGACTTTGAGCTCTTAGAGAAACTAGGTACCATTGGCTTAAGTGTGATAAGGCAAAGTGTAAATTCTTAAAGGGTAACTTGATATTGCTGCTTGATGGTCAAACTGTTTATGTGGTATTGTGTAGGCTTGAGGATGTACAACTAAATGGGCTTAAATATCTGAAAGAAGTAGATAGTAATTATTCATTGGAAAAGCGGACTTCCTTTTCTGTTTCAGTAGAGCAGCCATAATTTTTGCATGTTTTCATTAGTACTTATGTTTGGTCTGCAGAGAGGTTGTACAGTAGGTGGAGATTGCAGTTAGGTAGTCTCTAATGTATTAAACTGTATATGTACATACAAGAGATGGAACATGGAAGGAAGCTTACTGTCGTTAACACATACTGTAGCATAATCTGAAAATTTGGTGAAGTGTTTCTGTTTTCCCTGAATGCAAAATCTTATTTTAGAAGAAGACCATGTGATACACATGCCAGGAATGTCATTCATGGAGCTGGCTTTGTCTCCTAGCTATTTGGAGAAGTGGCTTGTCTTAAATTTGTTTCTATTGAATTGGTTTTTATGATGAAATCACGTATTTAATTATTTCTGCCTACGTGCTATGCAGCTGGCTGGAGCTCAGAAAAGAGGGTTATATGTTAGGGGGATCCCAAAATGAACTTGAGTCAGTGCTGCATCTGTGTTGCAGGAAAAAGCTATTTTGATGTGTTTGAAGTGCTGATGCAGCCCTAGCAAGGTCTTGGATGCATTTAGTATGGGGCTTTGCTGGAGAAAAATGAACAAAAGTGTGATGTGGAAAGCAGTGATAAGGATCAAGAGTTTTGAGAGCATGACTTAGACTGAATCACAAAGTAAGTAGCAGTTCCTTAATAAGAGGAGATTAGAGGGGGCATTGTTTATGACACCGCCTTGGTCTGAAAACCTACCATTTTTGGCTAGAAAACTGAGGGCTACTAGCATCTTGTAGGCTACTATTAGGGCCTCTTTGTTTCTGGTTCTTAAGACATTGGAAGATAACTGAAAATAATACTGCAATAATTAGCATAAGCATGTCTAACTGCAGGAGAGGGGGAAGGGGGAATGAGGCAGTTGCTCTGCTGACATGTAGTCCCTGTGGTTAGGGACCCCAAGTCACCAAGCCTTATGGAATGTAAAAGATTTCCTGCTTTAATCTTTTTTTGTTTCTTTATGAATAGATTATAAAGATCTAATTGTTATAGAGCAGAACTAATCTAATAAAGATGCAGTATCTATGCTTCCTCTGTTTTATCAATTAGAAAGTTATTTCCTGTGCTGCAAAATAACAATGTATTTGAGAATATTTCAAAGACTACTTTTCTTTCCTACTTTCTTGTGATTCAGTTTTTATTCCATATGTGCTGCATGATTTTTTAAGATCTTGTGAAAAATTATGTCCTAGACAAGCATTTAACAAGGTTGCCGCCTCTGCCTTTTTCTTAAACACATGTAAATCTAATGCATAACTTGCAGTTCTCGTTTGGGGGAGGAAGGGAAATAAATCACCTTTTTCTCATCATCTTCACCATAATAAGCTTAACTGTAAATAATTTGCATTAATTGTGGACTTCTCCAGCTTACTTGCTTTATCTCAGAGGATACTTGCTTGTTTTATCAATCTATTCCTCTGGAAAAAGTTATTTTTGTAACTTCTGTTAACATTTAAATGAACGGAAGATCAGCAGCTGAGAAAGATTGCAAGTTCTTTGAAATTTAAGCTTATAATGCAGAAAAATAGTAGGTTAAAGGAAAATCTAATGCATTTTACTCTCTGCAGAGCTTGAAGATACTCCTGAGCAGTTCTTTGCATTGTTACTTCACAGTACAAAACTTGCATTCTCTTTACCAGCTCCTATTGCTAGAAGTCCAAAGGATGTGCTAGAAGCATCAACAAACAGAAGATTGAAGGTCTACAATTAAACTCAGGTGGCATACTAAGAAATAAGAAATGTCACTCTTGTCATGTCAGTTGGAACTAGCAGTGCCACAGGAATATTTTTCAGTGAACCAAAATTCAGTGGCATGGGCCATACAGATGCAGTTAGTAGAACACACACCCCACACCCCCCCATAAATGTTGGAATTTAACTTCAGTTGTCTTCAAATTTCAGTTGAAGAATGCCACTGCCTATTATATATTTTAAGGTCAAAGCTCCCTTATTGAAAACTGTATGTTCCTAAAACACTGAAAACATAATGTTCCTAAATGTTCCATAATGTTCCTTTTCTTATCTTGTATAAATATGTTGGAATGGTAATTCCTTCTCTCTGGTTATATTGATGATCATATGTAACCATTCTCACACTTCAGTCATTTAATCTTAAATTTCTGTATGCATGCATTCAGACTGAATATTGGTCTGGTATCATGTTGAACACTGTCTTCTGCATCTGTCTAGTTCTAGTCTTTTAAATCCTAGACAGTTGAAATATTTTCTTGTCACTTGTGGATCTGATGTGTACTTTTTTCACTTCAGTGTTTCAAGCTGGTTTGGAGGCCCAGTCCCATGAAATGGTAGTTCAGAATTAAAACATCAACTCCTGATGTTACAATAGGTCTGGTCTTGTTTCTGTCTAAAACAGCATGGCTAGAGATCTGATAACCTAGCACCACAGATCCCCTTGTTAAACAAGTTCACGTTGACTGTTGAGGTTGTGCACAGCGTAGTTGGTGGTGTCAGGTTTTTCTTATACGTGTGCTCTGGGAACATCAGCCTTGTGTAATCTCACTGGTTTACTGCTGGTGGATGAGGTAATGATTGTGTGTAACCTAACAAGATGAGCTCATGTGCAACAGTTATCAGGGAAATAAATAAAATTAAAGGATAAGACCAGTGCTCACTGGTGCTGAGGTCTTCTCACTACTGCATCCTATGCTGACAGTTGTTTCCACTTTGCATGCTTCCTAGAATACCGGAGGCACAAGGATGGCTAAAAGATGCACTTAACTTTCCTCTCAAAAATAAATACCCTGCTCATTCAGCGAGAGATAGTTGGAGGCTTTGCAGTGTGTCATCAGGGAGGTTGAATTCATGTCTCTGCTACTCTGACCTATTTTCACAATTGAAATACCTCCTAGTTTTGTTTCTGAGACATTTGGTGAAATGTATGGGTTCTGTGTGAAGAGACAGCTCAAGCACTCGGGCTGTGGGTGGAGGTGTGTTGTGTGACATCTGTGCCCAGGACTTGGCCAGCTGGGTGGTCAGTGCATGTGTGGCTCAGCACTGCCTCCCTCCTCCTCTTCTTACCTTGGGAGACTTAGGTCACAGCAGGTTTTGAAACACTTGAATCCTGCATCCATATAGTGCTATCACAGAGGGAAGGAATGAAAGTGGGCAGTGATGGGAAGGGTAGGAATTACTGTCAGGTATGGGAGGGGATGATATTTAAAAAAAAAACAAACAAACAAAAAAACAAACAACATGTAAAAAAAAAAAAAAACAAACAAAAAAACAAACAACATGTAAAACCTGCAGATTATTACTGGGGAATTTGATAGGTGTTCTGCTGGCATCTGCTTCTCTCCAAGGTGCCTTCAGCAGGGACCTTCCTTCCTCACCCCTTTCTTCTGGTTGTGCTTACTTTCCTGAAGCCATCAAGGTTCTCTGAAGAGTAAAGCAACAGGACCTTCTGCCCTGAAGACCACACAACTTTTTTTTTTTTTTGTTGATTTCTGGCATAAGGAACAGAAATGGTTATTTGTGCAAGACTTTATTCTACTGTTCAATTACTGGAAAGGAAGAAGATAACTTACCTTGACCTCTTAAGTGCAAACCTTTAGACACACATGAACCACTAAAAATAAAAAGGAAGCTTAAATTTGTGTTATGAAAAAAAACAAACCCAAACAACACTGGGCTATATATAAATGAAGTATGTATATACCTTTGTAGTATGGAGCTTCTTTCTGCCTAGCTAACAGGGAGGGGAGCAGAGGAAGAAGGTTCTTATGCTATGATAGGATTGCTTCATGTATAGATTAAGGCATGTATGGGATCCTGGATGGGATCAGTCTGTCTTCAGCTGCATCCTTTGACTTTTGCTTAGGCTTATTTGAACCAGAATGCTGTTGAAAGGAAAGTGGTTAGGCTACTGACAAAGATTTGATATGGGCTGAAAAATGTGGAACAGCTACAGGCAAGCAGCTGTTTCAATTTGTCAGTAGCTTGCTGAGGAGGTACCAGTTGTGTTACAAGGTCAGGTAGAAACTTTGACAAATATTTGACCTGGTAGAGGGAATGTTGCTGGCTGTCAAGTCTGCATACAAACTTCAAGTGTATTTTATTCATTACTGAATTGGCTTAACTTCCTGTAGAGACACTTGTGTAGTGACTTTAAAAATAATCAGAAATAAAGGTTTATTTTAGGTGACTTTAAAAGCTGCAATTAGTAAATAAGGGAAGAAATACCTTTTAATGGATTGAATGAAGGTAGCAGGATGCAGAATTACAGTGTCTAGATTTTCAGATTTATGTACAGTTTTTTAAAGTCGGTTAAAAGTCTTGACTGTCATTCATAGCTGTAAAAACTTACATAATTGATACCATCTACAGATCAATTTTTATCTTGTAGGTGTGGGAACATTCTCCCTCAGATTTTTTCAATATGTAAGAAAAGTAGAATTAGTCCAGTGTTTATTTCCTTATTATGTAAAGAATGCCCCAGGAGAGCACTTACGTTGAATCTGCTAGAAATCACTTTTAGTGTTGTCTTCTGCAGCTTGCCTTATATAGCAAATGTAAGATATTTACTGAGGTTTTTGGTTTTGTTTTTTTGTATTTTGTTTCTTTGGGGGTTTTTTTGGCACTGCAAAACTTCCTGTGAAATTTGTATTGCGGGGTTGTTTTGTTTTGTTTTTTTTTCCTCTTATATCTTGATAGTTTCTACTGTCCTTGTAAAAGTTTAGGAGGGGGAATATGAATTTCAGGTAACTGTTTGTCTAGTCTCTTTTCCAGTGTTGCGGTCAGGTTAATAATTAAAAAAAAAAAAGCACAGAAATTGCTGTCAATTTATAACAAGTTTTCTTAGAACCTCAGGTGAGGCTTAAATAGACATACAATATGTTTTCTATTCTCAATCTAGCCTTGCTGAAATATTTTTAAAGAATGTATTTTGTAACATTTGTGTCTTCTATTCAGTTTGGTTTGAAGTACTTGACTAAATATATTCAGTTATGGTAACAGAAATTTGAATGTATCAGAATGGGGGTATAACTAATCCCTTTGTAGCCTGAAAACATATCTCATTCACGTAAGTATTTTGTGCTCCTTAATAGCAGATATTTACTATTGAAGGTGGAGGACTTGTGACAGAGACATAACTTCTTAAGAAATTAATTTCAAAGTGTATGTGTGTGTATAAATGGATATGTTAAACCACTTCTCTAGAGATGTAGAATTAAATGCTTTGTGTTGAATTGTGTAAGTACACTGTTTCATTATGTTTGTCATAACTATTGAGCCAATTAGTATAAAAAATAAAATATATTTTGGCTACAAATTGTTGTCAAATTGGTCTATGAGATGGGGGTCTTCAAAATAAAATGCCTCAATAAAGAGAACAGTTCTTAACTTGTGTTATTTATTTAGAATCTTTATTATTTATGTACAGGTTGTGTGTGTTTGCTACAGACAGGATAATTGTGCAGTTAAACAGTAATGTTCTTTGTTTTATAAAAAAGCTTTAAATACTCTGTAGTTATCAAGCAGTGACAGAAAATCCCAGCTGATTAGACTGAACATACAGGAGCTCTAGATCATCTCCCCTTTAGATGAAAGCAGACTAGATACAATACAAAACCAATTACATACAGTAGTACCAGAAATGTTGCTTGCCTGATGGGGTCCATCTCCTCCTTAGTCTCCATTCATTAATAGCTTCCTGGATAGCAGCAATTACTTATGCAGTTAACTGGTTCCCAGTTATCAGTGGTTTATATTGGTCAAATTTTTAAAGCATTGCAGAGGAATGAAGTCCCTATTCTAGCAGCTGGTTGTTTGTTGGAGTCACCGGGAGCAAGCTGTAACTGGTGAATTAGATGTCTGCCCACAGGGCTGTAGTCAGCAGCCTGTGACAGTACTGAGAGAGGAAAATGAATTTAACGCGCACGTTGCCTCAATTTTTTTCAGACACTGGCCAGAAGAAGACCCCAGACAAGAAAGATGGGCGACGAATGTCTTTTCAAAAGCCTAAAGGGACTATTGAATATTCTGTAAGTTACTGTTTTATTGTTAGAATGTCATTGCATAGCAAGTGCAGACTTAAAGTTTCATTACAAAATATAAGCAAAATAATAATGTGCATTACCTTTAATCTTAGAATTCTGTGTATCTGATGGCTTATTTTGACAGGAATTAAATCAGGGATTAGATAGTAGTACTTGCTTTTTAATCAATTTTTTTGTTTAACTTTTTTTTTTTCCCTAAAAAAAACCCCAGACTAATCAATCTGACTGGCTTCCTTTTAGATAACGAAGAAATAGTAAAGAAGATTAATTATAAAATCCTGTGCAAGTTCCCTGCTTTCAGCATTATTAATAAACCATTGAAATCAGGAGAAATATCAGAATGAAGTTGGGGAGGGGGGGGAAGCTATATCTTGATACTGACCTTCTGGCATTCTCCTTATAGTTTTCATAGATCTCTATACCTTGTACTGTATGGATCTGTTTCCGCAGCAGTGTCTGAAAATGGAGCCTTTCTCTGCCTGTTCTGTTCTTGAAATGACCCTCAAACTGTGCTGCAGTCAGCTTTTCACATTTGTGGTTACTAAGGGAAACTGAAGTGAGAAGTATCTGTCTTGTGTTACATACTGGAAATATAATTAAGCCTATAAATGTTTATAGGGTTAACATTAAAATAGGGAAAGTCTGTCACAGTTATCTTCGAATGCTTTTGGAGGTAGACATGATGAAAGATGAGAACTTCTTTATAAAAAGTCTTTACTTGACCTCTTGATGTTCTCTTATTCCAATAATAAGAGATTCTGGGAAGATTTAACTCTTAATGGTACATTAAGCCAAGCTGTGATATGGCTTAACTACTGAGAAGGCTGTGATAGTCATCTGGAGAGAGACAGAAGATGTGTGGATTGGAGTGAGAAGCAGTTTATTAATGTGGCTTATATTGGGAATTTGAATATAATTCTAGCCTATACTAAAGCCTTCCTTGAAGATGAAAATAAAAAAATAAATTTTTGCTGCTTAAGTTCTATCAGCTGAAGAATGATGAAGTAAATATGACTGTTATTTCTATTACATTACCTCTACTTTGCCTGAAACAATTGGGAAAAATACTCAGGTGTAAATTCTGTAAAACTGAGATTCCCCTGCAGACAGTAAATCCCTTGTTTCTTGCCACCACGTGCATGCATTTACCTTGATATATAAGATTTCAGGCAAAGCTAAAGCACCAAGCTTTCCTTTTTTTAAATTGGTATGTGTCAAGTTGTCATGTACTTATGCAGGTTTTTGTGTTCCAGTAGGTGGGGCTTTATTTGCAAAAATAACTTTCTTAATACATATTGAAGTATGCGTCACTTCCTTGTGAGTCAAAAGACAATTCACAAGAATCAAAGACTTTTTGTCTTTAAACTTAGTCCAGTCTCTAAAGGAGCCTGTTGCATTTATGGAACGTGCATTTCAGCTTCACAAATGCTATATTCTGTCTGGTCTTGCTGTACATTTCACTTGAAGTGCTTGAGTAACATCAAGTTTTCAGAGTTTTTAGTTCTGTGTTGTGTGTATATGTTTTAATAAAATACACAGATTTAACCTTTAGGAACCAAAGCTCACTATATGTATGAGAGGTCTGGTAACTATAGTGATGATTTGTTACTCTTGTTATTTATTACTTTATTTTATGTGGAGAGATTAAATTATACCTGGTTTCTGCTTTCATTCTACAACCTCTCAAAGCAACAGCACACACATTTATACGTCTGCATATGTTGACACTTTGAGAAGTAGTAGAATGACTAAGGCAGAAACCAGCCTTCCTGCCCCCTGAGTCTTGTGAAGTTTGTGGGTTTGTTGTTGTTGTGTTGTTTTTTTTAATAATAACTTAATGTGTTAGTTTTTCAGAAGTTTGGAATCTCACTGTTGCAAACTATAGGCTTTTAAGGTGAAAGACACTTCCTACCAGATTTTTTTTTTAAAAAGGTCGTTACTTTGAGGACAAATAAACAATAAAATATATTTCTCTTTAAAACTAAAGACGAAAAGCAGTTAATGTTAAAGATTTTAATTTAAAATCCCCAAAGCACAAAAATTTAGAACTGCTGTTCTGTATCTGTATGTAGCACTAGTGAAAGATGTCAACAGATTCGGTACGAATGGAAGGGAGCAAGTCCTAAGCTGCCTCTAAAGGATACAGGAAACTCTGGTTTATTTTTGCTGTTATTACATAGGGAGCAAACAGATATTTTAAAGTTAATATAGTTTCTCCTTTTTCTGAATGTCAGTCAATAGATTAGATGCAAGTTGATATTGTCTGTTATTTCAGAACTTGCAGCTGGTGCTCCGAGCCAACTGTTTTCTCCTTCTGCCCACAGCTGATGCAGGCTGAACAAGCTCTAAGGACCAAAGAGCAAATAGTTTAGGTGACTTATTATCACTATCTAGAACATTTAAAAATCCTTTTTGTGTTGTGAAAATGGCATTTTTTACATTGCTAATTTGACTTCATTATATTAACATTGCATTAGAAGTCTTCTGTGTTACATGTTGTATGAATACAACCAGTGTCTGCCTACAGGTGTTAGAAGAACCAGCTACAGATAAACAAAGGAGTATAAGCAGACAGTGTTGGTCACTGATTGCCAATGATAATATGATAGCATGCTAGCAGTTGCATGACTTCAGCAAAAGCCTTTTAACCCCTCTTCCTTTTGAGGAGAAACAGGAAATAATTGTGGCTATTTACAGATAGTCTCAAGTGCAATAAACGACAGGAAAAGCACGTTTTGTTAAATTACAAGTGAGCACTGGAGGCCAGTGATGTGGCTTATCAGTGTTGGAGGCTTCTATGTGAGACTTTCCTTCCCCTGCCCCTTTCTGTCCCCTTTAATTTTCTGGGGATGGAAGACACTGCTCTTCTCCTGAAATAGCAGATAAGCACCTAATATGCAGAGTGTGTTGTCCAGATCTTTAAAAGAGCCTGATACCAATTAATAAAGGTCACAGAAGCCTATAGTAGACCAGAGTCTTAAGACTGGTAGTGTTGAACTGCCAGCCTTCCTGCATGTGATCTTTTCATGGTTATTTAGTGGTAAATCCAACATCCAGAAACTGGGTCTGGAGTCATATTTTGTTTTAGTTAGAAACTACTTAGATGTGTATACTAAGAACAAAACTATAAGGGCTTCTGAAGTCAACTTCTGTAGGTAAAACAAGGAGTTGTTTATTCTTTCTTAGCTCAAGGGGTGTGGGTGGCAGGTGTATTTGTGGTGACCATCAAACAGGTGAAAGTTTACTAGACTTTGAACCCACATGAAAACTTGGAATTTCTTGTTGTAATGACTTGCTGAACGTGTTTCTTTTGAGAGTAGATAAATAGTGCGTATCTGTTAATATCTCTTGAGATAATGGTGGATTTTGCTTTCAATTCTAGGGTAGCTTGGATAGAGAGCACTAAAGGTTTGTTCTTCTGGTGCAGCTAGTTTTATTGTCATTGTAAGCCTTTACATGCTGTTTAGACTACTACATGCTTAGGAGGTTTTGCTTTTTTTTTCTTGGTGCTTCCATTTCAAAGCCAGGGATTGTGTACTTTATCTGTTGTATCTTTTACCTAATTTTAAAATTTATTTTTGAAGTTGCTTTGTTATTTACAAGTTCCATTTTCCTGATACTGCATATTACAAATTTAGGCCTATTAGAATTAGTTAATGTCGTCATAATCTGATATTTCTAAAGTCTTGGATACAGTGGCAAAGTCATTGTGTACTCACTCCTTCTAGTCTTCCTATCTCTTTAATTTTTTAGTTCCTTTTAAGCTATTGTTGTTTTCTAGCTTTTGTCTTGGATTTTTTTTTTTTTTTAAATCTTTCTTTGTGCACTGGGGTTCATATGTATTCAATATGTAATTTTTAATGGAAGGAGTGAACTCCAGCTACTGAGATGCAATGACAGTAAAGTTCATTAAAATATCAGTAGATAATTTGGTTTTAGATAAGGTTTTTAAATAACTTTGCCACCTGCTAATCTGATAGAAGTGAAGGCAGTTTGAACTGTAGTTGGTGACTCTGAAGCTATCTGTCTACTGGTACTCACAAGCACACGTGGCAACCATGGCTGTATAAATAGTGCTCTGTAGTAAATGGAAAAGAGGCAATGGGATGTACCTCTGCTCAAATGGGGACACAATGATTTGAAGAGAGTGTTTGATTTGGGATTTTATTGGAAAAAGAAGATGGAAGGTGTGGCTCTTAAGTGGCTCTTTCTGTATCTGGTCATATCTGTAAAATGATTTTAATTAAAAACTTTAGACTTTTATACATATGTAAGTGACTATATAAGATAGAAGTAACAACTACATAATAAGGTCTTCTGTGTCTTTGCATAAGAGAGTTGATGACTAGAAGCTCTTGCTAATGGGTATAGGAAAACTTTTATTTTAGAAGCTCTTTTTACAACAGAAGTTATTGTACAAAGCAGAGTTTGTGTGTGTTAAGTTTAACACAGCCCTGAGTAAGTAATTCTTGTTTTCTTTTTACATTTTCATTAATCAGTATCATTCAATCTTCAGACTCAAGACAGTATCCTGAAGGAAGCAAAGGCAATGCATGATATGTATTGAACCCCTTCAAGGCACCATCTGGCTTGCTCAAGTCCATTTCTTACTGTTTCAGGGAATAACATAGTGTTTTCGTATCTGGTGATTGTTTTTCAGAGGTTTGTTTGTATTGGAAAAAATCTTGCCATTCTGTTAAAATCATGAAGTAATGCAATCGCTGTTCATTATCCCACTGTCTTCTCAAGAGGGGAACTTTTCCATGAAAATTCAGCATATTGCTTTAATATCTGAACATTTATATAAAATTCTGAAAATTCAGAGTAGCATTTAAATAGCTACATGCGTAATGCATAGAAAGTTTACTTTCTGGGAGAGAAGGAATTACTTCTTGCTCTTTCTTCCAGTACTGAATTGATTGGGGGAAAAAATGATTGGGAAAACTTGAGGGTGGCTGTGGTATGTGGTGGTGCATTTTTAATTTTTTATTTCTTAACTTTGTGGAAAAGCATAGTTTATTCTTTCAGTTTGGGCTGTTCAGATTCCATTTTCTGAAGTAGTGGGAAGCCTGAGAGTTGAAAAATAGGCCTTTGAATATAGGGAGATACTTCACACAGTCTTTATTTCAGGAAGAGTTTCTTTACGAAGGTATCAGTACTGGTCTCTGAAACCCCATGTAGGGATTCACCTGTGCAAACTTTACAGCCAAATAAGAAAAGGAAGCTTACATTTGCCATTCTTGTGTTCATGGTTTGCGAGATAAACCCTTTAGTTGCCGAGAGATCTCACCAGATATTTTAATTTTTGAAAGCTGAAAGAGTGAATGCACTCTTAAAGGGCTTAAGTTTTGTGGGGTTTGATTGAATGCTTTTAATTATTTAATTTTATATCCTATTATAACTTAGTCTAAAATATCAAATATTTCAGTCATTAAGTGACACCTAAGGAATATTTACCTAGCAGCTCTTGTTCTCCAACATTTGTGTTAGGCGGAGCCTTTGAATCTTACTTTACAATTTGTTTGAGCAAAACTACTGTTCCTTGTCTTGGTTGTCAGTTTTGTTACCATTTCTGGAACTAGTACATATCTGGTCAGGTTAGGGTCCTGTCTTGATTTCTACTTTAGTACCAATTAAGTGGTGTATGATTTTCTTTTTTTTTTTTTTTTTTTTTTTTTTACAGTACTGAGATACTACAATACAGTCTTTCATACTTGAGATACTAATAGGGAGAGATGTTTGCTGCTTTGTTAAGGTTAATGGCTTCCTGTATAAGGAATTGTAATAGAATTTAAATTTATCTAAAAAAAGCTAATTTCTATTTCTCTGGGAATGCCTTTTTTTCTTTAGTGAATCTAGACTGACAAATGCACCTTTACAAAATGATAATTCTGTATGGAAGGGAATTCTTTAACTCCTACTTGTGAACTTTAATTATGTTAGTATCCCAAATTGCCCTCTGTTTTTATCTGTTGAACTATAAGAGCCTTCAAATTACATCTATATTTGTAGCATTTTTTCTTGCAGGACAACCCACTTCTCTATTTAAAGGATATAGTTGGCTGCTTTATATCTGTCAGTTATACTTTGTTATTCCTGTACTGTGAACATGTGTTCCCTAACATGACATAGCTTCAAAAAAAGTTAATAAAGAGAAAGCATATATTTTCCTAAATTATTATGGGATTAATATTCTGTTCATTATTAAGTTTTGGAATGTTTAAGTGGAAATGCATTTTGAAGAGCAGTTGTTTAACTTTTATGTAATACTTCTGCTTTGCAGCCAATACTCTGCTTGTCAGCTATTTTTGCCATGCAAACAAAATGTATTAAAATACTGCGTAATCAACCAGTATTAACTAACACTATAACCTGTAGATATATCATCTTCTACTCTAGCAAAATGTTTGCTGCTTCTGTGAATAATGAATGTGCCTTGTTACATTATACTGGCAGCAAAACATAATGTTTATTAGTTGCATAGAATATACTAATTCAACTGAACAGTCCACAATATAGTATGGCTGGAAGCAGGCTAGCCCAATATATGTTTTTTTCCTTAACTATACTGCAGTGCAGTGTGGGAAGTAAAACGTTTTAAACTTTTGATTCCAAACACTGCTTTTTTTCTTTGCAACTGTGTAACATCAAGGTCTACTATTAAAGCAAGCAGGCGAAAAGCTATTCAAACATGTATGGTTTGAGACCTCCCCTTCCCCTTCCCCTTCCCCTTCCCCTTCCCCTTCCTTTTTTCTGCCCCCAGTTCAATTGATCAAGCAGAAGTAAAGGGTATCCATGTTTAAATCTAGCAACAGTTGACAAGGCATACAAGACATTGTGCTCCCACATTTTTGTTAAGGAGGTGAATGAAGACCAGAAGATACCTAGTGGGTATGCAGAGTCAGTTAATGATATCCACTGGCTTTCTCAAAACAGTTGCATGATGAACATACACTATGGAGAAAAATATAGTTTTGTCTTTCACTTGTTCCTGCATTCTCTACTTTTCCCTTGAAAATTAAGTAAAGAGAAGAGAATTTAAAAGAGAAAGCATTATTTTCTGTAATTGGCAAAAAAAAGTTAAGTGAAAAGCCTAAAAATAGAAGGAAAATGAAACCTGTGAGTAATTAGTGTCTTATTTATATAGAGCAGAATGTGTATAAATTCTGCAGATTTAATGAGGGACAAATGATAAGATACTTACAATAAAACAAGGGTTAGTGGATTTTTATTTTTTTTTTTTCCCCCTAGCTGTACTCCATGTTTAGCCACACAGACGTAGCTTTGCTTATACTGCTTTATTTTCTCTTAACTGCTGAGATTTTTTTCCTGGTTCAGGGTTTGTGAAGCCCTGTGCCATTATGTAATAAACTTGTTTTGGTTGCATGCTCCTTTGTCATATCATCTGCACCATTCTTAAATGCATGCTGTGAATTCTTTATTCTGAAATACACTCTGAATAAAACTTTTATCCTTTTGCATTCTTCTCTTGGTTCATATTGAATACATTTCGGGAGATGGTGGTGAAAAGAAGAGCTTGAAAAAATCCTTTCCTTAGTCAGGAATCACCTACTCAAAATGCTTATGCTCCATCTGCTTTCATATTGGTTGACCTGTTTTGCTTCAGCAGTTTTGCTTTTCATCTTGGTGATGGATTTTACTTGAAAGTCAAGTTAACACAAGCTTATTTCAATAGGAAGAGAGTGTTTGTGTTTATAGAGATTGCTTCAGCTTTTCCATAAGTGAAAGAACTGAGAAAGAGGTGTTGAAGAGGGGGATTGAAGGATTCTGTGAAACCAGTCAAATTGTGTATTGGTCCAGTGGTACCTAGCCGTGAATTTCTGGGCCGGAAGTTCTGGTGCCATAGCTGAGCCTGCAGCCCGAGAGTATGACTGACGCTTCTGGCCACCTGAAAACTTTGGGGAGGCACATGTCCTTGTATGGGGTTGCAGTAGAGTAATATTTAGAGGGTAGTTATGGTTTTGTGGTTGGGGGGGTGGGGTGGTCAGTCATAAGATAGGAAGACTTAAAGTTCATCATAATCTCAGTAAATCTACAAGTGATAAAATTTGTAAGCCACTATTTGAACTAACTGCTTACAGGTTTGTTTTTCTTTTCTTTCCAATTGATACAGGTGGAATCAAGAGATACTTTAAACAGTATTGCCTTGAAATTTGATACAACACCCAATGAACTGGTTCAGTTAAATAAGCTTTTCTCCAGAGCAGTCGTTCCTGGACAGGTACTATATATATTACTTATCCAGCATAGACCTTTTTCCCTATGTTTCTCATCTCTGCCAGAGAAAGTGTTAAAATACTTCTCTTACTGGTTTTCCTATTGGCTTTGTAAAGGTGTTTAATTTTTCTCTAGTTTGTTAATTCCTTGTGCCTGTTAATTTAACTGCCTAAAAAGGGAACATGTAATGAACTACCTGTCTCTCTTAAATAAGATCGGAGGACTTCTAAAACTAAATATACTTAATGGTATAATAACACTTGGGTATAAGCTAAATTGTTACTTTGCAAATATAGCAGGCTGTATACCAACTCCAGCTCAGAAGACAAATTCAGGGTACAGCTTACAAACAACATTCCTGACTATGTTACTGCCTGCAATTCTATTTTAATAAATTCAATAATGTTTCTATTCCACTCTGAAAACTCGCTGTCTTTAGCAGCGGTATATGAACTACCATTCACTTCTTATAGGTCACTACTGCTTACATCTTTTTTTTTTTTTTTTTCCCTTCACTTTTTACTTCTCTTTGAAAGCCAGGCCTGGAAACAAGTGATAGGACAGCTGTGGTATTAACCATTGGCCATTTGGTATTAGCCCTCTGTTTGAAAAAAATCCTGTGTTTATTTGATTGTGGCTAAGTAGCTTGAATACCTACCATGGCCAAAATAATGTATTTAAGGACTGAGTAACTTCAGTTCACTTACGTATTTATTTTTTACACTTAAACATGTATACCCAAAGACCTTTTCTTCCCTTCCCTACCCTCAATTTTTGTGCTAAGAGCTGTGTCTAGGAACTTGTTCCCCAGCCATTTTCTTGGTTACTCAAATAGTAGAGTAATAGCAAGATAAATAATTGGGCAGGGCTTCCTTAGACACTGTATTGGGTGTTCCTGGCATGCTGTATACTTCTAATGCTTTTTATCTGAACTTTTTCCTCAATTACTATGACTAAAAATCAATCTTACCTCAAGATAGCATGTAAAAACTTTAAAAGCTAAAGTGAAGAAGTACTTTGTGTGGTGTTATTTATTCCTGTGACTCCCCATTTCTGTTAAAATTAAGGGGAGCAGGATTGATTTTGTACAGCTACTTCGAGAAAGTATAGCAAATATACCTGAAGTCACAGGAAATCTAAAGTAAACCTGAAAGCATAACTTCTAACTACATTATATCTTCTTTATAGATTTTGTATGTTCCTGACCCAGACTACATTTCTAGTGTGGAGAGCTCCCCCTCTCTAAGTCCTATAAGTCCCTTATCACCTACATCTTCCGAAGCAGAGCTTGACAAGGCTACAGTAAATGTAGGTATATCTGTTGTCCTTAAAATTCATTTTCCCTTACAAGATGTTACAGGTGCTATTATGCTGTCCTAAACAATCCTGTCCTTTGGGGGAGAAAGTACTTTACAACTCTTGGACTTGAAAAGTAAAATAGTACCTTTTTAAAAGTAAATACAAGCTTTCAGTCTTTGTAAGTGACAGTTTTCTGTGTGAAGAGTAATTTGAAGGCAAGTTATTTATAGAAAAATACTATACTGGCACACTGAAATCTTAATTACTAGTTCCTGTTGCATTTCTGTATTTGTTACCTTTCAGAACTAGTTAAACATTTGTCTCTAATCTTATTGATAGCTTTTGTAACAAAGATACATTGGCAAGAATACTCAAGTAGCTAAAAGATAGGATCTTGCCCTGCTTCTGTAGAGGTGTGGGTAGGAGGTTCTCTAGTTTTATTTAGCAAACAAAGAAATAAAGTCTGTTTCAGTGAAGGGTTAGTACAGAGTTGATTATAACCAACTTCTGCTCATAGTTCTACCTTTGTAGACTTTCAAATACTGAAATTGGCCATCAGAGCTTCTGTGTAATCAGATCAAATGTCAGTTTTTGACTAGGAGCTAGCTGGCTTTGTAAAAGCATGTCTTCCCAGGAGCACTGCTTTGCTGTGAACTGAATTCCTTGCGGAGAGCTCCAACCAGCACAATACAGTATTGGACCCTGAGCTTCTCTGCAATTTATGCAATTATGACCTTATTAACTACTCTTTTATTTACTAGTGTTTTTATATAACTCTTTATTAACTAGTCTAAGACTACTCTTCTCAGTTATTGTTGTCTTTTCTCTCGGACAACAAATATTCTTGATAGCACTTCTTAATAGTGCTCTGTCATGCTGTCAGATGTCTACTCTGGGATTCTGTGTGCTCAAAGTTTAGGAAGGTTTGAGACTTTAAGCATGCATTTATTTATTTGCTTGCATGACTTGTTCGAGAGAAGTTTAAATGTAAAGGTATTGCTTTGTTGCTGAATAGATTCCCAAGCTCCATTACAAAGAAGTTACAACTCTTCTACTGAAAATTACTGAAAATCTGGTTTTGCTGTTATACTTTTACTCCATTCTAGCATGCCTGTTCTTGTGAGATGTCTGCTGTCATCTTTGCTAAATAATAGCCTTTATGTTTTATGGCAAACTAAAGATGGTGTAGCACAGTGAATAGACTAGTCTGCAAGAAAATGTTCTTCTGTATCGATCTCAGAATGACTCTAAGTCTAGGATAGGCATACCCATATATGTTGTAAGAAGTTACTCAAGGGAAAATCAGAGCTCTTCCTACAATGCGCTAGATCCCATATCAGAAAAACACCTTATTCTTGCTTTTGTAGATTATTTTGTATATGCTTGGTTGCATATAGTAGATAAGGAAGCTGTGTAACCAAACCTGTAATTTACTTGAAACATTTTTATTGACTATATGCACATAGCAGAGATAAAATCTTGAAAGTGTAGAAGAAAGTAGATTAAATTACTTTTTAACAGTTCAAATCCTCTTATGCAAAAGGTTGTCTTGTTTAGTGAGTGCAGTTCAATATTAGCAACAATTTGAGTCTTACATTTCATTTATCTGACACTATTGTTGCAGAACTATTTTGAGCATCTCATGTCTTGGGATTGCTACAAGCAGTTTTTAAATGCTTCAGGGAATGTCGAACAAATGAGCAATGTGATAACATACAGTACTTTATGAAAGTTTTAATTTCTGAGGTCTTTTGAAGTACATGTAAGGAAGGAAGGGATGTTCCTAGACAGTTTGTCAAAAGAAAGCCAAGAACAGAAATAATTTGTACTTGTCAGTGTGAACTGTGTGTGTGGTTCTTTTGTTTGCAAACAGTCTCTCCAGCAACACAAAAAACACTCAACTTCTATTTGAGCAGTTAAGGCTGGAGGGTTTTGTTCTTCATCATAGCACCTCTTTTCCATGTTCCTTTTTTCTCTCTTTGCTGATTGCTATCCTTATGAATGAGAGAAATACTAGCATACATTCTCTAATGCTCTGTATTGATGTCTATTGTCTTTGACTCTCCTTCGATTTTTGACTCCAGATTTGCAGTTTAAATTTAAGCACATTTCAAGGTAAAGAGGATATATTATTCTGCATGTATAATGTAAAGGGGTCTACTCTCTGTGCTGTGGTTACTGAAATGAGTTCTTGCTAGAAATTGGATGACTAAGCAACATCTGAACCTCTGTTGAGGCAAAATATGAACTATGATATGCTGTGTTCTTTTGTTTCTGTTTTATTAAACATTGGAGTAGCTTAACACAACCATGTGGCTAAATACAAACCAGCATGTGGCTAATGTACGACTCGAATAACCCTGTTAAGTTTAAGACTTAAGCTAAGACTTCAGTGTGTATTTCAGTAAGTTTGCTAGTGTCAGTGTACATGTAAGAACTCAGTTTAGGTTTCTTAGGGTTTTTTTAAGCCTTTCTTATGCTGCTGGGTTTTGTGAAGAGTTTCTTTATTCAGCAGTGATGCACATATTTGAGAAGATCCAATAAGCTTTACTACCTATAAAACTTAAAATCCACTTCAAAATAATATGTAGTGACAAGGATGTCATCATTAAGTTTGAAAGTCTGCCAGCATTATTAGTCCTGCTTCCATGTCACAAGGCAATATGAATGAGAAATAGCTGGCTTGTTCACAGTGGACTTAGGTATCAGCTGGGAACTCTTGCAGCTATTTGCTAAGTTACACATGTCACAAAGGTTGACCACATAATTTTTAGGAGAAAGGCATATATAGAAGAAGAACTCATCTCTAGGAAGTTTGCTTTTTAATTATATCTTCATTAGCTTTTTAAGCAAAATTCAGTTAAGCTTTCTAGAAGTTTTGTTTGCTTTCTAACTAAAATTCAAAGATGAAGGCAAAGGCTAAAGTAGTGCTAGAGAGATGGTGAACTGGAAACAATTGTGCATAATGTTCCTGGATATGATTAAAGGCATTTAGCTGCAATCTGTGCTAGTGAATAGAACTGAACAGAAAAGCAGAAAAACAAAGGAAACGTAGTTCACTTTTTTTAGTAGTAGCTAAAAATAGCAATTCTGTTTGAAATGGAAGTCTTTAAATGTTGGTTAAGCTCCAAAACGGGGTTGCTGTAACTATAAGTAGGCTTTTGCTTAGTCTGTCTACTATACCTGTGGCTTTTATTTGGAAAAAAAAAATTTTTTACTATCTGTCCTGTCCCTGGTAGGGTTTCATGTTCAGTAGTTTGTTGGATGTACTGTTAGACAAGATAGATAACTCTTTCTGTTACCTGCCCAGGAGGATCATGAAAGAAATCTGGAAGTTATATCCAGATATGTGAAAGATAAAGATGATTGGGAACAGCCAGAGTGTATTTACCAAGGCATACAATACTTGACCAAAGTGATGAGTGCCTGGCTCAGTGGAAGAGGGAAGAGTAGTGAATATTACTTACCTTGACTGGATCCAGGCACTTGATGTTGTCTCAAAGCAGCCTTGTTACAATACTGGGGAAATGTGAATTGATTGGGTGGGTGTGTTGGTTTCTAAGCCCTGCCGGGACTGGAGAGCATGTTTCTGTTGCCCCTTCCCCACCCTCAGCCAGTCGGGCTGGCAGTGAGACACAAACCACGGGTTAAAATAAGAAGAAATTTAATACAACAGTGTGCTAAACAATCTGAACAACAACAGTGGCAATGATAACAACAATAAACAGCAATAACAGTGAACAAGACAAAAGATATACAGAGAAATACCGCAATGGTCACGGAACAAACCCGACGTGTGCTCCTGTCACCAAAAGACAGAAAGGAAAAAAGTTCCTGCCCGGACCTGATGTCAGCATGGTATGAATAACCTGGCTGGAGATCCCTTTCCCCTCTCTGCTGGGGAAACTTAACCCTATCCTACCTGGGCTACAAGATAGGCTAGAAAGTTGTCAGGATCTTTGGGCTTAAAGCAATCCAGCATTTGTGTGTCTGGTCATTTTTTTTTTTTGTTTCTGTGGTGGTAGACAGTCAGGCATCCTTGAGGGTCCCTACTGGGGCTAATATTGTTTACAGTCTGCTCATCAGTGACGTGAATGGTGGGACAGAGGACAGAATACACTGTCAGCAAGCTTCAGGAATGGGGGGAGCACAAATTAGGGAAAGTAGACAGTGTATTGGAGGGAAGGAAAAAGGCTGCTCATCAGAGGGACATCAAGAGTTTAGAGAGATGAAGTAACAGAAACTTCATGAAGTTCAGCAGTAGCTAAGACCTGCTGGGGCAGAGTGAGCCCCATGTGTGGAACAGCATTGTGTGAGGGTTGGCTAGCTACGTAACAGTTTCACAGAAAAATACTAAGGGCCAAGAAGAGGTTGAAGCTAGTGTCCAGTTGGACATGTTGAACAACATCAACTTGTGATGGTGAAGGCTTATCACATGCCAGGTAGCAGTTAAAATAAAAATACCGACAGATTAAGGAAAATGATTATTCTGCTGTCTGGGAGGCTTGTGAAGCTCCTCTTGCAGTGTTGTCTACTTCTGACACCTCCAGTAAGAGACAAGAATTGATGTGCTGGAGAGAGCCCTGTGGAGGGCCATTAAGATGTTCAGGGGATAAAAACGTATGAGACATGGAAGGATTGGCTGGGGGACTTGTGTTTGTTTAGGCTTGAGAAGAAAATGCCAATGAACAACATGATTTCCATGTTGTACTACCTAAGTAAACATGTTAGAGGGAGAAGAGTAGTCAGGATCTTCAGAGGTTCATAGGTGGGCAGCAAGAGCTGCAGGCTGCTGCACAATAGGTCCTGGTTAAACAACAGGAAAATGTTTTTCACCATGAGGGTGGTTTAACACTGGAGCAGGTTTCTTGGAGAGGCTATGACATCTCCACCCTTGAAGACTTAAACTCAACCAAAAAGGCAACAGCAACCTGATCTAATGTAGGCTTAAGCCTGCTTTGAACACAATGTTGGATTAGCTGACCTTCAGAGGGTCCTTCCAATATTATACACAGTTAGTGTATAATATTATGGAAGACATTTAACAGGACCTTTGTTGAAAGTTGGAAAGTAATCTTTTCTGCTCAAATTTTATGTGTGACAGTGTACTGGATGGCTTCCTTCTGTGATTTCTGATCATAATTTTGTTGTTTATTTTTCCAGGTTGATTCTGAATATCTTTGCCCACTAGGATTTTGTACTGTGGGCTGGTTAAGCTGTGGTTGATTAGTTATATACACTGTCAAATCAAAACAGTCCTTTAAACTGCAGTGGATTTGGAACCCTATTTTTACATTTGCTTTTATGTTAAAGAAAAAGAAGAAAAATTAAACAACAAAAGATCTCTTAAAGTTAGTATTGAAAAAGACAGGTTGCTAAGTTCTTTTTTTTTATATTCCCTTTTAGGATCCAGATGGAGTCCAACGGAAAGAGTCAGCTGCTTCACCAGCACATGCATGTGTTCGTCCTACAAGAGTGGTATCATCCACCTCTGAAGAGGAGGAAGCATTTACAGAGAAATTTCTAAAAATTAATTGCAAGTACATCACTAATGGCAAGGTACTCAGTCGTTTAGGTTTTACTGTATGGGATGTAGAAATGAAGTACATTTAAACCATTAACATACAATAAAATTTAGTTACTGATAGGTAGATGGATCAACTTACACACCTATGCATGTGTGCAGTATATTTGTTTTTCTAATTCAGTTTCCTTTGGATTCCCAGACCACTTGTTTCTTAGATGTCAAGTTAATTCAGTTAATATGCATTTAACCTGTGGCAGACTTTCCCCATACTGTTAAGGGTTTCTCTTGTGTTGTGGGAATGAGGTCTGTTTGTTCCTTGTGTCAGTATCTCTCAAGTGGTTCTCTTCACTTACAGTGGGGAAGGACATGCTTTAAACTATAAGGAAGTATGTAGTTGGGTAGCTTCGCTTCCATTTCCCTAATGCAGAACAGCGTGAGCAGAAATAACTTCCGATTCTGTAAACAAACACTTCTGTATTGGGTATAGTATGGTAAAAACTTGGGGTTTTTTGAAGCAGTACTTAAAATTCTCTGTTGTTAGCAGAAACACCTCCAACTTAGTGGCACTTAATTACCTTTCATTCAGCTCCTAAGTGCATAAGTCTTGTGCAAATTTTTAGGGACTGAGATAATGTCAAAAGACTTTACCTCAGAACACTTCAGGGAAAAACCAAAATATATTGCTCTCCCATCCCACAGAAAAATTACTATTAGATAATTTAGTCATGAAAAATCATGCCTTGACTCAAGCTGAATGAGTGCAAAGAAACTGTACTTCCTCCTTCACCTGAAGCTTGGGTATGTGCTTAGAAATGCTGCTGATTCCATGTTACTCAGCATTAGGTTTGCAGATAAGTTACACTAATGATAAACAGATTAGTGAAAATCTCCTAAAACTGCTTTTTAATTTTTTTAAATTTTTTTGATAGTGGAAAGGATTGCAGGTCTGTGTATGTCTCGAAGCTTTTTGACAGTATGTGTATGTTGGCAGAAGCTATCATGTGTCTTAGAAGTTGGTAAGACAAGTACTGGAAAAGTTTTGTTTGTTACTTTGTTCTAGTTTGCAGTTAATTTGTTTCACACTTTGAATTCTGTCTCTAGCTGACCTTAGGATGATCCTAGACAAATCATTACTTCTCAGTTTTAAGTCCTCTGATGTGGAGGAATTGTGAACTGTGAGCCTTTGTTAGAATTTGGCTGTACTGGAAAAATATATTCTAGGGCTAAAACTTATAGCATATTATTTATGTGCCATAATTCCTCATCAGAATGTTATCAGGAGTGTTCACAGCATCTGCCTTTGACTATTTCTTTATATCCTATTTCTGAAGAGCTTCAAGGAGAATTCTATTTCTAAAGAGTTGTATAATCCACTGCAGTATCAGCCCATAGTTGGAGAGGTGGGTGGGGAGAGAAATGGATGTTAACGTGCTCAGATTGTGTGCCAGATTTCGTAAATTTGGCATGTAATTTAGCTTTTGTCATGTGTGGTAGGAATGTCCTCTGGCATGTTTTATCTTCTCCTTGATACATTTCGTGATTAATTTTCAGATGTTTTCTGGAGAAAGCTTAAAAGATTCATCTTCTGTTCCCCACTCTAGAAGTGATTTTGAAGCTCACTGATGACTGTTTTATAGGGCTTTAGGTGTGAATTCAGTCATCACTGTGATGCTCACAAACTAAAATCTAGTGAAAACCTCTTTTTTTTTTTTTTTTTTTGTGTTTAATTTACACAAGAGGACTTGTGTTAAGATAAGACGGTCTCACTTCTCAGTTTTCAAGACTGCTTATTCTGTATGTGTTTGGAGTTGGTTTTAGTCACATGTGTGATTTCCTGGACAAGTACACAGGAATTCTGAGATGCAGTGGCTGGAACCTGGAAACATTTGCTCTGTTGTAATATTTGCTCTCTTGTTACCTGGTTATTGCTCTCTTGTTACCTGGTTACCTGGTTATTTGCTCTCTTGTTACCTGGTTACTGTTAAGAGACAGAATGTTGGGCACAGTTAGAAACAGGGTGGTGTGAATATGCCACATCCTGGTCAGACAATAAATCAATGTACTGCAGAGTCACATCTTAACTCACTGTTGTTGCATATGTAGGCATGCCCTTTCTTGCAGCCACACTATTTGCTGCTTTTGTAGGAGAGTGTGCTGCTCTGGTTTTTCATTCTTTACACTGTTCATTGGAGGCAGCAAAAGGTATCTTAAAACCAAACTGATAGAGGAGCTTTGAAATTGTTTGGTTTTATGCTTGCTAGTTTACTTAACTTGTTTTGAAAAGTAGTAGGTAAAGGAAAATTACTGAGGCTTAAAAAAACCAAAACCACCAACCTGGAAATACAGGCACAAAACACATTGTTCATGAAGTGAAAAGGACACTGACAAGGTTAAAAAATTCTACAAGGAACAAATAATAAAATTAAATTATCTGTATGATAAAAGCTTCATAAATCATGAATCACAGGTTTTTTGTTCTAACTTGTGTATTCAAGAATGTAGTGGAATTATTTAGAGGTAACTTCTGTTTGAAAACTGGTTGTCAGAGAAGTCCTTTCAAACCCTCTTAGAAGTGTGTTTTACTGAACTGCCTAATCTTAATGTTTGGGCTTACCAGTGTCATAAAATTTGGCTCTAATCTTCCCTTTACAATGATTGTTTGAATTTCCTATCTCAGTTATTGGATAGGATTTAGAGCTCCCACTTTAAGGAACTTCAATGGAAAGTTGTTACTACTGATTCACAATTGAACAATCTGCATGCACATGCAGTTCAATCTACTTTCAGTATGTGTGGTTTTGCTTATTTGGTTTAATATTTTCTGGACAGGCCTTAAGACTGAAGGGATCTCTTTAGTAACCTAGTATGTCCACATGGTTTTCAGTTATAAAAGTGGCTCAGAATTTCTCTTTGAGGCCGTTAAATCTGAACTTCACCTACATAGACATTTACTTCATGTCTTTAGAATCTGTTTTACATACAGGGAACTTTAACTTCTGTAAGTGAAAATTTTGGGTCATTTTGGTCAAGAACCAGAACTTCCTGTAACAGTATAATGCTGAACTACTTAGTAGCTATATGCAGAGTCTAATTTTTACTTCAGTTTAATTGACAGTGTTTTTGATGCTTTTTACCTCAATAGCTAGTAAGAAGGATGGTCTAAGAGAAACTAGTCACTGATTATTTGGTGGAGAATGTCCTAAAAAACTGTTTCGCACAGTCTTCTATCAACAATTGAGCTGCTTATAGACTTTTTAAATTCTCTTTTTCCACAGGACTAAAAAAACTGGAGATTAGCGCAAATGCTGGCCAGGTATACTGGAGTCATGTAAGAGTTTGTAGTATGCATACTATTGCCCAGTCTTTTGCTTATGCTTGTACACAGATTTGCTGATCTGTCTCCTACAAATAATTTTTTGAAAATATTTTGAAATTGAATTTGTATAAAGTCAAATACCTGTTTCTGAAATGTTCAACAAATATTTGATTACCGTCAAAGGGTTCTGTGCTGAGGACACAGGATAACAGCATGACCTCAAAGGAGAAGCTGGGCTCATCTTGTTTTGAAATGGTTAGGTGAGGGCATAAGAGGGCTTTACTTCGTAAGTAAGCCCCCGTGCTGTTCTTTACTTTGAAGAGTATATTCACACTGAAAATATTTTCAGGAGTTCAGGCAGGCTAAAGAGAAGCTTTGGAACTTTCTTCATGCTCCAGAAGCAAGGAACCAAGAAAAAGTGAGCAGACTGTAGGCTATCAGTCATCTTCAGTGCTTGTAAGATATCAGAGCAGGGCAGGTTATCACTAGGTTTTTTACTTCTGGCGTCAGTGTTTTTATCCATTTCTATGTATTTTGTAGAACAACTGTGACGTCTTCTCCCATAGTGCATGATGTGTATGAGTAATCAGAAAAGTCAGTTCAGAACCTTGAATAAGTGTATGGTACTAAAATGCTCAAAAGTTCATTACCAGCTTACTCTGAGATGATAGTCCTGAAGTATATGTATTGTAGGAATGCTAACATAGAAGTCTGATCCATAATGGCAAACCAACAAGGAAATGAAGTTTCAGGTACTCTTCTTTAAAGACAATATCTTTGTTTATGCAGAACTGTTCATGTAGTAACTGTGGGCCATATCAGATAACTCGTGATCCAGAAATACTGTACTGGTCTGCCTCCTATCTTTCAAACAGATAACAATGAAATAGGTCATATTTTGCTGAGGTGCGATAAATCCAGTGTTTTCAAAATACCTGTATAATCTTTCAATTGCTTATAGTTGTTGCAAGTTAAGTGTTTGATCAGCCTCTTAGTCAAGTACACATAGAAGTCTGATAGTTCCAAAGGTTTAATTCTCTATTTGTTTATCAGTGTAATCAATTTTAAATAAAATTACATTTTCAGAATAATTTTTATGCTTTTACCTATTCATGTTGAGGGTTTCTTCTAAGACCAAGATAAGCAGCTTTTAGATTTCTAGCTCTGTCTTAGGTTGAGGCTGCAGCATAGGCTTTAGAATCTTCCATACGTGTCAAGGACAATTGCCAGTTCTACTGGTTTAGGATTTTTTTGCCATCAGTCAGGTCATTGTCAGATTGTTCTAAGAAGCTTCCATTTACAATAGAAGGTCTTTTAAACTTGTTTTCCTTACATAGTCAGTGGTCTTGAACACTCCTTTGGCTGAATGCTTGCCTGCAGATAAATTATATCTACTGTTCCTCTGTGTCTGAGTCTAAACACCGCAAGGTACTGTACAGTTTCTTTAAACATCCTCAAATTTGACCTGGAAACAGACTTTTGTCCTGGATATTATGACGTTTCTTTACAATACTGACAAGGCTGGCCTATGGAGTTTGGGAGAAGTTGGTATTTGCTGAACTGCTGAAAATGAGGCTGAAACAAGATATCTGAAATGTGTAACTGGTTCTTCATACACAGTATTTTAACGTTGTGACTCTCTAGGGTTCAGATAAACAATGTAAAATTGACTTATGAAACTTTTAACTTATTTTGCGATAAGATACTCTTTAATCAATTTTTGACTTGGACTGCCAGCGGAAAGCAGTCTTTAAACTTGCTTTTGAGAGCACAGTTAAAGCATTGGGTTTTGTTTGTTAAATAAAATCAGGGACCTTCTTGACATGGGTGACATGTCAGTTGTGACAGTTCACCCCTTGATAGAAAAATGTCATCTCCTTTTATTGCCTCAAAAATTCAGCATTTCCTGTGTAGTTAATTTATCAAGGAAGGTTCATGAAATGGTGAACAAAAGACGACAAATTCTTAGCCTGGAAATGAAGAGTTCTTGATTCAATAAACTTGATTTTATGGTTTGCTTCTATTGAGTAACACATAATTTTAGAAGTTTGTGTTGAACATTTAAATCCTTCAGCTAGATAAGTCATACAGCCTTACTGTTGTGGAGGGTTTTTTGTCTCTCTGGCCTTGACTGTTATGAAGATCCACATGCAACATAGGGGCAGTGAAAGAATAGTATAGAATATTTCAGATTACAACAGTCATCTAGTCCAATTACCGTCAAGTCTGTGGCCTTGACTTCTCTGGATCAGATCTGGAGAACATTAATAGAAGTCCACTTTCATGTGTGGTTCATTAATGGAAAAGCTCAGATTTAGAAATGAAGCTGCTTATTTGCATTATGTACTGAATTTACTGATGTTGTACTAGTTTAAAGAGAAACAATTATTCTGAGTAGACTCATTGACATTTGCAGTCCAAATGTATATTTTTGTTGATGGTCATCCTCTTGGAGTTCCTTTTTTGCACCTTTGAAGTCTTGTTTCCAAAATACAGTGCCAGGAAGGAAATGCTAGTGACAATTTTGTTTCAGTGTCTTAACCACCTTGGATTTATGTAAATAGTTTCTGCTGAATTAAAAGTCTTTGTACTCCAAAAGGCATGTATAAAACCTGATTAGGCAGTGAACAATTAAGAGGACTTAAGTACAGATGCTTGAGCTGCTTTTGAGACTGTCTTTATTTTTCTGTGATAGTGATACCATTTGTCATTGCTGTAGACTTTAATACTGGTTTTGGTTTGGTTTGGTGTGTTTTTTCTTTTTTTTTTTTTTGGTAACTTGCAATTTTCTGCTCACTATTATGGCATCTTTTTTTTCTCCTGTGAAGGTCATCAACCATCACAGTGCTGGGAACAAATTAATGTAAATGGGAAGGATTGTAGTTATATTTCATGCTGTGCTGATATGTCTTAAAACAAAACTGAAAACATTCAATCACCCCCAGTACACAATGTTTGTAATTACTGTGAACATTTTATCAGTGAACTGGATATTTATTCAATTCCTGATAGGCTTCAGCAGCACATGAAGCTACACTTCGATGAAACTTGCACAAAAGTTTTGAATGTCTTTCTAAATTTGTAAAGTCCTTAGGATTCAAGATCTGTAACTGTGAAGAATCACTATCATACAGTTTAAAGCTAGATTTCCTCCAGTTCATAGTTTTAGCTCAAACTCTACCGTTCTAACAGTTTAATGAGTTTCTTTAGCAGGCAGTTGGTGGTATTTGCATGTGTTACTAACATTAAAAAAAAAAAAAAAAAAAAAAAAAAAAAAAAAAAAAAAAAAAAAAAATCAACATATTGTGAATTGGTACCTGTATTGTGTAAGAACCCTACACCTCATAGTATATCATCTTTCTTTAAACATTTTCATACTAGGAGTTTAAAATCTAATTGTATTCATGTACTGCAGCAGTATCATTGTGATTAAATCCATCCAAAGCTGCATCTTGATGCAGCTGCATCTTTAAGAATTGTTAATATTTTTAATCCGGTTTCATTCTTTAAATGTATTTGTCCAATCAGTCATCAGGTTCATAAATTAGAATAACTAGTATTGGATACTGCTGTTGGCTTTGTGTAAAGAAAATGAAGATAAATGACAGTTTTTGAAGACATTTTTTTTTTTCTCTCTCTCTAATTAAAAAGTAGAAAGAGAGAAGCATTGAGTCAGGTTTTAGACAACACGTGAAGTTTCTTGCAAAACTAGAAATAAGCCCTGTGGTTATCTGGGAAGGATGTATCTTTACCTCAGAGAAGCTGCCCAGCATATCCTTTAGGATGCAAGGGTTTCTCCTTTTTTTTTTTTCTTTTTTTCTTTTTTTTCTTTTACTCTTAAGTAGTTGTGAGGAACAAAACTGTTTTCTTTTGGGAAAGTAGGTGGCATTAATTTGCTTCCCCAGAAAAATGGTTGTTTCTAGATAACTGCAAAACACAAGAAACTGTATAAGGTTGCTTAAATATAAATATGCTTTAAAAACAAATTAGAAAACACATTTTCCTAGAAAAAAACAGAGAATAAGCTTAAATACAAAGGAGAAAATTTACCACTTCTTTTCCCTCTCATTTTAGGGTACGGTCAATGGTGTGCTGCTAGTGACTCCAAATAATATAATGTTTGATCCTCATAAAATGGATCCTCTGGTCCAAGAGAACGGCTGTGAAGAGTATGGCATCATGTGCCCAATGGAAGAAGTGATGTCAGCTGCTCTGTATAAGGAAATTGTGGACAGCAAAATTAAGGATTCATTAACCATGTAAGATAGAATAGTATTTATAAAGCATTGAGTAAATATGAACTTTAGCCATATTGCTGACCATACAAAACTATCAAACCCATTTTCTTTTGTTTTCCTTTTTTAAGAACATCAAAGTTTGACTTGGAAAAGATCCTTGAGAACATGTTTTACCTTAAGTTCTCACATACTACATAGAATAAATCCTCTTCCATTTATATGGATTTTAATTTTCTCCAATAGCCTCTCTTAAAAATTGGTGCATAGCAAGAGGTACCACACCACTTCCTTTGCCACTTCCCCACTATGAAAACAGTAACAGATGTGTTTGATTCTTCAGTAATCTAAAAACTGATATACAGAATAGAGAATTCCAACTTAAACAGCTTTAACAATCTTTGTTGTTTACTGTCTTCCACTTGCTTCTCAAACTCTTGTTGCTGTGATAAACTGTCATAAGACTGATTTTTTCTGAGATTCATTTATATTTTTATGGAATTAAGAGTGTATTTTTTCCCTTTCTGGCTAGGGGAGGAACTGCATATTTGCCTTTGGATGCAACCTTGTTTGGGTGAACAGAGTGGATTTTGGTCAGTGATCTTTAATCACTGCTATTTGGCATGGTGGTCATTTAAAAGTGACTTTAAACAGAATTATGGAATATCTCTGTTTCATTCTGTTGCCCAGTTTTTAGACTGTCCTCAGAAATATGATAAATTCTAACATTAAACCCAAAAAGGATTTTAAAACTTTAAAAGAATAATGTCACCTTTACCTATCACAGCCCATAAAGCACAAACATTTGCAGACTGCCTTGACTATCTAACTGCAGAGAAGTGGACTCCTTAATCAAGGTAGAATTCTCTGTAAGTATGAGAGAATAAAGCTGTTTGCCTAATGTGCAACTCTTGAAAAATGCAACCATTTTAAGCAAGGTGTAAAGATACTCAGTAACTCAAAAAAATGCCTTTTTACATTTCTTGCAGGTAATATGCTAAGCACATCTTTCTTGATAATCTTAAATATCTGGACACCCAGAAGAACTAACTTGTCGTACCATTTTTAAGCTCAGATACAGCAGAGACCTAGTATTAAACTGGTATCTTGTCATGGTTTTATTTCCTGCCTGAAGTAATGTGTTTCTTGAAAGAGCAACTAATGTTTGTATTACTATAGTAGTAGTACTTTGGGGGCTTTTGATGTAGAATGCTGATGCCTTCAGCGTGATTGCTTTCTGGAAGTTTATTTTCCAGAGAGAGTTTTAAAAAGTTTCTTGTAGTTCCTAGTTCAGCTGATGCATAGTGCAAGTAATGAAATTTTGAAAATTAGATGATCCTTTTTAATTTACCTGTTTGAATCATAACACTGCAGTTGCAAAACAAGTCTTTTTCCTAGCATGTTTAGTTTCTTAATGACTTAAAAATTTACCTTCCATGCCCTGTTGACTTTTGTGCTCTTGTAGCATTTTTTGGTTTGTTTTGTTTACAATATAAATTCATATTGAATGAAAACCTGTCTAATAATAAAAGGTCACACTGTGTGTTCAGAGCTCTGTATGTCCAATTTGATTCATCTTTCTTGTCAACTTTATAAACTATTACATGGAATACTAACTTCTTGTGTTTTCTTTGGTCCCAGCATTTTTGTGCCTTAATCTTATCAAAATTTGAGGAATATTTGTAAATCTCAGGGAAAATAAAATTTGAATTTCCTAATTTGGTAACCAGAATTCCCAACAGCTACATCTAGATCTGACAAGACCTGTGTGTCTCATGGTATTTGAGACTTAAATCACATTTTCCCACTATTTGTGTTTTTTTTTAATATTCCACTGTTATAATCAACCCTCTTCCTATCCCACTTTTACCAACTGTCAAACCTGCTTAAACTTGGAAAAACAATCTGAATACTGAAGATTACTGATATATTGGAAACTGATCACAGAACTGATGGATTCTTTGCTGCTTAAAACTGCAGCTTCATGTTATATGTTTTCTATATATAAACTACAATCTATGCTGAAACAGGAAAAAATTATATCTGAAATATAGAGATTTTTCACAGACTTCATGAACCGTAGTTTGTACTTGTCAAAAAACACCTATTACTAGCATAATCCTGAAAAATTAAGGTAATACCCCAGGCTAGAAGGTGATAAATCTTGAACTGAACTTTGTAAGCAGAATTAGACATCAACACAAGCTTTTAATATCAGCTTCATGTTAACACTTGGATAAGAGGATGCTTATGCTTTGCAAACATCCTGAATTTTTGTGATGTCTCAGTGATGTCAGTAATATAACCTAACTGAATAAAAAGTTTTGTAGAAATGTGGAGTGGATTTATCCTTCTTCAAGATGAGAGAATTAAGGTATGAGCTTCTTAAAAGCATTTGACATAGGTTATGGAAGATATCGCATGCTTGTGGTAGCAAGGGTGTTGGCATTGAGAACTCTAGTCAAAAGTATGATTAAACATGAGAAATTTATGAAGACTGTACTGCTCAGGTTTTTTGACAACACTTGAAAAGCTTGAGTCATGTAGTTATAGTTCAGTCATACTGTGAGTTTTGCATCATTAAGTTACTTTATTGTTCCAACATGTTTACAGTTCCCTTGTAGTCCTCCTCTTCTGAAACTCGTAGAAATTCTTGTTAGCTTATTTTGAAAGGCAGGTTTGAATAAGATTATTTCCTTTGGGGAAATTAAGTTCTTTTATGCTTTCTTTTTTCTTACATTAGTTATGAACATTTGATGTCTGCTCTTCATACAATGAACAAATTGGGATTTATTTTGACTAACAGTGGTAACCTCAAAGTTAGGTACCTGACTGGTGAAGAAACTAATCACTGTTAGGTATTTCCCATGGGCCTCTACCATCTACTTGATGGTTCTTGCTGTTCTGCATTGACCGACTTAGTTAATGTTAGACCAAATGATTTCTGCCATTCATTTACCACTGAGCTAGGTGTCAGCTTCATAATAGTTGGATAGGACTATACAATTGTACTGGTGTCTTTGGTAGACAAATCTTAAAGGATTTTGGAGGGTTTCCATCTTTAGATATTATGGTTATGTGTAGCTTTTTGTAGCTTTTTGTTGTTTTTCCTGTTTTTTTATTTTTACACTGTAAGCATCTCAAACAATCCTGTTGGCTTTATAGGAGAGCTTCTACTTAAAAAAGTAATGTCCTGAAGTTGGGAAATCTGTCATGCAGGCAAAAGGTCTGCCATAAGCTTACTGTTACAAGAACATATTTTATGCTTGTTTCTTACAGCTGATGCTCTGGATTAAGTTGATTTTAGTTTTGGGGGTTTGGTTTTGTTTGGTGGATTTTTTTATAGCACCCTAAAATTTTTTTCAACATTAAACAAAACATAGTGAAGAAAAGAGCTGGAAAAATCACCTGCTTATAACATTCTTATTTGTTCAACAGAGATGTAGAGCAGCTGTCTGTAAGGGAACTTTGCCATTCCAAGAAGGTTGCAAAGAGCAATACAGATGAAATGGATTCCAGGATTCGGGATACAGGCAACGACAGCGCTAGTACTGCCCCAAGGAGCACAGAGGAGTCTCTTTCAGAAGATGTCTTCACAGAATCAGAACTCTCTCCAATACGTGAGGAACTTGTTTCTTCAGATGAGCTTCGACAAGACAAATCTTCTGGAGCATCGTCAGAATCTGTCCAAACAATAAACCAGACTAGTGCTGAATGTTTAACGATCACTTCAGACTCAAATGAAGCTGCCAGTGACTTAAAACCTAGTGCCGAAATGGTTGTAAATGTTAAACAGTTTGGTACTCACGGCTTAGGTTCAGAAAGTGCTGAAATGTCTCTAAAGGAGGGACAAGAACCTGGTGAAAATGTTGCATATGTCCTCCAGCAGCCTTTGCAAGGATCACATGGTAGTGAAGAACATGATAAAGAGAAAGTGGACAACAATCAAGATTCCTCACTAGGAAAAGAACTAGGAGAGCGTAAAGCGGGAGAGGAATGTCCGTGTTGTGAAGATACCACTGAATCTGAGAAGGAGACAACTAGCAAAGGAAAACTAGTGAGAGAGCGAACGCAAGACTCTGAGACAGAAGTTGAGGAACTCCGCAAACTCTGGAAGACTCACACTATGCAACAAACCAAACAACAAAGAGAAAACATGCAGCAGGATTCACAAAAAGCAATTAGTCAGAAAACTGTAACTTCAGGAGATGGGCAATTAGAAGGTAAGTTGATATTTGTGTATTAGGCTTCAGACTTACAATGTATCTCCCTCAACTCATCACAATTTTTGTGGTTTTTCATTCTGTAGAACACATGTCCCTATATGTTGCTTATACTTCTCATTTGCTTGAAGATATACTCGAGTTATAGTTTATATAGAATATTCTCAGGTAACTGAAAACATGAACGCTTTTTTTACTCTCATTTTTTATCACATATTTCTGATTGTATTAAAACACAGTATCTTTGTATGAGAGATTTAAATGAGCCTGTAAAATTAGATCCATGACAGTCACTGTAGAGCTCAAAATTAAAAATTTGCCTTAGCAGTCAATTAAATTTTGGTCCTACTGTATGTGCGTAAGGATGAATTTCAGGGAATTTATTTCATCTTATAGCACGTCTACCTTGTGGTTAAGGTTTATGACTTGAACAATAAACACTGGAGGCTTAACACTGATACTTTCAGAACTTTGTTTCACTGGCATCTTGTCATACTTTTGTGCTGAATAGAACAAGGTTGAGCACACAAAACCCCCCATATCTCAGGATAAATAAGAGCTAGGTGGTAAAAAACTACTGCTACGAATACGGGGAACAGCTAGCTTATTTCTTCGATTACCTTGACTCTTCTGCAAAGATCAGGCCTTAGAATTGTTAGTTGGAAGTCTATTGAAGTTACTCAATTCAAATAAAAAAAGAAGTCCTATCTTTAAAGATGTTTCTGTGTGTGTTTGATTTTGCTTTCTAAAAAATTCATAGGTCACTTTCTGATACCTTGCCATTTTAATAATGGAGAGAAATTGTTTTAATTGTGCAATATTTTGGGGGCTAGAAAGAAGAAATCTATGTCTGTCACAAACTAAAAGATTATACGTGAAGTTCATTTGAAGGTGAGATTGTTTATTAATAACTGAAAGTTGAGGTTGTGTTGAATAGAGGTATATTCTTCAGTTGACAAATTCAACTTCAGGATCTGATACAGTTTGGGGTTTTTTTACTCATTCTGTTGAGAAAGTAACTGAACTTTGAAATTCGAAGCAGATTAATAGTTGTATTGTTCTGTGATAATTTTGACTTTTATGCCAAAATCTCAGAGGAAATCCTCTGACAAAAATGTCAGCTAGCAGTAGTTGCCAGTTGTGACTTAAATTTAAGCACAAGTGTTCTTTGTGACAGTAGCCACTTTTTAAAAAATAATTAAATATTATTTGTAAGTCAGTTGTATTAGGTGCTTTATTTTTCGTTTCCTAAAAGATTGTATAATTGAGTAACACTGCATGTTTTTCATACAGAATGATCCGTACAGTCACAGAATATGTACTTACTAATCAAAATAAGTGTCTGCATACAGTCAGACAGAGGGGTATTGGCTAGAAACCTTCTGCATGTGGTCTTACAGCCTCACTGAAGGTTGTGGAGTTAAATTAGGAAGAAAAATAATTTTAAAATAATAATTTTTTGAGATTTGTGCTGATGACTTCAGTTGGAATTATTGTATGTTTCTTATTTTTGCATGTTATATTAGCAGAATGCAAACTAAATTATTAATACTTCTCAATCTAAATAGATTTGGTTAAGCTTCTACTGGCTTTGTCTACAGGCAAGTTTAAATAGAGTCAAGGTAAAAGCATAGATCTATTGTTTAACTCTTGAAGGTCCCCAAAGAGTAAATATGACAGGTCTATTAACAGTAGATCACTAAAAACCACTAGGTCATTAAAAAAATTGAGGCACTGTAAATACTAATATCCTGTCTATTGGTCAAAAACTCTGAAGTAGTCATACTATAAGTTTTGTATCATTGCGTTACCTAGATAGGTCTTTTTCTCCTGCAGAAGACTTAGTTGACTGAGTGGACTGACTGTACTGACTGGGTTGACTTTATTTTCTTTTGTGGGAGTTTAGAGTGTCTAGATTTTTGGGAACTACCTCTTGTTGATCTTCACAGAGGTCAGATGTTTTCAAGTTTGGTATTAATGATCTGTTTGTCTTGAATGTTGAACAGGTGATGCAATGCAATTTGATAACTGTGTGTAGTCTAGAATAGCTAAAAAGTCCTCCCTTGGAAGGAATTTTTTTTTTTACCCAGGAGACTCTTATATTCTCTTCTGTTTTTACAGAGACATTTAACCACTGGACTGAAATAAAAGCTAAATGTAGTTGATACTTTGGAGAAGTTACACTGGTCTATAGTTTTGTGTATATATAAACAAGCTGAAATCTCATTAAAGATAACATGTCTGTTTGCTGCTTAGTTACCTGTATATTGGCCAAGATTGTAAGGAAGAAAACGCATGACATACAATAGCCATTGCTGAAATATTTTTTTCTGATGAATTCTGTATCAAATGTACCAAAATATATTGGAGAGCATAGCAAGAAAAAGAGCATCCTAAATAGTCCTTTTGAGATCTGGGGGCAGGGCTAAGTTGTTTGGTTTTGTTCTCTCTGCTAGCCAGAACTAAATCTCACTCATTTTCCTTTTTAAGTTATGGTACAAATCCCACTTCTCTGCCTGTTTCAGAGAAGTTCTAGACTGCTGTATCTGAAGGACCAAAATTCCAAATATCAGATCATTTTAAGAATTCTTATTTATTACTGCCACAACTTTTGTGTGCCAGTCCTATGAAAGAGAGATTTTTGTTTGTTTTAGGTTCTCTTTGTTTTGGGTGTTTGATCTGACAATTTACATTTGAGGTTACAGATATATAAACTATGTCTAAATCATGGATATTATGACTATTTGTACCATACACTATACTGCAGATATAATTTTAAAATATTGTAACTGAAAATTAGGAGGCACACATTTAAATATTTACTGAAAAAAAAAAAAAAACATTGTTCTATAATTTATCCAGACTTTTATGGTGAAAATCTGATTGAGAAAAAAAATACAGTAGAGGTGTTTATAGATCAAGAAGGTGATGTTTTTTGTGATTAGTGTATCTGTAGTCTACATAGAGACTGAAGGAGAGCTTCAGCTGTAAAGAAAAGATGAGTGTCCTAGAAAATTGGAACTCTGTATGTACATGTAACACTAGAGGTAGGCTAAATCTTTTGTTGTCATAGCTGATCATAATAACTTTTAAATTTGTATTATCCTTCCTTGCTTTAAAGAGCCTGTTGTGACTTTCTAGAATTTGGGCAATTAATCTAGAAATAATTTTTGAAAGGCATCTTCCTTTACCTTGTGCTGATTTGACAATCCAGACCTTGAGGGTAATCATATATTTCTATAAGTTCAATTAAATACACTGCTGTAGGGAAAAATTCCATACCAACAGAATCCAGTATAATTCATCCTCATACCTTTGAAGTGTTTGATATAGTTAACAAATTAAAATTCATCTCAATCCTCTATAGTAGTGCCAGAACTTTTTAAAATTAAAAGTAACTAATGAACATATGTGAGTAAGGCCTAAGTACTTATTTAACACTATCTTTTTGCATGTATATGGAGTATCTTTTTAACAGTGGGAGGGATGTCTGGTGCAGTGTTGAGGGATATGCATTGAGAATACCTTCTGAAATACTTACAAGCATGGATGAAAGACTGTTGTGATCTGAGGTTGGAAGCAGAAATGAATGTTAGAATTATTCACATGTGTTCTACTCTGAAGTTAATTCTTCTGATGCAATTTAGCTATCAAAAAGAACAGGTAATTATTACTACCTATGTTAGCTCATCTCCTATTACGTATGTATATATACATCCTGTGTACCTGTATTGACTAATAATTTTGTTAAGCTCTTTTGTACATTGTGGATAGCTTACTTTTTCTTTACTAATAGGTTTTTCTTTTACAAAAGAGAAAAGACGACATCGATCTCACAAGTTTCTGCGTCTCAGGGTTGGAAAACCCATGAGAAAAACATTTGTTTCACAAGCAAGTGCATCAATGCAACAGTATGCACAGAGGGATAAAAAACATGAGTACTGGTTTGCTGTTCCACAGGAAAGGTAAGAAGGAGGTTGACTATAAAAATCTAACCCTAATAGGTCTTTGACCTTTTATTTTTCTTCACCATGCAAAACTTTTCAGTGACAGTATCTGCAAAACAACACAAAAAAGTCAACAGCTGAGGGTATTAATGATTGGCTTGTAATTAATACTGGAATACATTAACCATGCTGAAGTTTTACTGATTTACTTGAGTTAGTTCCAGGTTCAGCCAGTAGTTTCTCCTGGTTTCTTATTTTGGCTTGTGTTTGTAACAAGTGAATAATGAAAGAAGGATTCAAGTAAGTGGTATCTGGTGAAGGAAGTGAGTTCTGCAACAAAGTGTTTATTGTCATTATCTGTGCTTCCCATTATTTGGAAATTTTCTAAAAATTCTCTCTACTTCTTGAAGCTCTAAATTCAGAAGAGCTAGCTGGGTTCTTTTGTCTTACCTTCATACATGGAACACAAAACTTTTCCAAGTTTTGTGGAAAACGTATCTAATGGAAAAATATATAAATTTTTTGCAGGGATTCAAAGACAGAGATATCTGTGCTTACTCACTGGTACGGTTTTGAAGTTTTAAATGATCTTTGCTGCTAGGAAACTGTGACTTATTTTCAAGTTGAATGTGATTTTGGGGGGTATTGGTGATTATTATAACCTTCTCGGAAGAGGGGGGTTAAAAAGAAAGAAACAGCAACGAAAAAACCTACCAGCTATCACCTTGTATAAATACCTACACACAATGATCAAGTCACTTTTCCATCTTTTCTTTTGAGCTGAATGGCATAGAATATCCAGCTGGGGTACTGCAGTTGAGGACAGATATGGATCAATTGGAGAGAGTCCAGAGGAAAACAGCAAGACTAATTAATGCCTAGAAAGTGTAACATATAAAGAAAATTAGAAGTAAGTGGGGTTCTTTAATCTAAAGGAGAAAAGGTGGATTACAAACATAAAATCATTTCATACTTAAATGCTGGCTTCCAGAAGAAAGGCAGTACTCTCTTTTTTTTGTGTCCACTGTGAATGGAGATGTGTAATGTGCTGAAACTACATCAAAATATTTGAGTCTTTCAACCGGGAGGATAGAGTCTACTAGCACATCACTAACCTGATTTTAAACATAATCCCTGTGACCCCTAGGTGGTGGAGGTTTTGCAGTTTCTTGAGACAAATGCCTGTCATTCTGGTATAGCTAATCCTGTCTGGGCCGGGTGATCTCTTGTGGTTACATTCAACTCAAATTTTCTTGTTCTATTCGTACCATAATTCATTTGAAAACAGATGTTTCACATGTGGCAATGATGTCTAGGTCAGCGGATTAAAATTATTGCTGTCTCTTTGGCTCATTTTCTAATGTAGTAGAGCAAGTACTTATCTTCAGCATAAAGCAGAGATTACTACCTATTTCAGAAGAAATAGTTGTTAATTTACAGTCTGTATCTGATCTTGGAAATTAGTCCACCTGTGAAGGGTTTTTCTCTGTCTGCATGGGGAATTAGTAATCTGTTCTTTATCCAGTGTGTGTCCTAGCACAAAAAGCTACATATGGTGTTAGTGGGGCGTTTGTTTTCTTAATTCAGTGTTAACCTTGCTGAGTGGTACTCTGCATAGGTCAAAATATTTAATGTCAACCCAGTTAGTTTTGTCACCTAATGGTAAGAAATTGAAAAAGTAGATATCTGACAAACTTGCATTATTTCAGTATTCTAAATCTCAAATGAGCCAGTGTAGGGAGTGTCTTGGAGTTCCTTAAACATTGTTTTCTTTACTTTAACTGCTATAATTATACATAATTTCAAGTTTTTAAGAAGTTTAAAATCAAGATTATCTTTTTTCATTTTCCTATGTGTAATACTTCGAAATTGATACCTTGTTCAGTGCATGAGGAGTCTGCAGCTTCTTATTCTTTGTCGTAGAACTTATCTAGCCTTATGCATCTGAAATGTTTTATTCTCTTTCAGAGCAAGATTTGTCTTTTTTCCCAAATACTGTTCTTCATGCTAATCCAGCATGCAGGTTCACTGTAGTATCTCTGAAGAAACATAAGGAAAATTCACACTCTTGTTAACCCGAGCCATAAAGCTCTAGCTCTAAAGTTGTCTTTTCCATGATGAAGCAATACTAGTGGATTAATTGTGTGTCCTCTTTCTAAATGCTTCATCTGTGCACCTACAGGAAATGCTTAAACACCATAGACTGACATCTATTAGGATTCTAAATAACCATTTTCTGATTTTGTAAGTAGTTTCATAAATAGTTAAAACTTAATCCTAGTATGAGTTTTTGCCCTGATACTTAAAAGAAACAAGTTGTGCAAATGGTTAAAAGCTATCTTTCAATTTTCCTTCAAAGTAGTAATGGCTTGTTGTTATTAGTTAATGCCAGTAGTACCAACTAGGTAACTGTGGCAAATATAGTATCTGTATACTATACAAAGTATATTTCTATACTATACAAAGTATAGACTGACATCTATTAGGATTCTAAATAACCATTTTCTAAGAATTTGGGCATTTTGTTCTTCCAAACTGGAGAACCATGGCATTTGTGGCAGATACCTTAACAGGAGGTAACTTTGTATATATACATATATATGCACACTTTCAGCCTTATTTCATAAAATCAGTGTTTTGATTTGGAAGAGACCTTAAAGATCATCTATTTCCACCCCCTGTGCATTGGGCAGGGACACCTTCCACTAGCCCAGGTTGCCCAAAGCCCCGTCCAACCTGGCCTTGAACACTGCCAGGGAGGGGGCAGCCACAGCTTCTCTCGGCAACCTGTGCCAGTGTCTCACTACCGGCACAGGAAGGAATTTCTTATTTACATCTAATTTAAATCTATTGTCTTCCGGTTTAAAGCCATTACCCTTTGTCCTATCACTATCTACACATGTAAAAAGTCCCTCTCCATCTTTCTTGTAGGTCCCTTTAGCTACTGCAAGGCTGCTGTAAGGTCTCCCCAGAGCCTTCTCTTCTTCAGGCTGAACAACTCCAACTCTCTGTCTGTCCTCGTAGGGGAGGTGCTCCAGACCCCTGATCATCTTTGTGGCCTCCTCTGGACTTGCTCCAACAGGTCCACACCCTTCTTATGCTGGGGTCCCAGAGCTGAATGCAGTACTCCAGGTGGGGTATCATGAGAGTGGCATAGAGGAGGAAAATCATCTCACCCAACCCGTTGGCCACATTTCCGTTGATGAAGCCCAGGATATGGTTGGCTTTCTGGGTTGCAAATGCACATTGCTGAATTCTGTTGAGCTTCTCGTCAACCAACACCTCTAAGTCCTCCTTCTCAGGGCTGCTTTCAAACCGTTCTCTGCACAGCCTGTATTTGAGCTGGGGATTGCCCTGACCCATGTGCAGGACCTTGCACTTGGCCTTGTTGAACTTCATGAGGTTTGCACAGGCCCATCTCTCAAGCCTCTCAAGGTCCCTCTGGATGGCACCTCCCTTCCCTCCAGGGTGTCATCAACAGACTTGCTGAGGGTGCACTCAATCCCACTGTCCATGTTGCCAGCAAATATGTTGGACACTGCTGGTCCCAATACTGACCTCTAAGGAACACCACTCACTGGTCTCCACTTATTTCCTCGTATCTATATTAATACTCAAAGTCTGTAGTTTTGGTTACGTGCCTTTAGAGTGTTCAGCTCGTCTTCATGGATGAGGAAAACAGACAGGCAGACATTTTTAAATTGCAATTTTGTTTATGTTTTTATATAACTTTTTATTAAAAAAATTATATTTGTGTTTTATTTTGGAAGTTATTTCGATTGTAAACAGAGGTTTTCAGTGGGACAAAAGTGGTTGAAGGGCCTTACTTTTATATGAAAACACAGCTAGTTAGTTGCCAACTTGTTTCCTCTTTTTCCTCCAATGTCTGCTTCATATAATTAAGAAAAAAAAAACAACTAAATAGCTTTTTTCAAATGTATCTTAATATTTAGTAAAACATGAAATAGTAAGTATTTTCATTTTAACCTTAAATACTTAATTATTAAACGTGTCCCAAAAGATCACAAACTTACCTTATTTTATTTTTCTGTATCATTACTTGACTTCTCTAGGACAGATCACTTGTATGTCTTCTTTATCCAGTGGAGTCCAGAGATATATGCAGAAGATACTGGGGAATCTGTTCGGGAACCTGGATTTATAGTGGTAAAAAAGAAGGAAGAGCCTGAAACTAGTGAAGAATCTACTACTGAAGATGCTGCTAAAGAGTGGGAGGTAAGGAAGAACAGTGTCAAATATTTTTTTTTTTCCCCTAGTACTTCCATGGGTATATATTTAAAATAGCGTTAAATATTTTCCAATAAGAAAAGCGAAACAATGTGCTTTAGTCTGCTTACTATGATCATGACTCTTCAATTTGTGCCATCCTAATGCTTTGCTCTAATCAGTTTAGGGCAACATTTCACAATTACAAGTCATTTTTGTATGGAACAAATTGTAACTTAAGACTTGAAAGAAATGTGAGTACAGCAAAGAAGTGACAACTTTGATGAAGCAGACAGTTTACAGTCAAGTAAACTGACAGTTTTCTGATATTTATTATTCCTATATCTAGAATGTTGAATACTTATAGGTAAGTCTCAAAACAGGAATGAGAAGAAATGAGAAAAGGGAAATTAATCTATTACTGACATGATTTTCCAACAATTCAGTAATTAACTTCTCAGTTATAATGTCTTCATACATTAAGATGCTGTTGCATTGATTTTAGTAATGTACTGTAACTGGACCTATCTTTATTTTTTTATAAAAAAATACATTTTTTCCATGTGAATCTGTGTCCACTGTGTTTCTATGGACACATCTTTACATGTCTACATGGCTTTGTTTTGTAGCGTACATACAGTTAAAGCACTTGTAGTCTTGTGCATTCAAGTGTCAGTCAAAAGTTTGATTCTTGTCATATATATTGTAGAAGTATTCCATCAGCACTGTTTAACTTGAGTCTCAGGACAGCAATTGCAATCTCTGACTGTAAGACTGTTTTGGTTTTTTTTGGTTTTTTTTTCTCCTTTCCTTTTTCTTCCCCCTACCCCCATGCTGCCCTGCAGTGGAGCATGTTGAAATTAAGGAAGCTTATACCTGTAAATGTTTTTACCATGTTTTCTGTAGAGTGTAGAAGAAATTTTAAAATCTGAAATAGTCTATGGGTCTTTTTTCTTAGCTCCAAAATTTACAGTCCTAGTAGAACTCTAGCTTCAAACTTCACAGCTGAAGTATTAGATGGTGGTTACAGAACACTGTCTCTGCAGCTCAGTGATTTTGCACAGAGCATTTTTGCTCCATAAAAGCATGTCTCTTGACATATATACTGCTCAGGCGTTTTTTTGGTTTTTTTACCAGCAGTGTATTTTGGTGTTGACTCTTGCTTAGAGCCTTTATGTGTATTTGATGTTTTAAAACTTGGCCTTTGGGAACACTAGGATCAATGGCAAACGATCAGTATTATGGTTTAAGGCACAGTATGTCTCTTCTAATGAGCTCTTCAGTAACTTTGCACCTTAATATAGTTACAGAATAATTTCCACAGAAAATAATGCAAGTGTTTTGATATTAAAAGTTGCAACTTTTTATGTTACTCCTGAAAATAATAGAGGCAGTCCTTTTCCTACATGTATTAAAATCTAAGTTATTTACTACAGAATGAGGTCATGTCTTAAGCCTTTATTTAGGTCTCTTCTGGAAACAATTATAGAAGACACATATTTCAAAGATACTGTTACTTCCATATGTGTTATGTGACAAGTCAAGTTTGGTTCTTTTAAGATTATTGAATAGTAATTTTCTGGATGTACGTGTTAGTGTGATTAGTGAGACAAAAAACTTTTTAAAAAAGATTGTTATGCAACTACAAGAAATATGCTAATGTGGTCTTCTGTGCATTTTAACTGGAGTAATGTGACTTCTTATGACTGACTTCCAGCACAAATCTGAAAGCTGTTAAAAACTAACTTTTTAATCAGAAATGTTTGACAGTACCAGATGGTTCAACCTGTCATTACATACAACTGCATTTTAGTGGCTTTTAACATAGGTGCTAGAAAGTATCAGTGCATACAGGAAACTGTAACTGTTGTCATACCCATTATTCATATTAAATTTCAGTCATTATTTTCAATCAATATACTTCCTTTAACCTACAAGCTTTTTGTGTCAGCTTATGATCTAGGTGTAATCTAAAATAGCAGGTGAGCAGTATCATTGAAACTTTGTGGGTATTAGGATGGAAAATAGGCTGCCTTCTTCAGAACACAGTGACGGGGAAACTCAGGGTGGAAGGGAAATCAAAAGTAAAATTGTAATGTAAAAATGTATCCCAAAGTCCTGTTGATTTAGTGAAAACAGCAGCTATGGAGTAGCTTTTCCAAAAAGTGTTCTCTCTGCTATCGATGTATGATATCTTAAAACTGGAGAAACGGGGAATAGGATTAATGGTAACCCAGGTGTGATGCTATGAGACAGCCTTTGCTTCTTTGATAGTCCTGATAGTAACACATGCAGCTATCAAGAGACTGTAAGGAAATACTGTGCTTTTTTTTTTTTTTTAGTGGAAAGGGAAGGATCAATGAATAGGACTGGACTCTTTACTCTGAACTTATTCCAGTTTTTTCATCTGCTTAATACTTTCTTCTATCTGTATACGGAGTAGTCTGTTTCCCATTAGCCTTTTCCCTGAAGTAATCTGGCAGATGTAACCTCAACTGATCTAGTGGTAAAGAGATAAAGGCTTCTGCTGACATACTAAACGCTAGTTTGATCAAATACTGCACTGTATGATGGGTAAAAAAAAAAAAAAAAAAAA